>NW_016804196.1:1026130-1051477 GCF_001698545.2 Rhinopithecus bieti | reverse complement strand
TATACTACATTATATATTATATATAAAACAATTCTGACTAATGTAAAATTTTAAATATGAAAAATGAACACAATTTATAAGATACTTAGCCTAAGTATTTCATTTTATCCTCATAATGGTCCTGTGAGAGAGTGATTATTATTATTTCTACTTTAAGAGAAAAGAAAATAAAGCTGCTTAAGTCCAATGATTTGACAAACAGCTCAGCTGGTAGGTGGCGTCCATGAATTGCAGCAAAGCGCTTGGCAGATTTTTTTTGCCATCCACCCTTAAGAAGAAACCAAGCTAGGCCGGGCGCGGTAGCTCAAGCCTGTAATCCCAGCACTTTGGGAGGCCCAGACGGGCGGATCACGAGGTCAGGAGATTGAGACCATCCTGGCTAACACAGTGAAACCCCGTCTCTACTAAAAAATTACAAAAAAACTAGCCGGGCGAGGTGACGGGCGCCTGTAGTCCCAGCTACTCGGGAGGCTGAGGCCGGAGAATGGTAAACCCGGGAGGCGGAGCTTGCAGGGAGCCGAGATCCGGCCACTGCACTCCAGCCTGGGCAACAGAGGGAGACTCCGTCTCAAAAAAAAAGAAGAAACCTAGCTAGCTTCAGATTTTGATTGTATTACTTAACAGCATGATGTTAGACACATTATTTAATCTTTAAGCCTTAGTCTTCACATTCATGAAATGGAGACAATAAATCATTTACTATCAATCGAGAATTAAATGAGACCATGCAACTTAGGTTAGCAAGTTAGGAAACCATGTGATACACGAGAAGTGTTCATGTGATGTTAGCTATAGTTAATGTATTTTTGGATAATTACAAAAGGGTGTCACCGCAGTTGATCTTTCGTGACATTAAAATGATGTTGCAGAAAAAAGTGAGTTAAATTAGGAGCTTGATAAAAGCTATAGTCACTTCTAAATAAAAATGCAAGGATTAAAAGGCAAATATGTCAGCCCAGTTATTCCCTTCCCTCTCTCTGATCCAAAATAAAGAACATTTATACATCATAATTGTTTAACAAAGAGAAACATCTTATATGTTTTATCAAGCACATAAAATACATGTTAAGGTATTAAATGTCCACAATGGAATTTCTCTTCTCTTCATAAGACGAGAGGTTTTCTGTCTCCTATTTACTGAGGTATCCTAAGCACACCAAGAAAGTATCTAACATTTAACAGGTGCTAAATATGTATTAAATTATAGCAAATAACAAATACATGAACAAATGTGTGTGCATGTGTATAAACTGGATTCTCTTTCATCTTACATAGCATAGAACAATACTTAAAAGTTCTTATTTGTAACATTTTTATAACATTTTCAGTATTCCTTTCTTACTATCTTTAGGAATAGAATTTTTAAGTTGATGTTTACATGGGATATTCAAGTTCACACTGAAGTATCATGAATCCTTCCCAAGCCTTTCAATTTAATCAATAAGATAGTCAACATTTTTTTGTCTTGTGGCAGGATTAGAGAAAACCATTCAAAAAAAATTTACTTTGTCTCCACACGGCTGCTAGCTTATTATCATGACTGTGCCTTCCATCATCATCTGTGCTTTAATCTTTGGAGCAATCTGTGTGTAAATGTAAATATTATAATAAAGAAGTTTTTTTACAAGTAAATACTCTTCCATATTCCAGATGGCTACATAACTGTCATTAGCTTCAAGTAAATTGTAGGCGATTTAAAACTATCAGGGATAACTTTTAAGAAGTAGCTTAGTACAAAAAAAGCAGCATATTCTGTATTCATATTGCAACTCTCATTACCCCATGATTTACTATTACCAACCATAAAGTAATATAAACTTGCTAGACTGCATTAAAGAAAGGCATGTGCCATTTCCTTACAGTTATATGACAATTCAAGTAGAAGTACCTGGGAAAGAGGTAAAATGGAATAGAGAATGGAAAAATATTATCATGTTTTAGTATTATTTGCATTATTTGAATCGTTATTGTATATCTTGAGTTTTCCTACAAGGTCACTATTTTGCGGCAAATATAGTCTCTTTGTAAATTTCATAGAGACAGGCTCTATTTAATTGTCTTGTTCAGCTCCTAAAATGGCATCATGCAGGTAGCGTTAGAGCACATTAAAACAACTTTGGCTACTATTATAGGGCAAAGTGACACCAACACTCAGAAAAGCCGAAGATGGTGTTCTGTAAGTACTCGATCTACACCTATTCATGGTCTATTTCTGCAAACAATTTACCTTTAAATGTTACAAATGCTATCCATGTTTAACTTTCCTATAAGACTGTCTGATGGCAGTGTAGAAGCAAATATACATATTTATGCATGTGTAAATATATACACACATACAATTATATATATACACACACACATACAATTCTATCATTCAATAGTCAGGAATTTTATTTGGTTTCCTTCTTTAATTAATATTTTATTCAATATAACAATACCATATTGGGTATTTTTTAGTATCTGTAATCTTGTGAGAAATTGTTTAATAGTCTTGGCTTGCCCTCCAGTCAGGAACAGGTGTAGAACTCTAAGAGGCTGAGTGGTTTGGGTGTGCCTCTAGAAGCCACCTTGCTTCTGGCTAACTCAGTTGGTGGTAGCTACCCTAGTAGAAGGTGACATGTATATGCTTAGGAAAAAAAAAATAAGAGCTTCACTTCGTCCTTGCCTCAAACCATAACATATTTACATAACAGTACTGTGAAAAGCAAAAGGAAAACAAAACTCCATTTCTCAGTGAAACTTACTAATGACGATAGAAAAATTTGATGGCCTTAAACATTAATGTCAGACAATTTTTGTTCAACTTACCTTAGGGCAACTCAAATTATGTAAAATACGTGGTTGAATTATCAGCTAATTCAGAAAGTGGTGGTAATATTATAAAATAAGTATTATAATACATGCTTAAGATTAGGCAAAAGCTCATATTAAATATATGGCTAAATAGCATACAGTGGTGATAATGTCCACTTTAAATAAGACAATACACATGAAATATTCTCATTCTATGACATTCATTTGAATTCTTTTCAGTATTGTTAATGGATCTATGATAAAATATCTATCAGATTCTTGCTCAATTTATGATAAATTTTTTTTTTTTTTTGAGACGGAGTCTCGCTCTGTTGCCCAGGCTGGAGTGCAGTGGCCTGATCTCAGCTCACTGCAAGCTCCGCCTCCCGGGTTTACGCCATTCTCCTGCCTCAGCCTCCCGAGTAGCTGGGACTACAGGCGCCCGCCACCTCGCCCGGCTAGTTTTTTGCATTTTTTAGTAGAGACGGGGTTTCACCGTGTTAGCCAGGATGGTCTCGATCTCCTGACCTTGTGATCCGCCCGTCTCGGCCTCCCAAAGTCCTGGGATTACAGGCTTGAGCCACCGCGCCCGGCCAGATAAATATTTTAAAATTGATAACATTTCGTTAAGTATCTCTTCTATTTTTCTTTAGAATTGTAGTTATCTATACTTTTTATTCTCTCCCACTAATCTTTCAAGCCAACTAAGGACAAAGATTCTGTCTTATTTATTTTATAACTTTCAACTCCTACTGGCACACCTGGGAAATATTAACTAATGAATAAATTAACCAAAGGGTATGAATTTCAGCTGATTGCATATTAGGCATTGAAATATTTTTTCGATATATAACTAATGACTGGATTAATTTCAAAATGACTAATGGGTTGAGTTATCAACCCATTAATCAGTGAGTCCCATATAATTATTAAACCAGTATCTTGGAATCATATGACCACCAATCCACTAACCAAACTAAATAGACCCATTAAAAGTCAGTTTTAAAATTAGAATTAAAATTACCACATACCAAATATTAAAATAAAAACAAACCCTTACCTTTTGGAGTTCTTGATGTCTTTCAAAACCTTTTGGAATACGTTTAAGCCTTGCTGGGAAATACCAGAAGCAGACATTGGTGAACTCAGGCTAAATCAAAGAAAAATACTTCACAAGTATCCATAAAAACTCCACTTAATTCTTTAGTGACTTCATTATTTCAGAACTACTTTAATTTATTTCATTTAATGTTTATGTATTTAAATAAAGGTTTTTTTCTGTGCTTAGCACATGCCAGGGCCTGAATTCAGAGATAAAAGAAGTAGCTACTTTCCTCAGAGAGGGCCTAGTCTGGCATGGGATCTGCTGGTTTCTCCAATAAACTCTCCCATCATAATTCTTGAGGATTTTCATATCTGTGTGATCATCTTCCCCATATTCTGGTTTATGAATTCCTTCAAATTTCCATTCATCCATGCCATGACCATTACTTCAACTCTTTTAAACAAATAATGGTAGCATCAGTTTTGTATTTGAGAAAGATCAGTCAAGTTGAAGTAAGGGTAACTGATTCGAGGTAAGTATTATTGAAGGTAGGAGAATATTAGTAAATAGAATGTTCTCATCATTCAGGAGAGAATGAAAAGGACTGCACTGAAGGCATAGCTGTAGTGTAGATAGGAGTGTTTCCATTTCCAAAAGCTTCAAGGGAGAGAATTCATCAGCATGATGACCAATGTCAGGCTTTCAAGATGAATTCAAGGTTTCTGGCTTAGATGACTGAGTGTCATTCACACAGACAAAGGATGAAAGGGAACTTAAGTGAGCTATCAAAGCTTATTTCAGAGAGGAAATTAAACTGTCAGATTGTGTGTAGTATTAAAAACAAAGTTTAGTTTCCACTTAAAGCAGAGGAATAAGCAAATATTAAGATAATAACACAGAGCGAGACAATTTAGAAGATAGACAAGGTACCTTTGTTTCTTAATAGTTACTCTTATTAGAACGATTTATTGTGTGCCAGTGAAGGTTTATTGAGCCTTAAAGATTGATATACAATGTAATGCTAGCAAAATTCTCAAATCTTTCATTAATATCAGCTTAGTGACTTGATAACAATATACCAAAGATTATTACAATTTAAAGCCTACCTTCTCTTATATTATCTACTGTCTAGAAATGCAATTGCCTACTCTAAGATACAAAAAAACCCAAAAAACTAAGAACAATTAAATTACATTTTATTTAGTGCCAGAGATGCCGGAAACGCAGTTAAAAGCAAACAGTTTCATTGTTTTAAAAATGTAAAAATTGAATGTACTTATTAACTTAGTCTTTTGGACTCTGCTTATAAGACAAAGAACTTAAATTAAAAATGTTTTGAAACCTAACTTATATGAGCTCAGGTAAAATAAAATACTTACAACAATTAAGTGTACCCATAAGGTTCTCCCAACACATGAGATAAGTAGTAGATTCAGATAAAAATACTCAGAAATAGAGATCCATTAAATTATCTCAAAATTAAATAAATAAAAGCTAAGAGTCCTCATTACCTCTGCATCAAACGGAAGCTTAAAGTTATCTTTTTTCTTTAAAACCTTATGGAAGTATGTTGCAAGTTCCATATATCTGTTGATTTGTCCCTCAAAGCCAAGGGTTCCCTGTAATTTTTTAAAAAATCAAATCAAAGGCTCAATTTAAGTAAGAACTTTAAATTACCTTCAAGATGTCCCTCAAATTTATTTAATGTGCTTTAGTATCTGTGAAACTCAGACTCATATATTCAACTACCTATTCAAAGCTCCACTTTGATGACTAATAACATCTTGCTGATGACTAATAACATCTTAAATGACATGTTCAAAACTGAAATCTTGATGTTTCTATATGCAACTTGTTTGTACCAGTCTTCTCAATCTCAAAATATGTAAATTCTACTTTCAAGTTGCTAAGGCCCAAAAGATTGCAGTTGTTCTCCCCCTGGACCCTCCTCTTTTTCTCACACTCCACACCTAATATTGTGGCAAATTTCATTGGGCTTACTTTTTGATATGGTTTGACTCTTTCCCTACCCAAACCTCATCTTGAATTGTAGCTCCCATAATCCCCACGTGTTGTGGAACGGACGCAGTAGGAGCTAACTGAATCATGGGGGTGGTTACTCCCATGCTGTTCTCAGGATAGTGAGTGAGTTCTCACGAGATCTGATGGTTTCCTAAGGGGCTTTTCCCCCCTTCACTCGGCACTTCTTGCTACCACCATGAGAAGAACGTCATGTTTGCTTCCCCTTCTGCCATGAGTGTAAGTTTCCTGGGCCTCCCCAGCCATGCTGTCACTTAAACCTCTTTCCTTTATAAATCACCCAGTCCTGGATATGTTTTTATTAGCACCATGAGGATGGACAAATATACCTTCAAAATCTAATTAGAATTTGATATTTCTTAACATATTCACTGTCACTATGTCAGCCCAATCACTAGCTGCTTCATCACTGAAACTGCTTCCTAACTGATCTTTCTGCTTGCATCCAGGATACATTGCCCATGTTGAGGCCATGCCATTCACATTTACTTTAGGCTTATGTAGTGTAGAGTCCTATGAGGTGGTACTTCAGTATATTCTCAGTAATTAAGTGTCTTTGTGATCAAGGTTTGCTTTATGGGTGTACAAGCTGTGTAGTTGCACAGAGCTCCCATACTCGAAAGTTTTATTTTGGGCTTGCATTTTGTAAGCAGAGTCCAATGGGACAATGAAGCATGCACATAAGCTACGGATATACATGCAACATAAATGTCTACCATGGTTTAACACCTCGTTTATACATAGCATTTGCAATGCACCATAAGCATAGAATTCCAGTGGACTCATGATACATAGGAGCCCAGTCACACTCATTGTCAGTGTAGTGTAAGCGTGTTGCATCTACAATATACAATACAGTAAGTGAGGATGCTGGGAGTCCCAAAAGGCCACACTTTCTGTTTAAACTAGGACTTGTTTCCAATGCAGGAAGAAAGCTGTAATGTTCTAAGAAACATTAATAGCCAAGTAACCCTTTTATATCCATTCTTACTTGTGTAACTTCCCTGTGTTAACTATACTCACCCCACTCTGGCCACACTGATGTCCTGTTGTGCATTATACAAAGTAGGCGGGCTCTGTCTCAAAGTTTTTAAATTGTGTTTCCTTTTAGCTATGCTTCTCCTAAATGCAGCATGACCTCCTCTTCACTTTTTTGAGATTTTTGTTCAACTATAACCTTTTATTGGCGATGATCATTCTATTTAACATTATAAATACTCATCATCCCTAGCACTCCTTATTCTTTATTTCTTTTTTTTTTTTTTTTGCAGTCTCTTTGTTGCCCAGCTGCGAGTGCAGTGACACCAATTTCGCTTACTGCCAAGCTCCGGCCTCCTGGGGGTTCCCGCCCATTCTCCTGCCTCAGGGGGCGCCTTCCCAAGCGCAGCTGCGGACTTACCAGGCGGGCCCACCAACCACGGCCGGCTAATTTTCTTTTTTTGTTATTTTTTAGTACGGAGGATGGGGTTTCACCGCGTGGGGTTAGCCAGGGGATGGTCTCGGATCTCCTGACCTTGTGATTTCCGCCTGCCCTTCCCAAAGTGGCTGGATTACAGGCGCCGACTCTCGTATGTCTTTTTTACGATGTCTTATTTTTCTCCCCTAGGAATAGGCGATACCTATACCCTATAGTACTAGTGGAGCTACTGTACGTAGGATAGTACATATCAGATAACGTTATATATATTAGTATATGTATTATAAATGATTCATCTATGAATATATGTATAAACCAAAATATGTTGTAAGTTTTGGTTGTAAGAACTTATCACACCGGGCAACTCACAATTGCAAACAAACACACTGTTAGTCTCTGAAATACCTAAGAATATGTAGGATTAAATGTCAATGAACTAATTTCTTGAGATAACCACTTTATCATTTGACATTATGCCAGGTATTTTTTTTCCTGAGGGCAGTTATTTCAAGGGAAACTACTGGCAGTTAAAAATAAATCAAAACAAACTTATAGAAAAGTTAATCGAAATTATTAGAAAAGAATATTCTGACTCTTAATTCTGAAGAAATGAGGCTAAGGACCATTGAAGTAGTTGCCATAGAGCGTAACACTCTCCAGAAATTTTTCCTATAGAATCTTTTGGTAACATTCACATATGTTGAAATGACAATAAAAAATATTATGCCATGTGTCCATATAGTAAATACATTTTAAGTTTCTTGGAAAATATCTACAAAGATTAAATAGCAAAGACAATGGCAACTTTAGTCTAAACTTTAAGAAATTCTGTTAGACCAGGTCCTCCCAAAAGCAGATGCCAAGATGGGATTAAAAATGCTAAAGAATTGTATTGGTGGAAGTACCTGTGTGAAAGACAGAGGAGAGAGAGCTGATTAGACGGGGAGAGCCATCAGATAGTGAACAAGTCTGGCTCTAAGTAAAAGGGATGTTAAGGGGAGGTGGGGGAGCAGCATCCATGACTACCATAAAGTCTGAGGAAGATTTAGAAAGGCCACAAGTATATTTATGCCAAGTCAGCTTTGAGAAGACTCTCCTGTCTCCTGGGAATGAGGACTGTCATAGGATCCTTGCCAATTCACTCACTGCCTGGAACAACCTTTGGGAAGCACAGACTCAAGGTAAATGCAATGGTGGATTTTAGAGGAGCAGATGAGGCTCTTGCACAATTAAGCTTTCCGTAGCATTCTCATGGCCAGATTCATTTTATGATTCCAGAACCTGTCCAATTCATGTAAAACATTCATCTCAAAGTAGGCTTTTGCATTATATTTATTTTTGCATACATAAGTAATGTTTGTGGAATCTTATATTTCTATATGTTTTTTCTCTGATTTTTATAATCTGTCACAGTATTTTATATAATTAATTACATTTGTAAGAAATCTAAATTTTGTTAATCATGGTTCCTCTTTTGCAATAAAGTATTCATTTTGTAATTAAAGCAAATGAGAGCAAAATAGAGTTTTTTAATTTATATTTTAGATTTTCTCTTAATGCCCATTATTTTGGCAAGAGTACTAATGGTGGCTCACTTAAAATATTTAAATATGTAATAATTATAAAATAATTATAAATTATGATAACAAATTTTCAAGTCAACTCCTTTCTTTCAAGCTCACCACAGATTTTTACCTGAACCTGATTTTCACCATGTAGGAATGTTACTTTTAAGTAAAAAACTTTCCACTATACTGAGTTTTTGTCAACTAGTCCTTGAAATAGTCCTGAATACGTAATATCTATAGATGCATCATTTTTATGCCATATTCTCTGTATGCAAAAAAATTATGAACCTGATTTCTTATCACTATCCTGTGTGCATTTTGCCATTCTTATAGTGCTATGAATTGTATCGAGACAACCAACAAGAACTTGTGGAAAGAAACATACATGTGGAAAGAAACACACATGTTGACTATAGATAGGTAGCCAGGTCTCATCTAAAACTCTGTTGCTTAGAGTTAGTTCTCTCCATCCATCAGTAAGCTACTGTTTGTGTATCTGCTTAACAGACATAATAATACTGAAATTGCCTTTGCAAAAATTATAACAGTGAGAAAAATTGAACCTGACTCCATTTTGCTTCTAACCTCCAAGCTGCCCTGGTTGCTTCCTCAGTGTAGGCCAAGCTAACTATGGGAGAAATTTAGTTTATAGTTTAACTTTAAAACAACAATGATAACAGTCCCTTCCCAAAACTAACCTTGTCCTTGCTCAAGAACTGAATCAACCTTTCTAAAACTAACAAATTACTCACAAGCTTAGAATTATAGTTTAGGAGTCATATAGACAAAGGACACAAGATTTTTAGCCTCTGCAATTACTCCTAAAGATCACATCACTATTGTAAACCCTAAGATTTGTGCTTCAGGTATTTTTTAATCCCTGCATTCTGATGGACCAGCTGGGATCACCTGGGTTGATAACCCATACCAAGAAACCGGCTCATCTGGTCTTAGGATCCCCACCCAGGAAATGACTTAGCACAAGAATACAGCTTTGATCTCCTGTAATAACACCCCTGACTCGACCAAGTATAATTTGGTAGGCAGGGGGTTAGGGAAGTAGCCCCATTCCCTAGCTCCCTGCCTACCAAATTATATTTGAAAACCCCTAGCCTCAGAGTTTTCAGGAAGGCTGATTTGAGAAATAAACTTCCATTCTTTCACTTTGCTGGCCCTGCAATTGTTAAACTCTTTCTCTATTGAACTCTTTCTCTATCAAACTCTTTCTCTATTGCAATACCACTGTCTCAGTGCATTGGTTTTATCTGTGAAGCAAGAAAGAAGAACCTGCTGGGCAAGTACAATACATATACAGCAGAATTATTGGAAAACAAAAGCGAGATAATACATGTAAAGGTCCTAGCACAATAAATGTTCAATAAGTGGTAGGTCCATTTTGGTGAGTTAATGTATTAATGTTTTCAATCCTTATTACCAAAGTATTCAAAGTGAGTTACCAGTGTGTGTATATATATATACACACACACATGTATATATGCATATATATACATGTATATATATATATTACAGTGTTTTTTAGAAATACATATATCTGAACAAGATGATTATAAATTTACAAAAAAGAAGTCAATGAGGCCGGGCTCAGTGGCTCATGCCTGTAATCCAAGCACTTTGGGAGGCTGAGGTGGACAGATCACGAGGTCACGAGGCGGACAGATCATGCGATCGAGACCACAGTGAAATCCCCTCTCTACTAAAAATACAGAAATTATCCGCGTGTGGTGGCGGGCGCCTACTCGGGAGGCTGAGGCAGGAGAATGGCGGGAACCCAGGAGGCAGAGCTTGCAGTGAGCGGAGATCGCGCCACTGCACTCCAGCCTGGGCGACAGAGCAAGACTCCATCTCAAAAAAAAAAAAAAAAAAGTAGTCAATAAATGTAATAAAGTTAGAAGAGAAAATGAGTGCCAAGGTATTACACACCAACTGAAAAAGGACCATGAATTTGCCTCTGTGAGTCATTCTACAGATCGTATTATTCTATTTGTGTTTTGTACTAAGAATTTCATATCCACTTAAACAAAAAGTTAACTGATGTGGAGCATAACTACTCTTAATAGTGACACCAGAGAAAAATCCCTTGTGATTCACAAAGAGGATGGTGTGCACTGGACAAAGTCTTCAACACATGACTATACATCATTTCACACTTTCTTTAGGGCTTTTCTTTGTCATGCCACTTGATATGAGACAACCCATGAAAGAAAACCTAAAAGTAATTCAGTCAATATAAGAAAAATACTTCATGTTCCTGCATGATTAGGGCTCTCTGAGCAAAATTACTGACAACCTGGGCTAAAGGACTAGTGAATAATGAACAAGCCTTGGAACTTTTAAAATTAGAAGATGTCTCCTTTTTTTCCATACCCATTTGTTTTTCACATTCTGTTATTACTGATCCCCTTTGTGGTGGAGGCGTATGCTGTCTTTTCCCATTGAAGGGGTATTTAAACCTTTGCTATCTGCACAGGAGTCAAATATTTTCATTCTGTCCTAGAAGGAGGTAGAGATCTTTCTCTCTTCCCCTGAAAGAGTATTTGTTTGAATTCCAGAGTATAAGATCTCATAGGTCCCACCTCCATGTACCAGCTCCTACCTAAGATTCCAGTTTCACAATTTTAGGGTTTCCTGCAGGATAGTATAAATCTCCTTTGTACCTGTAGGCTAAGATGCCCTCATGGTGGTGTCTGAAGAGGAAAATAGAGTGTGAGTGTCTATGCTAAAATATTCTGTAAGTAAATAATTTATCTTTCTCTGATCTAAAAAGCCTCATGTTTATTTGAAGGCTAAAATTTTCAAAAGTATGGATATTAAAAATACATCAGTTAATTTTATAAAAGGCCAAACAGTGACCCAGGTGACAGCTCTCTAAAATAGAGTAGAATAGAATTTATCAGAGTTTCATATATTACAAGAGTTTTTCCCCCTAAAATTTGTTTGATTACATTTTGTGAATATGGATATGGGTTATTACATTAACATAAATGTATTTCTTACAGTAGCTTGTGTTAAAAAGTTCTAATGTCACACTTTTATTGCATACAGTAATAGATGGTCATTTAGATAATGATCTATAGATATATGATCATTTAGATATATGATCATTTAGATAATTGCATAATTATAACTTCTTTTAAAAAATATTTTGATAAGTGCTGAACATTTGTTCAAGGTTGAACCTCATGACAAGTATTTAGGTATATACACAGTTATTTAAGCTAGGTCAAGCTACATGCTTTGATTGGCAGCTAAGCTATTATATATGAGAACTGGTAACCTCTTACAAAGTTGATAAACTTTATAAAAATATTTACAAAATGCAGTCTGTACAGAAGTGGGTTGAGAAACATTGGGATTATCAGTGTCCGAAATTTACACAAGGCTGCATGGGTGCAAAAATTTGAGTTTAAAGTCTGTTAAGTTTACCCAAAATTCCAAATTGTCCATTTAAAAATCTTCTGGAAAAGAGTTTACAGAATGCATATCTTAGAATAATAAAAATTATCTGTGAAACTTCAGTTTATATAATTGCCAAGTGTAATCCTGTGTTACTGATTATATAGATATCTGTGTCAGAACGTAGGCTACATAATAGGTTCTTGATGAATGATTTCTATGATGTCTTCGCTTTTGGAATATCAAATTTCTAACCAAATAAATGACTTCAAATTAAACAGTAGGGCTAACAATACATGAAAGATTCTTTTAGTTCATGTCAAACTTTGATCTACACAGAACCTAATGTTCGTCTTTCTATAGAGGACTAGGAAGGGGGTGAAATCTTGTTTTATAAAATCTTGTTGGTTATTTCAGTTAAACATAAACAATGGGCAAGAGGAGGGTGCAGAACATACAATTTTTCTTGTATAATATTTGGAGAAACTGTATCTGCAGACCCTGATCCTGAAGTAGATGGATCTTTTAAGCAATAGATAAGTATTCACATCTGAGAATCAATATTGACTTCAGGTAGCTTGACCCATTATCACTTTCTATTAATAAAGGTGAAAAGAGGCCTAAAAAGGTACTAACACATTTTTATGTTTCTAACATGTTTTTTATTCCTGAAATTTCATAGAGTACATGGTAATGGTGGAACTGCCAAATATTCTTGTCACCTCAGTTAGAATTTTGACTTGAGAAACCACTTGCAATTTGCAGTTAGAAAGGCGACAGTTTTTTTTGAGAGATATTTAGGAAAATAATGGAACCATAATTTGGGATTCATAGAGTTCTAAAAATCAATGGAATCATCTAAACATTGGATGCAAATAACGATGACCTAAATAACCACAGATTGAATAAAAGTAAACACACTGGCAATGGAAGTAGCTTATACTTGGAACAGTTCTTAAAAATTCAAGAGCCAAAAAAGTTCTCTGCAGAATTTAAATTATGTTCCTTTACTTAGTCATTTATATTTTCTTGTGACCAAAATCATGAAATGTGAGATGAGTTATAAGATTAGTCTGTGACTTTGGCCATTTTCACCTGATTCATATCATATGAGAATGACTATAATCATAGATAATTATGATCGAATTCTTGACTCCACCATAAGCTTTTATGTAATAGGTGTGAGACATGAATATGCAATGACTGTCTTCGTATTGATCCTATAATTGTAACAAAATAATTAATTATGCTGGACGTTTGACCACATTCTGATGATTTTCATAAATGTCTCCTTTCATATTCTTTTCTCTATTGTCTCTTCAAAATAGCAGTACGTAATAAACTAACAGCACTAAAATCGTTCTTAGTAATTGTGACTCAGTATTTACTGTCACCTCTTGTCTCTGGTAGATTTGGTACAGATTCTGAAAGGATTTCGTGTTTAAATTCTGGGTTGTTTTCTCTTAGCATTTACAAATGAAAACCAGGCATGCTTTCGTTACGTTGGTTTGTTTTTTTCAGCTTGTAAAGCTAAAATTTATAAAGCTTGTGAAGCTGAAATGTGTCATAAAAAAGTATCAAGAGGCCCCAAGCCCAATAATAGAAAAATTGTACTTTATCTTAATTGAAAATAACTTGTGACAATGATAACTCTTTAGGCTGTATGGTGAATTATAGCAATATAGGTGTTTATATGTAATATTTTATTTAAACTCAACTATATCTGTATAAAGAGGTAGGTACACGTAATTGTACAAACGAGGAGCCTGAATCTAAGAGAATTTAAATGACTTGTCTAGGTTCTTTGCAAATTACCATATTCTTGTGATATTTCTCAAATTTCCCCTGCTATTAGATTTATATGAAGAGTCAAAGACACCTAAGCTCTACTTATTTTAAATATAACATCATACTTTTTTGTTCATTAGGACTAGAGAGTATTAAGTTTAAGTCTATAATATGTTTATACTTAGGCAAAGTTACATATGTTGAAAGTGTTAATAGGAAAAGGAAGTGTTGTATAAATTGCTTTAAGTACCAGGGAAAGGTCACTAATTGACTGTCTCCTAACCTCATTAAATCAATATTTCTGTCTATTCCATTTTCGTATTGGGCAGGTAAATACAGATGGGGAAAAGCAACTTGGAGAATTGGTGTTAATGTAAAGTTACAACCACAAATCTCAAGTGGACCTTCAGCACCTCTCCACAGTCTGACTAGAGTTCCCTGGCCAATCCTCCATTGCCTAGATAATTTTTCATACTTTCATTCAACTCACTAAATTGCCAGTTTCCCTTCACTCCTCACAATTTCAGTAGATGATCTTGTTTCTTGCTCTTTAACGAAATAGGAAAACTCAGCAAATAACATTGTAGAACCAAGTATGCCATCCTACCTATTTGTATACGGTCTCTCCTCTAGTTATTAGGTTGGTGCAAAAGTAATTGTGGTTTTTGCCATTTTTTAATGGTAAAAAACAATAAAAAAATAGCAAAAACTGAAATTTCTTTTGCATCAACCTAATACAACAGATGGATTGTACCTAACTCCAGATAGGATGAGCCTATCTGGAGTTTAATTGTAAACTACATTACTTGCTCACCTTTTGCCTAAAACAAAGCACCCATTCCAGTTTTCACTTTCTTTTGCATAATCATGTTTTCCATCTATAGGACTATGACAAAAAGTATATTTGTATGCTATAATAAAGCTGATCTAAAACAACAAAAACTAAAATTCCTTTGGATGTTAATTTCCCTCCAGCTACCACTGTGTCTCTCTCGCCCTTTATAGTCAATCTCCTCAAAACATTTTTCTTCATTCGCTTTTTCCATTTCCTCACTTTCTATTCTCACACAACTGTTCTTACTGAAATCACTACTGAACAATAATGAAGTATTTAATTTTCTAAGATCACTACTGAACAATAATTATTTAATTTTCTGAGATCACTACTGAACAATAATGAAGTATTTAATTTTCAATTTCCAGTTCTCATTTTTAGTCAAACAATACACAGAGTTTGATATAGTATCATTCTTTGTTTGCTAAAATTCTTTCTTCCTGTAGATTTGGTGACACCTCACTGTGTTTTCTTTCCTCTTTTTTTTTTTTTTGATGGAGTTCCACTCTGTTGCCAGGCTGTAGTGCAGTGGCACAATCTCGGCTTACTGCAACCTCTGCCTCCGGGGTTCAAGTGATTCTCCTGCCTCAGCCTCACAAGTAACTGGGATTACAGGCACGCATCACCACGCCCAGCTCATTTTTTTATTTTTAGTAGAGACAGGGTTTTACCATGTTGGCCAGGATGGTCTCAATCTCTTGACCGCAGGTGATCTGCCTGCCTCGGTCTCCCAAAGTGCTGGGATTACAGGCAGGAGTCACGGTGCCCGGCCGATACCTCATCTTCTTAGTTATCCTTTTATGTACTTGGTTACACTTCAGAGTGTCCTTGGTTGGATCTTTTCTGCTTCTCCTTGATTTCCATGTTTTAAGTTTCCTTTCCCTGCCTTCTCTTGTTTCTACCTACAGTCAGTCCCATGACTTCAGATACTATCTACATGTAATAATTTTAAATATACATTATCTTCCACAACTTCCAACTGAATCTCAATTCACTATTCAACATCTTCACTTTATCTGTCAGTCTTAACTTAAAAAAAATTGTATTTCCATGATACAAATCAGTTATTTCCATCACCTTCTTAAATTCAGGATATTACTCTTTTCTCCCAGTTGCTCAGATCAAAATGGTTGGAATGTTCTTTCACTCCCTTCTTCTTATACCCTACATCCAATCCATCAGTAAATCCTATTTATTTTACCTTAGAACTACTCTAGGATCCAACAACTTTTCATTAGTTTCCCTGCTACCACTTTAGGTCAATCCACCATCATGTCTTGCCTAGACCACTGGAAGAACCTCCTAACTAATCATATTGCTTCTCTTCTCTTCCCTGCCATGCATTTATCATTAAGAAGCCAAAACCATTCCCTTTACAACATAATCTGATTCTGTCTCTCCTTGGATGAAAACCATTTAGTGATTTTATGTAACACTGAAAACAATATCCAAAGTCGCTGTTCTTAATGCATGATGTGTCATCACTCTATATTCTCTAAGCTCCCTTGGTTTTTATAAATAGCATTTCTAGCTAACTCATTGATTATTGTCTATAGCACCCAAACCCTCCACAACCCTCCCAAATGTAACTTACATGAGAAAAGGAAATTTGGTTTCTTTGCTCACTGCATTCCCCAGCACCTAGACTGCCTAGACTGTAAAATAGTGCTCAACAAATCGAGAGAAAATTGTTAAACTTCATCAATATGGATGGTGCATTGCTACAGAGTAATTTAAATGTGAATGAGTCAGACTGGTCCTATAGTCTCCAGTTTCATTATTCCCTCTTTTCTTAACAACCTGTGCATTTCAGACACTTACACATCTGTTTGGCGCCTGACAACATTGAGAGGTTCTCATCTTAGGAACACACCCGAGGTGCATGTATTCTCTACTACCTTGTGGTGTAAAATGTCAAAACCCCAAATAAATAATGAAAATCATTAGCTTGATTAGTTAAATTTGTTCTTGTTAAAAACCAGATTGTCATAGCCCTAAAACTTTAAAATTTTGGTGTTTTTTTTTCCAAATACGCATATTAATATGAACCTTACCCCCTTTCTTTTCTACTCCAATAAAAAGTAGAATGAGTAAAAGATGACATATTCCTACCTTTGCTTTCCACATTAACCATAGCTTGAATATATCAACACATCGGCCACACTGAATAGTTTAATCCCCAGTGTCAAAGTTAACATTGTAGAGTTTATCTCATGGGAAAGATACTCAGCTTGCATCTGATTACATGCATCTGGAAGACCCTAAAAAAGGAAAAACATATCTAACATGTAAGTCAGGCATATTTCAATAAGAAACCACAATTATTTATTTCACTTAACTTACTATTTCCAATTTGAATGCAAATTTAAGTAGAATTTTACATATTTAATATAGAAATATATTCTTTTTTGAAAATATTTGAGCATATTCAGTTGTTTTTTTTAGATTTATCTGGAATATGCAGGTGGTGCAATTTGGTGAATACTTGTCTACTTTTTAAAACTCAAATGCCTTGAAGTCTTGCTCCTCTTTTGAAATTATGTGACTGTTATTTAATAATGTTAGTGAAAACTGACTGCCTAGTCCATTTTAACTAAACTATCCTGTGAACCAATGGTGTAGATGCCAAATAAACAGCTCTGATGACCATAGTATATGAAGAATAAAATAATCCATGCGTTTAATCCATTTGTTTACTTTTATCTTTTTCTAGCCTTTTGTCTCATATAAAAAATGTGGAAAACATTCCTCCTCCGTGTTAAAGACTTCAGGAAGCTTCATTTTGGAAGATTAAGAAATAATTCACTAGAAAAGGACATGTTACCCATCATTGAGACATAAATGATTTTCTCAGTGTGTATGTTGCTTCAGCACAACAAAACCTAACGTTATGTGCATTGATGGAGTATAATTTAAATGTAACTTAACCAGAACTATTTGTACAAGAGGTAAATAGCATTATATGTATTATGTGTTTGTTATATGCTTGCCATCTCACATTACATCATTTGATCCTCATGGAAAACCGATGGTATAGGTACTATAATGACATCATTTTTATAGATTGAAGAAACTGAAAATGTTAACATGTTAAGTAATTTTCAAGAACTATATCTATACAATGATGAATTTGGGAGCTGACAAAATGGCAGTTTGACTTGAGGTTTGTGGAAACCCAACATCCTATGGAAGATAACGCACACTCTGTTTCAGGATAGGCTTGTGGATCTACAGGAAGGACCACAATGTGATGGTCAGTGTTGAAGTATTTGAGGGAAATAGAATAGAAATTATAACTCAAAAACGAAAATATTTTATGAATATGTATTTTGGGTGTCCTATTTACACAAGTAAATATTTTCTTCTTAGGCTCTTTTGAACCCCCTTTTTGATCTTTTATTAGAGCAGGCCTAGAGACTACTGAAAACAGTATCATCAAGTAATTAATACAGTAATTAAAACAGTATCATCAAGATGAGCTTTATGTGATGTGATAATTGAGCTACACTTATTAAGCAGCATATATTTATAGCACCTGTCATACATGGTGCTGAGACGGTGGATTTGTGGTGAGAGAAAGGGTAGAGAAACTCTGCCTTTATGGAACTTATAGTCTGAGTGGCAGGAGGCTGGGTAGGTAAGGGCAGGGCTGGGCACTAAACACAATGTCACAGATATGAATGTCAAATTATACCCATGATAAATGCTATGAAAGAGTTTTCATGGTGCTATAGAATAGTCTGGTCTAAGGGTCAAAGATTCCATGTAGCCTGGAGGTCAAGGAAGGATTCTGAGTAAAAAACGTTTTTGAATCAGCAGTTTAGCAAGAAAGATGCTGGGGGAAGAGAGCTGTGGGAGTGAAAGTTGAGTCAGACCATGACTGACAGGTGGGAGGAGAAAGATGTACTGAGATCATAAGGGAGAGAGCTGCAGTACATCTTTTTGGAACTAAAAGGAAGCCAAAGGATATGAATAAAACAAAAGGAAACACAAGAGGAAGTAAGAGTTCAGAGAAAGTCACAGACTACACCTCCTGGACCTTTGTGCAAGGTCAAGGATTTCAATCCCCATCCTAGCAACAAGGAGAAGCTACTTAATGAGTTTATATTTTGCATTATGAAAAGCTTCTTCTGAATGAATGAAATTGATGTGGTTGGCATTTTATTTGAAAAACATATGGTATTTTCATTCCCTTGAGCATAAAATGAAGAATATTTAAAATCAGTTTAAAATGTATTTTATGTACAATTATACAAAATGTATACTTACTTCCTTATAATCAATTCCTTTGTCAGTATTGAAAAATACATTCATTAAATATTGAATATACTCAAATTGTTCTACTCATTAAGGCATGAATTAAAATTGTCTCTTTGCAGCCCCAGACATTCAAGTGGTTAATAGATAAGAATTGAACTTTCCTCTTAATTCAAGGCTACACCAAGATAGACTTGTTTTCCAGAAACGACCTTAAAAATAGTAAAGGCTTATTGGTTTGGGAATTCTGCTTTACTTCCATTGACCATGTATCTATCTTTAGGAAAAGATAAAGTACAAGACAAAATATAACAAAACAATTTATTTGAAAACTCATGATAGGTACTTACGTAGAATGAAATGTACTATTTCAACATACTCATGGTGGGCTAAGAAATCAGAGAAAACTGCAGAAAATTTGTATTTGAGCCACAAAAAGAAAGGCATCTGAAATCTGAAAGTTAAATAGAGACCTGTTAGCAAGGTGGGGTTGGAGACAAATTTGAAAGCTTCTCAAAAAATGGCCAAACTATAATGTCTGACTTCTGGACACATACCAGTGCTGAAGAAGTATCAGTCTGCTAACCTGCAGGCTTTGAGCATGAAGCACCTGCCATTTTGTGGACGGGATATTGCTGCCATGCAGCCAACTTGGCAGGAGCTGAAGCAGAGCTAATGTTAATAGTTCCAGTCAGCAGAGCTGATAATGCACTAGGTAATGAGGGAATAAAGATTCCCTCAGAACTAGGGAAGATGAAGTGAGCATTAAGTACTCAAAGAGCAGGCAGGAAGGCTTTAGTAGGAAGACATTATTTTTATACCCAAAACCCCTGGATTGCTTGCAAATAAGAGAAAATAGAAAATGACGTCCCCAAAGGTAGAAATGAAGGTTAGGTAAAATGTGTTTCCAACTTGACAACTCAATAAAGAATATGCAACTTTATAATTGTATTTCTACTTGGAGGAGATTATGAGCTTAAGTCCTTGTATACCATCACATTTATTATGAAGGGAAATAAAATAAATATACATGTAAACAGAAAAAAATGTTATACTACACATACTTTTATGCCTTTTTTTTTTTTTTTTTGAGATGAAGTCTCAATCTGTTGCCCAGGCTGGAGTGCAGTGGTGTGATCTCGGCTCACCGCAACCCCCACCTCCCAGGTTCAAGCAATTCTCCTACCTCAGCTTCCTGGGTAGCTGAGACTGTAGGCACATACCACCACGCTGGGCTAATTTTTTGTACTTTTAGTAGAGATGGGTTTTCACCATGTTGGTCAGGCTGGTCTCGAACTCCTGACCTCAAGATCCATCCACCTCAGCCTCCCAAAGTGCTGGGATTACAGGCAAGAGCCACCACACCTGGCTACATTTATGTTTTTTGTGCCAAAAACATATTACAGTTACTCATTGTCATCCACATGAAAATATGACCTATTATTGGCTCTATACTCTAAGATTACAAGTTGGCCAGTGAGACAAATTTGATCCTTAAGAGATATTTTGCTTGGTGGCTTTTTAAAATTATTATTTCATTTTATTTGTAAATTGATGAATAAAATTTTATTTATTGTGTGCACAACTTGATGTTTTGGCATATATGTATGAAGTATTGCATATATGCATGTTGTATACACCCTATGCATTGTGGAATGACTAAATACAGTTAACTAACATGGATTTCCTACATAGGCATTGTGGAATGTGTATATATACGATGTATATATGCACTGTGGAATGACTATATCTAGTTTATTAATGTATGCATTGCTGAATATAGTTTTCACTTTTGTGGTGAGATCATGTAACACCCACTCTTTTAACAACTTTCAAGAATACAATATGTTGTTATTAACTATTGTCACCAGGTCCTACAATAGATCTCCTGAACTTATTCCTCTTATCTAACTGACATTTTGTATCCTTTGATCAACTTCCCCTTGAACTCCCTCCCCCAACTGCTTCAGCCCCTGGTAGCCACCATTCTGCTCTCTAGTTCTGTAAGATCAATGTTTTTAGATTTTACTTATGAGTGAGATCATGAGGTATTTGTCTTTTTTGTGTCTGGCTTACTTTACTTAACGACTTCCAGGTTCATCCATGTGGTCACAAATGGTAGGATTTCGTTTTTACTAAAAAATGGACGAATAGTATTCCATTGTGTATATACACCTCATTTTCTTTATCCATTCATCCATGAATGGACACTTAGATTGATTCCATAATGTGGCTATTGTGAATAATGCTGCGGTTAGCATGGGAGTATAGCTATCTCTCAGGCATTCTCATTTCATTTCATCTCCTTTAGATATATACCCAATAGTGGGATCGTGGGATTGTATAGTAGTTTTATTTTTCATTTCTGGACAAATCTTCATACTTTTCACCCATACTTTTTTCACTAATTTACATTCCCATCAAAAGTGTACAAGGGTTTCATTTTTCCACATTGTTACCAATGCTCATCTTTGGTTTTTTTTTTATAATAGGCATCCTAACAGTTGTGAGGTTATATCTTACTGAAGTTTTAATTTTCATTTTCCTGATGATTAATGATGTTGCACTTTTTTTTTCATATATCTATGGCCATTATGTTTTGTTTTGTTTTGTTTTGTTTTTTGAGACAGGGTCTCATTCTGTCACCTAGGCTGGAGTGCAGTGGCACGATCTTGGCTCATTGCAACCTCCTCCCAGGCTCAAGCCATTCTTCCACCTCAGCCTCCCGAGTAACTGGGACCACAGACACGCACCAGCATGTCTGGCTAATTTTTTGTATTTTGGGTGGAGATGGGGTTTCACCAAGTTGCCTAGGCTGGTCTTGAACTTCTGGGCTCAAGCGATCTGCCTGCCTCGGCATCCCAAAATGCAGAGATTACAGGTGTGAGCCACCGCATCTGGCCGGACATTATGTTTTTAATAACTGGTTTATAAATAATCAAGTTTTCTAAAGATCTTCTCACCGTCTTTCATCTCATAACACACCTTTCCACCCACAGGTAGCTGGTTTATTGCCTATCCACTATACTCATTTGATTTTGTCAAATGACCGATACTTAAAGACCAAGGGAGGAGAACAAGTTCTCCGAAGGGCAAATTCTGCTGCAGTATGTTTAATTCAGTGAGGTCATATTTTTGTTAATTTAAAACATTCACATGGAATCTAGTCATTGTTAAGCCATCCATTATGTCGCTAATTAAAAACAGAAATAATTTACTTTTTCCTGGATCAAGATAGCAGAGTATTGAAGAGGGACGCCCATTAGTTTGTGTGGATTCCAGGTCACAGAGTTGGCCCTGGGTGACAAAACAGCTCCAGTTAGCACTCACAGTCACTGGAAAAGGAGTCTAAATGGGTTCTTTCGCTTTCACAAGCAATGCCCCAGGTCTTACCTTTCAATGCCACTGAGTTTATAGGAATAGTTTCTGGATAGTAGCCGTCCACCTCCCCAAGCTGCCTACAACAAATACAAAGAGCATGTGCTCTTATACTAATTACTTATTTTTCAATTACACTGACTACTTTTTCTATGTTAAATTTATTTGAAAACATGATAAAGATTTAATTATTATGCTAGATAATTACCAAGCTGGCTATAATTATTCTACTTAAAAAACAATGCATTAAAAAAATTTCCTACCATGAATTTTCATTGTCTATTCATGACACGGTGAAGTCTTAAGTTCCTAATTAATTCAAGAAGGCACTTTCTGTATAATTTCCAAAGACAGATTTTAAAAGTTGGCATCAAATTAGGCTATACTACAGAAAAATTAATATCTCCATTGTATGACATAACTTTAATTTTATTCAACTCTAATCAAAGCCAAAGAAATTTTTGTTAAAAGTTATTGTACTAAATTAATAGCATCAAAAGTTATTATTTCTTTAATAGATACTAATACAGAAATGTATATTAGAGTAACGGGCTGAGTCTTATTTCAATTTCAAATCATGTTTGACTTTCTTCACATTGATGTTCTAAATTTGGGGTTGAATATTAACAGAGATTTAGTCTTTTAAATATAATTTGGTGTATTTTTAGCCCTTTTCATGGTATAGTAAGTCTATTTAAAAATAAATCTAGGTACACCAAGTGCAGTGACTCATGCCTATAATCCCAACTCTTTAGGAGGTCGAGGTGGGCAGATCACTTGAGGTCAGGAGTTCAAGACCAGCCTGGCCAACATGGTGAAACTCTGTCTCTACTAAAAATACAAAAAAATTAGCCAGTTGGGGGCTGGGCGTGGTGGCTCATGCTTGCAAGCCCAGATATTCAAGAGGCCGAGACACGAGAATGGCTTGAACCAGGAGGCAGAGGTTGCAGTGAGCTGAGATCTTGCCACTACACTCCAGCCTGTGTGATAGGTGAGTCACTGTCAAAATAAACAAATAAATAAAAATAAGATTACTCCTTCTCTGTATTTATTCATTATAAAATCGAGGCTACAGAGAAATTGTTGACTTGCCTGAAATGCCTGTTAGGGATCTTTAAGGATTGTAGGATTTTTTAAAAAAGAGACATTGTAAATCAGACTAAAGGAGATGACTTACACCCACATGCATCCAGAGTTTGTGCTTCTCACAAGTATCAGCAATGTCAGGGAGAGGATCGAAGGCTCCATACACTGTGCTTCCGGCTGTGGCACAGACACAGAATGGAGTGGCCCTGCTGATGAAAAAAACAGAATCATTCTGACAATCTCATAAAGTCCACAGGAACTGTATACAATACGGGTACCCATTACACTTCTGGATGTCAGAAATCTGGATAACTTTGATTAGGGACATTGAATAGCTAATGATTTCAAATATTCTGAGGTACATAATCACTAGAGACAGTAACATAACTGTAAGGTGGATTTATACCTTTCCCTCTCAATTTTATTTATTGTCATTTCTGTTTAAACTTATTTTAAAGAAAGTAACACCACAAACATAGAAATGGCCAAATTCCATCATACATGAATGACCCTGGTAAATTTGCCTTTCATATTTAACAGAACCAATAATATTAGAAATATTGCAATGCTACTTAATTACACCACTTCAGTTTTATAAGAAATTTCCCACATTTTGTATTTATTCTATTTTTTTCAGCAATTTTCTTATCAGTTATTTTCAGTAATAAAATAGGTAAAGTATATAAAGATATTTGCATGTTAAATATAGAACCGTAGAACATACCTTTTTTTTAGCTTGTAATATATTTTTCTCTAACTCAGCTGGAATAATCTTTCCTCTCAAAAATGCAAATACACATTGATTTATTATATGTATATAAACATACAAATTATACCAATTAGAGTAAGAAGCGTGTGCAAGATTATAAAACAATTAGTTTTTAGTGTCTCCTAAGGATATTTATAAGTGTATGAATAGGCAGTAAATGTTCAATTCATTTAAGCCATATTTAAGTTAGAGAATGCTTCATCTACTATTCAGTCATCTTAAAATCTGCACTCTTACTAATCAGAAGATTCTGATCATTGTAAGGAAGATACAAAACAATAAACTCTTTTGATCATTTTTTTCTTTCCTTATTTTGTTAATTAAAGTAATTAAACTTTATTTATCTATTTATTCATTTATTCATTTTGAGATGGAGTCTTGCTCTGTCCCCCGGCTGGAGTGCTGTGGCTGGATCTCCGCTCACTGCAAGCTCCGCCTCCCGGGTTCCCGCCATTCTCCTGCCTCAGCCTCCGGAGTAGCTGGGACTACAGGCGCCCACCACCTCGCCCGGCTAATTTTTTGTATTTTTCGTAGAGACGGGGTTTCGCCGTGTCAGCCAGGGTGGTCTCGATATCCTGACCTCGTGATCCACCGGCCTCGGCCTCCCAAAGTGCTGGGATTACAGGCATGAGCCACCGCACCCGGCCCTTAAAACTTTAGTTATTGTATTAGGTCTAACATTTAAGTCTCTAATCCATCTTGAATAATCTTCGTATAAGGAGTAAGGAAAGGATCCAGTTTCAGCTTTCTACTTATGGCTAGCCAGTTTTCCCAGCACCATTTATTAAATAGGGAATCCTTTCCCCATTTCTTGTTTCTCTCAGGTTTGTCAAAGATCAGATGGCTGTAGATGTGTGGTATTATTTCTGAGGACTCTGTTCTGTTCCATTGGTCTATATCTCTGTTTTGGTACCAGTACCATGCTGTTTTGGTTACTGTAGCCTTGTAGTATAGTTT
>NW_016804196.1:1014926-1024859 GCF_001698545.2 Rhinopithecus bieti | reverse complement strand
CATGATATAAATGATGAATTGATGGGTGCTGACGAGTTGATGGGTGCAGCACACCAACATGGCACAAGTATACATATGTAACAAACCTGCACGTTATGCACATGTACCCTAGAACTTAAAGTATAATAAAAATAAAAATTAAAAATAAACTTTAGTTATTAAGACCTCTTGATATCAAGATTAAAAATCTCACGCGTTCAAATTTGAGGGGGGCTGGGGGTGGCATAAATTAAGGTGGCCTCACATTTCTTCACAGCATGTTTCCATGAAAGAAATTAAAGCCAATATTTTTCTACTCCATTCAGCTATGAGACTAACTGCAGGCAGGCTTAGAGATAATTCATTGGAAACATTTTAATTAAAGTCAGTACTAAGATAATAATGCTCACTAGCTTCAATATTCTATTTTCTTTTTAAAAAAACAGAGATAATAAAACAGGAAACCTAATTGGAGTACATATGTTTGTGTATCTAGAATACCTAAAGTTGTTCATAAAAATAAGAATGTTGCCGGGCGCGGTGGCTCAAGCCTGTAATCCCAGCACTTTGGGAGGCCGAGACGGGCGGATCACGAGGTCAGGAGATCGAGACCATCCTGGCTAACACGGTGAAACCCCGTCTCTACTAAAAAATACAAAAAAATTAGCCGGGCGAGGTCGCGGGCGCCTGTAGTCCCAGCTGCTCGGGAGGCTGAGGCAGGAGAATGGCGTGAACCCGGGAGGCGGAGCTTGCAGTGAGCTGAGATCTGGCCACAGCACTCCAGCCTGGGTGACAGAGCGAGACTCCGTCTCAAAAAAAAAAAAAAAAAAAAAAAGAATGTTGAGCAAGTTACAGAGGTAAATTATGACTCAATTTCTTAATTCCAATTATTGAAAATAAATAGTAGAAAAATCCTATTAATAATAGTGAAAGTGATGTAAAATATCTTTGGGGTGGTAATTCTCAGGAAATGTGCAGGGACAAATGTGATAAAGCTTATTGAATAAACTTATAAAAATATTTGCAAGATACTTTATACTCATATACTGTATTTCAGAATTTCATAATTTATAAATGTTTCTTATAAGCCAATAACAAGTAATAAACTACCACTAAAAAATAGGCAGAGGACATGCACAGTCAATTTACAGTAATATACAATTGGCAGGTCAGCATATTAAAAGATTTCTATTGTTTTGAACAATAAAAAAAACATTTCTATCAGATTTTCTAAGTATAAAAATATTTATAATATTTTGATACTACATTTCAGATAAGAATATAATTAACTAAAAATGTTTAAAGGGCAAATGGAAAATTTGTATTGAAATATAAATTCACACATAATTTGAACCTAGAGGCATTCATGAGATATTCATACAAAGAAACTAAAATATATTTACTAAATTACATTCATTTAAGCACTGCTGTTAAATACTAAAGTCGAAGGGAAAATTTATAAATGTCTTTTTAAATAGGACTTGTAAAATTATGCTGCATTTATAAAATAGGAAACTGATGTAACTTAAGAAAAATAAGAAAAGTCTGTGTGAATTCATGAGACAAGATTTTGAAGATATACCATAAACCCAAAGGAAATAAAGCAAATTACAGAACATAACCCAGAATTGATTTATGAAGAAGTTTGACATTAATAAAAATTATATCCAGAATATGTGTAAAATTTGTAATATTGCTTATTTCTGAAGAATGAGATCCAAGGAGAATATATTTTCATCTTGTACTCTAATAACACAGTTGAGGTTTTAATTTCCAAACATCACTATGTTGATGATTCAATATGTTTCATAAATATAAAATAGGGAACAAATATATGGCAACAGAATTTTCATAAGGCCATAGTTAGTAATAAATGTCAACAATAGGGTAAATAATTTTAAAGCTTCTTCCATAATGATTCTTCTTTAAAATACAAATAAAATGAATCTGGGAGAGGATTCTTGCCAAAAAATGGAAACATAGGCAAATGAAATCCTAATCCATGAAGCATGGTAACAATAAAACTTTGAGAATGTATTAAGAAACATACCTTTCATCACATTTTACTTCAATCACATTATCAATTCCACTACCAAATATTGCTGTAGCTTTTTTTTTTTTTTATTGAGTAATGACCCTTGGGCAATAATATAAAAAAAGAAAAGACATTACTCTCCTACATGAAATCCCATTTACACACAAGTGCACTTGGGGCACATATGCATGGCTTTCAATGGGTCTGTGAGTTTATATGCACACAGGTATCAAGGCATATTTCCAGGACCCCATCATGACATTTGTTGGGATCTAGAATGTTGTAGCACCTCTTTCCAGAAGGCACTGTCACAGAATAAAACTTTTCATATGCTTGGGTGGAAGCTTGAATATTTTAGTTCTCTGCATACACATGAAGCCGCATCATTTATAAAGTTAGTGACAGTATCCTCCAGGAATATCCTTTTCTGCTCTGGACGGCTCTAACTACTGCATTTGAGATTTTTTTGAGACACAGTCTAGCTCTGTCGCCTAGGCTGGAGTGCAGTGGCACGATCTAGGCTCACTGCAATCTCCGCCTCCCAGATTCCACCAATTCTCCTGCCTCAGCCCCTCGAGTAGCAGGGACTATATGAGCACGTCGCCACGGCTTGCTAATTCTTTGCATTTTAGTAGGAATGGGGTTTCACCGTCTTGTCCAGACTGGTCTGGAACTCCTGAGCTCAGGCAATCCGCCCGCCGCCGCCTTCCAAAGTACTAGGATTATAGGCGTGAGCCACCGCGCCCGGCCCATTTGTGATTTTTGTTTGGTTGGTTGGTTTTGTTTTAAAAGGCATGAGGTCCTATGAATGCACTGAGTCTTCCAGTGCCTGTAATTCTTAATTCTGACTTTTACACCCATTTTTATCTCTTGCCTGCTAGTTTATTTGTGCTTCTATCATCCTGTCTTATGTAAATAATACTAGCAAAACAGAGGTAATAGCAGCTCCAAAGATAAATTTGGCCTGGATTATTTTTAGTTGCCAGGAAAAGACCAGATAAACCTTAACCATGTTTCTATTTCAATAAAGAATACACAGGTTAAATAACAAACTGATTTCTTAAAGATCAATATTATGGAATTTCAGCTTATTTACTGATTATATATATTTTAAAATTGTATTTCAAATGATGAAAATTGCATTTGTAAACAAGCATGTTAAGTTCTGTGAAGTTCTGTAAGACATTGCATTGAATACAAAGTAGTAGTTTCCAACTTGATAATATATAGTAAGTCCTTAACATAGCCATAGGTTCTTGGAAACTGACTTTAAGCGAAAAGATGTATAACCAAACCAATATTTTTTTTTCACTTTGGCATTATAATAAAGCAACTGATGTAATTCAAGGATCTGTTGTATGTTGTTTCTCTTAAAGTTACAGTTTCCAAGAACCTATGAGGTTAAGTGAGGACTTAGTATATAGATGTGTAATGCTAATTTGAGTTTGGCAAAGGGAGTGCACTGCAAAAACAGAAATATTTCAATAAAAGCTCTTTGTTTCTAGGCACTTTTAGGTAGAACTCTCAAACTGGGACCACTACTACGTTTTAAGATTGTAAATGTTGCCATGGTAGATAAGAAGAAAGCAATCACTTATTACAGGTATAAAAAGTTTTGATGCTATGCACAAGAGTGGAGTACTAAACGTAAAGGAGGTATCAGTGGAGATATTGTCAATATCAGAAGAGTTTGGGTGAGGATCTAGTCTATAAAAATACAGTTTTCTTTTAACTGATTCCTTTAGTCCTAACTGGAAAGATGAAACAGTAATTACATTATTGTTGTTTCTATTCAATGTGAAAAGAAGTATTAAATCTTTGAAATTTTACTACTTAATTATTTTGGTAAAGTTAGCAGAATGTTTTATATTTATAATCACATTTGTTTTCTGTTTGTCATGCTGAAATTAAATTTTAAACCTGAATTATTTGTATTGCTTACCTACAGAGCCTATATTTACTGGGAAATTTTTTTTTCCTTTTCATTATCATTATGTAGATCCAGACTCAGAGATTATCTGAATATATTTGATATAAGCATAATGCCAATATTCTTAATCTTTATCAGGTTATCTTTGATGATTCTTAAAAGTTGGAAAAAACCTACACTTGATACTTACTTGCTCAGAAACAAATAATACAATGCATGGAAGTACAGTCATGCCTTTTGTTTTTATCTCTGGATATTGTTTATAGTGAGCTACTAAAATACCACAGAGGTTTGATATACTGCCACCTATGGAAGAGAAATAATGACCATTAAGCTAATTTCAATCCTGACAAATGTTTATTGAAATATAACAATTTGGCAGTTTCTGAAACTAATGAGTGCTAAATCACTGTTATTTTAAAATTATCCTTCCCTGAAATTGGTGAAAGGTCAAACAATGAAATTTCCACTTTTAGATTTCTGGAAATTTTATTTGCAATGATAGCACAATGGCTTACGAATGTCTATCTGTCAAAAATAACAAGATTAGTTGGAATACATTTTGAGGGTCTCCCGATAGCTATTTTAATTAGCTTACAGAAAGTTGCTTTTTCTTACCAGGTGAAAATATTCCATCTGCTTTTGCTTCTCCCCAGCCAGTAATTTCATACATTTTGAGAAGAATTGTCTCCATGACAGTAAAAACTGGGGCTATTTCATATGTAAATCTATAATACATATCGATAAATTCCACTGTGACTTATATTACACAGAAGAGGCAAAGTAAAGTCATGTGTTAACAAGATAATATACTTTTTAATTCTATATTAGACTATGCAAGAAATGGTTACATTTTATATATTAAATTGCTTATTCCAGATTGAGTATATTAGTTCTACAAAGAAAGCGTCATGACTGCCATTGTTTTGTACAATATCTGAACATTTCTTTCCCACCCGCATGAATCTTGAAAGCAACTACCATCCCTTCAGAACACACAACATAGTTTAGGATCAGAAAATGTCCAGTTATTAAAAAAAAAACAACAACATATATTCCTTAATAGACAAGTTAAAAAGACATAGATCTGGAGTTGCAGACAATGTTTTGCAGAACATGGAAAGGGTAGAAAAGGCCTTTTCTAGAAATTGGTTGATAAATATCCTTTGTGTAAGGATTGTACTTTGAGGAAACACACGAAAAAAACAACTAAGAGTTATTATGTTTTCAATAATAATGGCTGTAAAGCAAGAAGATAGCACAAGACAAGAATAATGTGGTACCCAGGGAAAAGGATTCAGAGATGACCATGATGGGAACTCTCCCTCTGTGTCACACTGTGCAATTAGAGTCAGCTCTTCAGAAAGCAAAAGCTGAAATTCAAGGCTATAAGCTTTCCTTTGTGCACACTCTGTACAATAAACAATGAAATATTTACAGTGGGTTCTGAAATCTAAAGGTGGCTTTCGTTAGTCTCAAGAAATCCTTTTATTTGTCATCAAAAATTTTTAATGGCTCCTTTAAGTGTCCTTAAACATAGATATTGACATCAAGAATCATTTATGTGCTGCTTTGGACGCTCTCAGCTTGCTCTGCCTCTAAGGCCTTTAGACAGTGTTCAGGCCCAGCCACACTCACACACAGCCCTGACCTAACAGCGAGTCACCTCCTCTCTTGACAGCAGTCACTGGCCTCCTGCCCAGAACTTTCCTTTTCAGCCTGAAACCAAGAATGCCCATCCATTAGGTAGCGGGGAGTCAATATATCCTGGGGTACAATCCTTTGGCCCTAGGAGACCTGGTGGAGAGTAAATTCTTTCCCCTTCCTCCCCGCAGATGAACTGTCCTGAGAAGCACAAACCCCGGGGGATCAAGCACTCACTGTGCTTATATTCGTGCTTAGACCTGGCTGCCAGCCAGGTCTCTAATGATTCCTCATACTGCTCTTCTGTCCTTTCCCTTCCTGACCCACTTCATTTCTTCTCAACCTTGCCCTTTCATATGGCATACCCTAAAAATAAAGTAAGACAAGCTCTTGCCTCCAGCTCTGCTCAGAGACACAGACTAAGACACTGACTATTAGAATTAAGATTTTAGTTCTAAGAGGAACAAAGTAAGAAGCAAATCTTATGCACTTCTATTTCAGTAGGGCTCAATTCTGCCAGAATGTACTGTGTCAATTTCAGCTTCAACACATAGACCTTTGTGACCCTATTTCACCTCTACGGAGTATGTATTATTATTTTCAGGAAACAGAGACTCACTAATCTTCACAGCATTGTAGAGTGGTAGAATTAGGAATCCAATTTGACTTTCTCTAATTCCATCTTACATGCTTTTGCACCATCTTAAGATTATGGTAAGAGATATCCAGTTATTAAGAATGAGGAAACGTTTCGAAAATAAAAAAGCATCTATCTCTAAAATTATTTCTCTTTGCATCTACCACCTATGCTTTCCACTATTCCTCTACTTAAGTTCAATAATATGTATTTTCTTCACATAGGGAATGATTAAGTATCATAACAATGGGATTCCAAACTATGGAATATAGTTTATAAATGTATATTGTATAATATATAACATATTAAATATATCATATTGTCTGGAAAGACAGTATTGCTCTATTCAGGTTTAACTAAAGAGCCATTACAAAGCAAAAAAAAAAAAAAAAATTAAAATAGCAGTAAGCTAACTATGCTATATTTATTTGCATTTCATTTCTACAAAATACTAATTACTACCATGAGCTATGCATCATTAAAATCTCAGTGATAACTAAACAGTTAAAACAAATCTCAGTTTTCCCACATAACAGAGCAGGCTCTTATAAATATTTAATTCTTGGTTTTAAAGTTTGAAGTTCTACCAGCTATCTCTTTTGATTGCTAAACTATATTAACATCTGACACAGACTATTCCTTTCAATTTAGTATCCAATCATCTCTCTATCCTTTTTTACATTGAAAAATATTGCCTTAAAATTAACTTTACTTCAAAACACATCAGCAGTATATCTAATTGTCTTATGGCCACGAGTTTTGCCATGGCAAAGGTCAATATTTTAAAATAATCATGGCAAAGTTGAATCTAACTTTTCTTTAAAAGTTTACTCAATATGATTGAAGTTCTAATTTATATTCAGAAAACTTTTCATATATATATTATTTATTTTTATTTTTTATTTTTTATTTTGAGATTGAGCCTCCCTCTGTCTCCTAGGCTGGAGTGCAGTGGGGCAATCTCAGGTCACTGCAACCTCTGTCTCCCAGGTTCAAGCGATCCTTGTGCCTCAGCCTCCTGAGTAACTGAGACTAGAGGCATGCATCACCACACCCAATTAATTTTTGTATTTTTAACAGAGATGGGGTTTCACCATGTTGACCAGGTTGGTCTCGAACTCCTGACCTCAAGTGATCCACCCGCCTTGGCCTCTCAAAGTGCTGGGATTACAGGTGTGAGCCACTGTGCCTGGCCTATATGTGTGTGTATTTTAAACAACTATGTGCTGTGGGCTGTTTTGAGTAGGGTTGAAATGATTCCACTCCTAGAACTTAACTCCCAGTCCACACCCTAACATCTGAGGCTAATCAAGTAAATTCAGGCCCTGAATATTGCCAGAGAATTTCCAGAAAACCAGGTAAACTTTACACACGTCACACAGGAAACACACAGCAGATTCTTCGCATTTCTCCCAAGTTTCAACTATTTGTTTTTGACACAGCAAGCATCATATCCACAAAAATGCTACTTCCACTACCTACATCTTCACTCTTGCTTACATGTGTCTAATAATGTCACATTTCTTAGGTACAGAAGGATACTCACAGGTTGGTATTTGCAGTGACTGTCAACCATTTCACTGCAAGTCCAATCATATCTAGCCCACGGGATAGCTGATTAAAATAGTGAGGATGTCCTGGAGACAAAAACAAAATTGCAATAGGCCAAAATAAAACCTAGAGCTAAAAAACACTGAAATTTGATAACAGTTTTTCACTTACCAGGTACTCATGTATCAAGCACACTTAAATTATGTTATTCAGTAAACATTATTGAGGAACTATCATATACAGAGACATTCCTAAGTGTTGGAGATATGGTGGTAAACCAGATAGGCATAATTGCTATCATGCGGATTTTACAGGTTGGTCACAAAGGAAGATATTAAACAGATAATGACACAAACATGTTTGATTATAATTGTAAAAAAGTACTACACAGAAAAACAGTGGGTGTGGTAAGTCCATTCCTAGGGTAGTGAAAGTAGCCAGGGTAGTGGGCTGAGGAAATCTCCAGAGAAGCCTTCTTGGAGGAAGTGATTCTTCAGGTAAGATCTAAACAAGCATTGTCAGACAAAAAGATTTGGAAAAGGAGCAAACTGAAGCAGATCTCAATATGCTCAAGGGTGAGAAAGGCCCTGCGTCTAAGGAAGGAAGGTCAAGGATGGGGGTGTGTACAACTACTTCAGTGGACCAGTTAGGCCAAGCGGGGAGAAGTCATCTAAAACATTAAATAATTTTCACTGAAAAAGTGTTTATAGGTTTTGGGGCATAATATTAGATCCTTTTACAATGATTTTTGAAGATTTATATTAGTAAGTAATCTTTATTAGTTGTCAAATTGAACAATCTATATTTGATATAATTTGGGTATTTGTCCCCTCCAGATTTCGTGCTGAAACATGATCCCCAATGATGGAGATGGGGCCTAACGGGAGGTGTTTGGGTCATGGGGGCAAAGGCCTCATGAATGGCTTGGTGACGTCACTGCTGTAATGAGTGAGTTCTGGTTCTATTAATTACTGGGAGATCTGACTTTTAAAAACGTTCACACCTGTCCTGCTTTTTCTCTTGCTCATTCTCTCACCATGTGGCACACTGGCTTCCCTTGGCCTTCTGCCATGAGTAAAAGCTTCCTGAAGCCCTCACCAGAAGCAGATGTTGGCATGTTTCTTGTACAGCCTGAAGAAATGTGAGCCAAATAAAATTCTTTTCTTTATAAGTAATTATCAGATGTAGGTATTTCTTTATAGCAAGACAAATGGACTCACACAATATCCAACTCGGTTTAAAGTAATCTTCCCTGGGATTCCTGGCTTACACCTGCAATCCCAGCATTTTGGAATATAATTTACAAATTTATTTTGTATAATAATTTATGCAACATATAAAACAAATCATATTGTCTGGAAATACAGTATTGCTCTATACAGGTTTAACTAAAGAGCCATTATTAAGCAAAATAAAATTAAACATAGCAGTAAGCTAAGTAGGCTATTTTTATTTGCATTTCATGTCTACAAAATACTAATTACTACCATGGACTATGCATCATTAAAATCTTGGTGATAACTAAACCGTTAAAACAAACCTCAGTTTTTCCACAGGGCAGGGGGCTGAGGAGGGCAGATCTCTTGATCTCAGGAGTTTGAGACCAGCCTGGGCAAGATAGTGAGACCCTTTTCTCTACAAATCATACAAAAATTAGCCGGGTGTGGTGGCACTTTTCTAACCATTTCATATGTATTTTTCAATCCTCATAGCATACAGTTAGGATGTAGGCACTACTATTGTTAACACGAATAGCAATATGTGGTAGATTTTGGATTTATAGGTGGATCAGATTAAATCCAAGGGCCATTGCAAATTAATAGTTTAAAATATTGTCCTAAAATTATCTTTAATAAAAATATTGAGCCAAACCTCCGCTCAAATAAACACGTCATTCTTAAGTGTCTTTTAGTGTGCTGGGAAATGTAGTGGGGGAAAGGAAGAACAAACTATGGTTCCTGAAATCAATGTAATTACCCATAGCTATATGTAGAAAATATAAGGTAGCTATAAAATGATATATGACTACATTTTGTACTTTTGATTTTCACAAGCTTGTAGTATTGTTTCCAGGTTTAATGAGTTTTTTCTTAAATAAAATGAACTATTTTCCTCTCCAAATATTGCATTTGTTACGACGCCAGAAAGATTAACTTG
>NW_016804196.1:1012126-1014756 GCF_001698545.2 Rhinopithecus bieti | reverse complement strand
TTCACAAGCTTGTAGTATTGTTTCCAGGTTTAATGAGTTTTTTCTTAAATAAAATGAACTATTTTCCTCTCCAAATATTGCATTTGTTAAGACTATAGAAAGATTAACTTGGTTCAATTTTTAAAAATTGAATGTTTAAGCACTTTGAGATGTTTATTCATGGTAAAAGAAAAATTTTATTGTAGTTTTTAAATAAAGAATACAAATCTGATATATTAAGAAACTGTGCATAGTTAAAATATACAGATTACAGTAACATGAGATGATTCATACATCATGAAGTATATTTAAAAATAAAGTTTCATATTACACATTTACCCTATAGACATATATTAGGTAAATTCTACGTATATTTTTTTCTAGAAGATAAGGGTAGTTTTACATTCCCCTGCTATAAATAATAAAATAAATTCTGAAGTAGCTAAAGTTTTAAGAGTGTCACTTCTTTTAAATAAACAATAGAAACAAATTCACAAGAAAAAGTGAAATTTTTAAAAACCCTTTATATGAGGCAATATTGCGGAAAGTTTGTATATAAATTATGTAGAAGCCAACAAATTTTGTATATTGGCATAAGAACTACACTCCACTAATAGCTCCACTACATGTTGAATCTACAATCTAAAACTATGTTAAACTCTATATTTAATAATAGTTAAGTGCACAAGTAATATGAAGATTGCTAATATACTTCTGTCAAAATATTTTAATAATTATATAAAATTAGAAAGACTGTTATTTTACAGTCTGCAGTTTTTAACAAGTAGCAAAATATTACTCAAAGTTTTTATAAAAATATACTCTCTCACCTACTAGTAATTTCCATGTCTTCTTACAAAATTTCAACTTACTTGCCAGGCTATATCCATGTTTCTTGAAATCCATGTGCAGTGGAAAAAAAAAAAAACAAACTACTGTGTGCTTTAAGAGAATTTTTGGAGCCAGAGAGTATTTTCTTGCAGTGAAAAATAACTCAACCATTGAAGATTTTTTATTGCTGTAATTTATAATACAGACTCTTTTAAAGTCTTTTCTTTGAGGTCCCAGGAATAATTATATTATTTGTAAAATGGGTAGAGATTCAATACTTTTATTTTGTTAGAGAATTAACTGACAGGTGGTTGTAATGTATTTGTGTTTAAACATCACTTGCTTTAGTGCTTTTTAAAAGTATAATTTAATGTTAAAAAAATAAAAGGAATGGGCTTCAACTTCCCTTAGACAATTACAACTTTTATCTGCAAGACTGTGTTAGTTATATAACATTCTAGGGTAGACATTTAAAAAAAATGCATGGGACTATTAATAGTATGAGTCACATCCTTGTAACACAAGAATAACTTTTTACTTTTGTATTAAAACTCTAAAATTTAAAATAATCCATAATGATTATCACTGTGAACCCCGTTACCAGGTTTCTATTTTCTCAAGAATTTATCAATTATCAGCTTATCTCTGCTGAGTAATGTGCAGGTCAACATTATTTGTATTTATTAAATAAGTTTTACACATGTTCCTAAAGAAATATAAAAATATTGATAATTCACATAACAAAAGCATATGAAAATACGTTATTCGTACCCTAGGCATTTAGGTGCAATTTACAAACAGATTAAGTAACTCTTAATTCATTCTAATAATAATAGAAAAATATTGTGAACTGTCAAAGTCTGTTGACAACTTTCAAACATGATTTGGGCCAGTTTTTACAACTTTTTTTTTTCTTTTAATTAAGGAGTTCGCTAGAGCCTCTAACAGAAAACAAAGCCAAAAAAACCCCACTGTATTTGATGATTTCAAAAACCCCTTCCTCCTTTGCTTTCTTCCTGCTTTCCATGGAGTTCTTCCATGATTGTGGAAATGGCACAGAACTAGGAAAATAGGGAATAAAAGCTCCATGTCCACGTATGTTCTCTTTTCTTCAGTGACCTGCTTCTTGGCTCTAATAGTGTCACCATGTCTTTTTTGAAAGATTACCCCATTATCTTCATTCAGAAAAGAGGTGCTCAGCCTCGCGACTCCTGGACATCTACTCATCTCTGTTAATAAACCCACCCACGTTATTCTAGTGTAAGTACTATCTGTGAGTTAACTCTCCACTCTCCTCAGCACTGATAGGATTCTATCCTGCAAGGTTTCCTCCTTCCCCTCTCTATTCTCATCCTTACCTGTTCCTCGCCCCTCAACATTATAACCACCAGCAACCTAGCTTCAAAATAACTCCAATAATCCCACTTCAAAGGAAATGGATTTTGAGCCACAAAGCTCAACATTATAACCACCAGCAACCTAGCTTCAAAATAACTCCAATAATCCCACTTCAAAGGAAATGGATTTTGAGCCACAAAGCCTCTTTAGCTATTATTCCACTTCTTTCCCTTTATGTCCTAGCACTTGGCAATTAGACCTTTGTTTACAGACATGCTGAGCATGATACTAACCCTCTCAAGGCTCAAAGGGAAAGTAATTTTTTTGAATTTTTACTTTAGCCTAATTTTAGACATTTTTAGCACACATATAAATCGAAATTGAGACCACTCAAAAATGTTCTCTGCAAAGCACATAGTGCTTTCTTACATTATGCTACATTAGATAGAACTAAAAAAAAAAAAAAAAAAAAAATTAAAGAG
>NW_016804196.1:992218-1009610 GCF_001698545.2 Rhinopithecus bieti | reverse complement strand
CTCCGCCCCGTTTCTTCTTTTTCTTTTGTATTTCTTTCTTTTGCCCCCTTCTGTGTTTCATACAGTGTTTAAAATTCTCCATATGTTGAAATCTGAAAGAAGGTGTATGAATTAGGTATTACTATTGTCTTGTTCTGTATCATGTCTTCTTTTACCTCAGTTTCTCCATCGATACAACAGACATGTTAATACTATCTACTTGTGGATATGTGCTATCAAAGGAGATAAGAGCTCTAAAGTGTTTCTTACAATCTTTTAATTCTTTATATTATCATTTTTTTCCTGGCAGTATTGACAGACAACCAAACAAAAGCAAAATAAACAAACAAAAACAATTTTGATGATACCACCATTCTGACCAAAAGCTTTTAATAATTTTCCACCTACTATATTGCAGTCTTTAAGTTGATGCTTTCCTTGCCTTACCTCCTACCATTCATCTACTGAATGTCTGTATCTAGAAAGTAGGACCACTCACTCTCTTGCACACTTTACTTTTTCTTACTTTCCTGTGTGATATTTTGTGTAATTTCTTCTACTTTAAATAACTTCCCTCTTTCTTCTAATCCAAAGCCCATATATAACCTATATTTACTGAGAACTTATTATACATGAAGCACTCTTCTAAGCTAGATTCTTATTTGCTCATTTAATTTTCCTTGTAGTCTTGTAAGGTTTACTGCCATTTCCTCTGTCCATTTTATAAATGACAAACTTAAGGCACAAGGAGATCTTATAGTTTGTCATGGATCACACAGCTAATTAGTGGCATATCTATGATTCAATTCCAGATAGTCTGGTTCTTAAGTCCTCTCTTAACTACCAATCTGACTTCTGTCTTCTAGGGTTCAAGTGATATCTTAATAACTCCATAAATACTTCTTCATCTCTTCCACTGAGATGAAGTGATATTTATTTTCCTCTGAATTATCACACCAAATATTTGTCAATTTTTATAGAGCTTACTTGGCAGTCTAAAGAATTTATTAGACATTCTGCCTTGATGTTTGAAGGAGGTACAAATGTTCACTCAGTATTGTCCTCAAGGAAGTACAATTTGGTAGAAAAGAGAGTAGTTTACAGAAAAAAATATTTTAACAATGTGAAAGGTGCTACATTTATAAGATTATAACCATTGGTTCAAGTAGAGACACGGGACAGGATGGTTAGGGAGGGTGTTGCCGTGGTGTTCTAAAAGCTTTTAGCAGAAGAGTTAAGGCAATCCAGAAGACCCTCTAAGGCTCTCTAAAGAGGGTGATATAACATGGTAATTGGCATTTATCTAGGGGATGCAGAAAGAGAAGCATACTCAAGGAAAAATAAAACAAGTGCATAAGGTCTTCAGAGACCAACTGAACAAATAAGAGAAAGCTACAGTGTATGGTACAGCCCCAAAAACCAAAAGAAAGAAATCATCCTACAGGGTGGGAAGGATAGGTGAGTGTGTTTTGTATTCATCCTTTACAGCCCAGAAAACCAAAAGGAATAAATCATCCTACAGGGTGGAAAAGATTCGTGAGTGTGTTTGGCATTCATCCTTAAAGCAATAGAAAACCAGAGAAAGGTTTGAACTATGGAGGAATGACATGATTGTGGTTTTCTTACAGTTGTGGAAACAATGGTGATGGGATGATAGTTGAAAGTATTAACTAAGTGGCTCAGTAAACCTTTGTGCAAGAATTCTGTATCACCTATGAGATTCACAAAGACTAGAGATAGAGACACATGCTAGCTGGCAAAATTCTTTCAAGTGAATTCCAATTTAGGTGCATAAAATTGAATGATGATGGCACTATACAATATAAATTTATAAAATAATATGGAATCATGGGGGAAGAGAACCACATTTCAATTCAGAGAATAAGAAGGAAAATAGTTTATGGGCATTGAGCCTTTAGTATGTAGCAGGCTCTATTTTAAACCCTTGATAAGTGACAACTCATTTAATACTCAACAACGTAACGAAGTAGCTTAGTAGTTAAAATTGTTTACAAGTGCTTTAATAGAAACCAGAATAATAGGGACTTAAGTCAACGTTAAGATTTATTTCTCTTCTGTGTAGAAGTCTGGACTGGTAGGTGGCTAAGGGCTATCACACTGTTGTGCTCCATGAGGTCATGCAGAGCCCTGGGTTCCTTCTTTGTCATTCCTTAGATCAATGCGGCCTGATAGAAATTTAAGTGAACCACATGTGTAATTTTAAATTTTCTATTAATCACATTTTCAAAAGTAAAATAAACAGATGAAGTTAACATTAGGGATATATGTAATTTAACCTACTAGGTCCAAAATGTGATCATTTTAAATATCTATTACCTCTCAATTAGGATGCTAAATTTCATTGGAAATACTTGGTCATATTTAGGTTTCACAAAATCTTGTTTGGAAAATGTTAATATACACAAATTGCTTCAACATATAATTTTCAATAACTAAATTAAGTATTTGTTTTTAAATTTAAAGCAATTAAAACCAAATACAATTAAAAATTCTTGTATTCAGTCACACCAGTCAATTTCATGTGCTCAATAGCCGCATGTGGCCAGTGGTCACTGCACTAGACAGCACAGGTCAAGAGTATAGCCTTCATCCACTTTTCATCCACTAGCTCACGAGCACTGTATCCGAATTCTAGAGTAAGAAATGGGGGAAAAGGGGGATAAGAGAAATTGGCCTAAGGCTTAAGGTAGAAGGCTAGGATAGAAATTAGTTTCATGCTCGATGGACATCTTCCTTCCTTTGTTTAGAGGCAAGGAGGAAGAGAATAAGGGCAAGGATGTTCTACCAACACAAAATTGAAGAAATGGATATTAGAAAAAACTAGTAGTCCACGTCACATGTGGATACTTTTGTAGCACTATTTTTCAGACAAGAAAAGGGAGGCACAAAAATTTATGTATCTACTTTTATACATTTGTTAACTAGTAAGTTGAAAAAATTAGTATTTGTACCATAATATAAAGGATGTTTGAAATTTGAATGTTATCCAATATAGCAGATTTTGACAATTGTTATCTAATGTTTTATTTATTTTTTTACTTTACCTGTGTTGATACTCTAGCTCTTAGATTGCATGAGCTTTAAGGAAATGGAAAAAAAAGTCATTCAATTCCTTTTACACTTTCATGGTGCCTAATATCATTCAATTCTTTACAAATTTATAGGATGCTTAGCTATACCGTAAAGTCTAAAAAAGAACTAAGTTATTCTTTCACCTAAGCCGTATTTATTAGGTTTTCCACATAATTTTGATTATCTGAGTTCAAATAGAAAGATCCATGTGAAGACAGAAAAAGTAACTACAACTAAAAAACATAAAGAAACAGCAACTTAATAAACACTCGGAAGTCTTACTGATAGGCTTTGTGAGGTTAGATTCATCTGTTTTCTTAAGTCACTGATCTCTTCTGGAAGAATATTTTTCATCTTTGGGGAATTGTTTTAAACAATATAATGAAGCACACAAAGTACAGAGAAAATCGTGCAGGCTTTGTGGGAATGTCTAGTTTTTATATTCATGTGATTATTTTCATTGTTCATCTCATTGTAATTTTTTGTAAGAATTTGTTAGCTTTTTGTTTACCTATATTGAAAGAAAATATCACAATCCCACAATAACATTGAAACTATGTTGTTCTTTGTGGGTTTTGTGTCTAGAACACATCTTTATTTTATTAATCTTGAAAGTGAAAAAAAAAGTTTTGTTATGTTTTATTTTTTGTAAATCACGTTCACAATATTCTGATATATAATTTGTACCACGTATCGACAGTATAGAAACTAGTTCACAGAAAGTGTAGGAACTTCATTCTACAAAGTGCAACTCTCAACTATCAGGGCAGAATTTTTACCCCAAACGGAAAACCAGATCATCCAACCTTAATCCCTCCATTTTGCTGAAACAACGTAACATTGTAACTCTGCCATCCCACCTAGTGCGTTTCTAAATAAACTCTAGTCATTTTATGAGTATTTTAAATTATTTTCAGGCAATGGGTGGTTTTTACTTGAATATAAAATATCAGTATGTAAAGCAAAATGATTTTTCAGGTTTAATGAACTGAGCCATACCTAGAGCGTCTGTGATAACTGGCTGATGGCAACTAAGGCAAATACTATGTGATCCTAGGTATGTAAACCAAGAAGACAGCTAAACAGTATCCAGTTTGCTACAACAGATAACTATTATAAGGAGACAACTTAATCCATAACTCTGAATGAAATATATTTGGAACAGATAGTAATTAAACCAATCAACTTTCTTTGTATTTTAGAAATTAAGGTTTAGCAGGATATATTAGGTCATATATCTTGTGTATAATCAGTACCTCCCAGCCTACCCAAATCTCCAAGATTTATTCTGAAGATTGCAAACAAGAACTGGAAGAAACAAAATTAAAAAGGGCCATTAGGCAAAGTTTTTGCCAATTAAATTGGCCAAACAAAACATGTTGCACAGAGTTGGTAGTGGTTTTTCAAAAAGCACCTCCTACAACCTTCACAGGAATATAAATTGGTATGGACTTTTTAAAGAGTATTTTCTTATTTTAAATTAAAATTCTCTCTTGATCCTATAATTTTGCTTTGACAAATCTAAATTAAAGAACTGTGTTACTTGTCATTGTGAAGAGAGTGAAAATAATCTAAAATATCCATCTACTAAAAAAACTTAAAATATGACATACTATTTTATTTACTGTAGAAGTGCATATCTATGTAGAGTCAGAAAAAGACATCCCAATGTCTTTCTGGGACATTGTATGTCCCAGAAATTGTATGAAAATCCCATTTTTGACCAGGTGCAGTGGCTCACGCCCTAATCCTATCACTTGGGGAGGCCAAGGTGGGTGGATCACCTGGTCAGGAGATTGGGACCATCCTGGCTAACATGGTGAAGCCCCATCTCTACTAAAAATAGAAAAAATTGGCCGGGCGAGGTGGCGGGCGCCTGTAGTCCCAGCTGCTCGGGAGGCTGAGGCAGGAGCATGGTGTGAACCCGGGAGGCTGAGCTTGCAGTGAGCCGAGATCGCGCCACTGCACTCCAGCCTGGGCGACAGAGCGAGACTCCGTCTCAAAAGAAAAAAAAAGAAAATCCCATTTTATGAAAACTACACACACACACACACACACACACACACACACACACGGTACATTCCGTGAACAATATGTGGTGCGTAACTTAGAGACAAAAAGAACTGGAATGAATACACCAAATTCTCTATTACTAATAGGGAAGCATCAGAGAATGGCAGTGGTAAAGGGGGTATTTACTTCTATATTATTTTTTAAAGATTTTATTTATTTAAAAACATGTAATAAAATCTATGGCTCTGCACTGAACACCAAGCTGTGAGTGCTGAGAGATTTCATGAGGTTAGGCAATGAATCTGTACAGAGGAAAGAAAACTTACTAAATAAGCTGAAGAATCCCCAGAGCGCACACGGTTGAGATCCACCCTACTCTTGAAGTAGGAGAATGGAGAGACCAATTGGAACACATGGAACATTCAGCAACGCTCTCAGGAAGAGCCAGAAAGGCCGCAAGTTAGGAGTAGGCCTAAATTAGTCATAGAATAAAGGCTACTCTAGGACTAATAATGATTAACAATAAGAATTGCAAGGATAATGTGAACTGCCTACCTAAGCAAAACTCATACTCTGAAGGATGACATCTATATACAAAGCAACATAAAATTCACAACGTCCAGCAACCAACACAAAATTTAAACTATGCAAAGAAGTAGAACAATGTAACCCACAACCAGGAAAAGAAAATTAGTAAGTAGAAACAACCAGAAATAACAAAGTTGATGGAATTAGCAGAAAGGAATTAAGAAAACATGTACTATAAATATATTCAAAAATTTAAGGAAAACGTAAGTATCATATAAAGAGATATGGGAACAATAAAACTAAACTAAATTGAATTTCTAGTGCTGAACAAATAAAATTTACTAGATTGACCTAATAGAAATTTAGAGGTTACAGAAAAGGAAAAAGATAAGACTAATGAATTTGAAGGGCATTAAACATTAAAGACTAACTAAACTAAACTAAAGGGAGAAAAAATATGGTCAGAGCCTAGGGGCATATGCAGTAAAATAATAGAGTTTCATATGTTTAAGTTAAGTTCCAGAAGAAGAAGAAAAATAAAACTATTTGAAGAAATAGTGGCTTAACCTCAAATTTGATTAAAACTATAAACCTACAAATCCCAGAAAGTTCATCAAATCTCAAGGTGGATAAACAGATAGAAAACCACACCAGAATGTATATATCAACTTGCTGAAAGCAAATAAAAGTTTTAAAACATTTACAGCAGTCAGAAAAAAAAAAATGTACAGGGGACTAAAGTTAAAAGAATTTTAAAGTGCTTTAAAAGTTTATTTAAAGAAAACAAAACCACTGAAAACTAGAATTTTATATTACATTTTACATCACGAACAATAGTGAGTTTGTAAGTAGCACTACAAGAGACATTAAAAAATATTATTTGGGCCAACTCAAAACAATAAAAAAGATTCTTCTTAAACTTTGCTCTACATAAAAGAATTAACAATGTTAGAAATAATAAATGTATGGATAAATCAGATTTTTTTTCTTATTTTCAATTTTTATAAAATGATTCCTCATTTGAAACTCCAAACCAAAAGCTAAATGTACTATCTTTCTCTTCAGTGGCCTCAAAGAAAACCAGTAATATGAAGACATAAAAATGAGGAATGCCTGTTGGATTTGGTAGGATGGTGAGTACTGGTTGTATTTGCCAGAAAAAGTTGCAGTGAACTGTTAACAGCAGAAACCAGTCTGTGGTTGATAAGCAAATGATGGCAATTTCCAGACCTACATCTAATTATCAGCATGCATTTCCCACCTTACCTTTTCAAAATCCTATCATAATTATATTGAATGGAAAATAAAGTAACATTAGATAACATTAAAAAGATTGCAAGATAGAAAATGGAGGAATGGTAAGTGATGTAAGAGGGTGATGCATAATCTCCACACAGATCTGTAGAGACATAAACCAACTGCCTGGAATAACTCTGGAAAGGTACAAGTGGAATCACCAGCCAGTACAGCAAGTGAGGGTAAGGTGTGAGGTAGAAAACAGATGACTGATTGAATATTGGTAGATAGAGATTGAACCCCAAGATTCTCCTCCTTGTATAAACAAACAATCACCATTCTCTTCCACTCTCTACCTCTGAGTTCCCAATTCCTACGGAATACTGAAGTTTTATGCCCTTAGGAAGTGAACTTGGGAGATTTTAAAGTGACCAAGCATATTAAAAGCAAGGGTGAAGTAAGGGAAAACGAACTGAGGAATTAAGTGTAATTCATACCGAAGTCTAACTCTTTCCACTGATATTCTTCCAAAATCACCAACAAACATACTGTCCCTCTTTCTTCAGGAACCTCCAAATGGCCCAAAAGCAAGAAAATAGAAGAGCCCTCCTCATCACAAATAAAAGAACTGAGAGAAAATGTTTCAAGATGTTCCACTGGAAAAACTCTCCAGGTGCCTGTAACTAATTTCTCTAATTGACATTCTCACTCTTACATTCAAAACTTTCACAGTGAACATACAACACAACCAATGATTACCAGCCAATAGGGAAGTGCGTCTTAAATAATCAAATAAGAAACTGAGAACATGCTTTAAATAAAGAAGAAAAGAAAGCGAGAAAACCCAAAAATAACTCATAATTAATATTTCCAAAGAAACAAGAGGTGATCAAATATCCACAAAACAAGAACCATAGCCAAAGCAAATAGGCAGAATAAGAAAAATCTCTTAGAAATTAAAACATGGCATGTCAGAATCACTTAAGTGCCTGATGACAATATATGTTAAAGCCCAAAACACAGTTAAACATTACATTATTTCTCCGTAGAAAGATTTATGAGCAAAGAATATATATAGAACTGACATGTTGAGTTACAGATTAGCATCCCAAATGCAATTAACTGTTGTTGTAATTTAGAGACATAATTACAATGCAAAAGGTAATATTTTAGTTCTTGGAAACATAATAGGCAAAAGATGAAAAAGATACATACGCATGCATTAGGCTATATAGATGATTTAACATTTCCGTTTCAGAGTAAAATTGAAGAGAATTTAAACAATGAAATGCACCAAATGACCATTTAATAATTGTGGGAAAAAATTTTATACGCCTGCTCATATTACAATGGAAATTATCTTGGAGAGCGTTTTCAAATGAAGAAGACATTATTATTTTTAGAACTTTTTATTCTATTTAATCAATGTCACTTATATTGGTCCTTCATTATTCTTCAGGTTAGACACTATTCAAGAGTATTAATGTGAGGAAATTGACCCATTTTTCATTTAGTTACATGTTATTTAGAAATTTGAAATGATTTCTCATAGAAAAATATTCATGTCATATTATATTGTCTATAAAAATCACTAAATGTAACTGCTATATTTCATTGTTTTCAGTAATATTATTTCTATCATTAGATTCTTAATGAATTTAAAATAAACCTTTAACTTTTTGTTTGTTTGTTTTGACACGGAGTCATACACTGTTCCCCAGGCTGGAGTGCAGTGGCATGATCTTGGCTCACTGCAAGCTCCAACTCCTGGGTTCACGCCATTCTCCCAAGTAGCTGGAACTACAGGCACGAGCCACCACGCCTGGCTAATTTCTTGTACTTTTAGTAGAGACGGGGTTTCACCGTGTTAGCCAGGCTGGTCTCGATCTCCTGACCTCGTGATCCGCCCGCCTCGGCCTCCCAAAGTGCTAGGATTACAGGTGTGAGACTCCGCGACCAGCCTAACATGCTGTTTAAAGATGACATTGGGTAACTAGCCATAGACTAGTTTGATTTAATGCAGAAGGAGAAAAATAAAAATAAAACTTTGAAATTTGAGAAATGTAAATGATTGACTTTGTATCACTTCAGTTTTGTATCATACACGTTAATAAAAGTTTAATATTCTGTGCCATGGAGTTGGAAGTAAGGATAAGGCATAGAAGTTGCATACTGAAGGAGAAAGACAGGTTGACTTGAGGGAAAGCACTCATCCACTTGTTAGAGATGTAAGCTAAACTAGCCACTTTTTCATGAAACACCACATTTACCTCAAAAAAACAAAAGCAAAAACTATGAACATCTAGATTTGTGCATTTGGCAGACTGTTTTTTGTTTTTTGTTTTTTCAGAAATGAACAAAGTGAATCTTTAAATACAAGGGAAAGAATTGATATTTGATTATAAAATTTGAACTTTCAAGCAAATTTAGGAAATTTTTTTCTGTTATTGTGAGCTTGACAGCTTCCCAATAAATATTTTCTTTGACATAAACAGTAATACTAGAAGATCTCTATTAGTCATTAAACCAATATGTTCTAAATGACCAATGCATATTACAAGTCATGCATTTCAAAGTGCAAGGTGAACCAATGGATTTTAATATAAAAGAGAACAAAAAGTTCAGTGATACACTTTCAAATTCCACACTTCAATTAACTTTTAAGAAACTGACACTTCTCATTTTCATGTGTATCAAAGAAAATAACCACAATTATATTAAAAGACTATTAAAATATGCCTATCTTTTCTAGTTACATAAGTGTTCCAACTGGATTTTCCTTATTTTTGATACAAAATAGATGTACATACTTTTGAAGTACATGTGATATATTCACATAAGTTGTAAAGATTAAATCAGCATAATTGGGATATTTATCACCTTAAATATGTCTTTTCTTTATCATAAAATCATTCAAATTATTTTCTTCTAGCTATTTTGAGATATAAAATAGATTATTGTAAACTATAGTCACCGTGCTGTTCTATCAAACATTAGGTCTTATTTCTTCTAGCAAACCATGTGTTTTTAAACTATTCATAAATGTCTCTTTCTCCTCCCCTCCCCTCTACCCTTGTTGGTCTCCAGTTTCCACCAATCCACTCCCTATCTTCATGAGATCCACGTTTTTAGCTCCCACATATGAGTGAGAACATGTGATATTTGGCTTTTTATACTTGGCTTAATTCATTTAACATAATGACCACTAATTCCATTCATGTTGCTACAAATGATAGGATGTTTTATGCATGAATAATATTCCATCATATATACATACCACATTTTCTTTGTGCATTTATCCATTGAGGGATACTCAGGTTGATACCATGTTTTGGCTATTGTGAATAGTGCTGCTATAAACATGGAAGTGCAGGTATCCTTCAATATACTGATTTCCTTTCTTTGGGGTACACATTCAGTAGCAGAATTGCTGAATCATATGGCAGTCCTGTTTTTAGCTTTTTGACTAAAACGAATCATCTGGTAGTTCTGTTTCTAGTTTTTTAGTTTTTGTATGGTGTTTTCCAAAACTCCATACCGCTTTCCACAGTATCTGTACTAATTTACATTCCCACCAGCAAAGTACAGTTGTACACTAATTTACATTACCACCAACAGTTCCCCTTTCTCCCGCATCCTCACCAGCATCTGTTATTCCCTGTCTTTTTGATAAAAGCCATTTTAACTGGAGTGAGATGGTATCTCATTGTGATTTTAATTTGCATTTTTCTGATAATTAGTAATTCTGAGCTTTTTATTTGTATGCACCTGTTGGCCACATGTATGTCTTCTTTTGAGAAAATGTATCCTTTTACCCATATTTTAATTGGACTGTTTTATTCTTTAGATGCTTCCATTGACACATTTTGAAACATACAGAACCCTAAAGCAGATATGAAAATTCAAATGTTTTCTATTAAGCCAAATATGTAAAAATCTTATATTAAGCCAGATTTACCAATGTACAACATTGTTACCCTTCTTACTATTTTTATTTTTGTTTTAGGAAATAAAATTATATTTTATAAAATGATAGTATTTATGTCACCCAGGCTGGAATGCAGTGGCGTGATCTCGGCTCAGTGCAACCTCCACCTCCGTGGTTCAAGCAATTCCCCTGCCTCAGCCTCCCAAGTAGCTGGGACTACACATGCACGCCACCACACCCAGCTAATTTTTGTATTTTTAGTGGAGACGGAGTTTTGCCATGTTGGCCAGGCTGGTCTCAAACTCCTGACCTCAGGTGCTCCACCCGCTGCAGCCTCCCAAAGTGCTGGGATTACAGGAGTGAGCCACTGCACCCGGTCAATTTTAAATAAATAAATAAATAATTTTTTAAAGTATCAGTTGTAATTTATAATATTTCTAACACAGCCGAAATTGTTAGATGTAACTCACATAAAACAAAATTCTTTGAGATCTTAATTGTTATGAGGTAAAGGGTTCCTAAGACCAAAAAGTTTTAAAACTACTGCTTATAAATTGCTGCCTTCCCAATATAACTGTTGTAGATGCAAAAGTATTCTAAGGTAGAAAATGGAAATTTTAATGATATTCTTATTTAAAAGGAAATGGTCAGTTGAATGTTTTTTCTTATGGAGTCTTATTATTCATTTTTAAATAACGTACAGATGTAACAACTCTGCCTAGTGTTTGCATTTAAATCTCAAATAATCATCATTGAACATAATAACTCAAGTATCACAAAATAACTCAATACCACAAATTGGCTCCTGAATATTTAATTCATATATTAATTGATCTACAGATAAGTAAGGCTTGCAGAATAAATGAATAAACTCATAAACATTTCCTGAATTATTTATCTATTTGGTCTTTTGTAGAAGGCAGTAGGTGTATTATGCAAAAAAGTTGCTCCATAAATATTAATACATGACATATTAATAATCAAGAAAAATGCCCTTTTATTATAATCACTGGCCACTGCTACTCTGATAAGCAAAGATGAAAGATGGAGATTTACATAATTGAACATCATTTGAAAATGAGATATTAGCTTGATTCATGTTTACACATCCAAAACTTTAAAACTCTTGGACATGATGATTAACCAGAAAGAAAGCAGATTATGGCACATTTACTTTTCATCTCTCATTTAGATGGCAGTGAGGATGCAGGTCTATTCCCCTGTTAACTCTCACTCACTGAGCCTCCTGTGTGATGTACATATACAAGATGACATGGTCTTGTATATATGGCCAAAATATATGTATTTCTTTGTGACAGTTTACTTTATTGAACTAAAAGGTGATTAAAAGTGAATTAAAGATTGTTTATTTTGCTATTTACACAGTGTGCATGCCTCCCCCAAATAGTCTTTTATTATTTGAAGTACTACGGATTCCTCCAAGGCTCCCTTAGATAATCCCTAATACCATAAGGTTAAATATTTTCTATTTCATCAGTATTGGCATAAAAAATCTTAAGTTTTTTTGGGGGGTGGGTTGTTGTCAAATATCTTACAATCTTTTTTTGATTGATTGATTGATTTTTTGTAGAGACAAAAGTGTTACCATGCTGCCCAGGCTGGTCTTGAACTCCTGGCCTCAAGCAATCTTCCCACCTTGGCCTCCCAATGTGCCATTACAAACAGAAGCCATCTCTCTCAGCCTAATTTTTAATGTACATTCTATCTCATTAACTACATTATAAGTTCCTTGAAGTAAACTAGTACTGTACTTGGCTTTGTTCATATTGATATGGTACAAAGCTGATAATTTAGCAGATGACTATTTTTTGTTAACCAAAGTGACTCAAATGACCCAAGCAAGTTCTGTCAGCTCAAGTATCCTGGTGAGGGAACCCAAAAATAAACTTTACCTGAGGAAAGCTAGCAACCAAAAATACCATATTCATATTTTGCATTATTATTAAATAAGAATTTAAGTACCTTGTTTCCTCTTGGAAAAGAAAATAAGTCTACGTTCTATAGCTGTAATTACCAAATATTACATTATATGAAGAAATAAACTATTAGCAATGTGACCCAGAATGAAATTTCAGTAGCGTTTCCAGTGAAATCCTTCAAAATCACTCCCATTTCCTCTGCCTATTTTTCTTTTAGTTATAGTGAGTGATATTAATCTCTGTACTCTAAAAGGATGAAATTGAGTAATGAAAAGGCATGTGCCACCCAAAAATGCTTTAATATTCATTGATAACGTTTTTTGTTATAAATTTTAAAACATAAAATTATGTTGGCTAAATTTGTGATGACAGATACTTTTATAATATTCTAACAAAAAGTAGTTGCAGGCCTTCTGACATGTTTATTCTTGTATCTTTCTCATATCTATCTATTAATGACAACTCATTCCCCTCATCATCATAAGTACGAGTTTGAGTTTACCCAAAACAGACCCTGAGACAAAGATTTGAGTGCAGGTAGTTTATCTGAAAGATAATCCCAGGAAGTAGAAGTGAGGGAGTAGGGAAAATGAGATGGAACAAAACCCACTGAACAGCTGATACTGTGGAGAACTGGGACCCATTCCTGCTGATGATGCTCGAAGGAAACATGAAGAACAAACCTTGGCAATGTCCCATGTTGACCTACTGCTTACTCTTCCTCATAAATTGAAGGTTACCCACCCTGGGCATATTCAGTCCCTGGCTTTCAGGGATGTATTGATCACAAATTTGGCCAACAAGAATGTACTCCCATCAAAAAAGCAGAGTCCATGGTACTTAGAGTGAGGTGCTTTCATTATACGGGATCTTATTGTAGGTGATTGCCACTGTGGACCCAGCAATTAAGACGTGAGACATCTGCAACATCTGCCACATCAATGTTCACTTTGCAGAGTCAATTTTAATGATGTCTTTACGTCATTCATCTTATAAGTTGTCAACAATATCTCAATAGCTTCCTAACTGAATTCCTTCTTTGTAATTATGTTTCTGTCTAATCCTATAAGCAGACAGGGAGGGTCTGCGGGGATTACAGGAATTAAATCAACTTTAGCAGTCAGTCTGTTTTACAGCTTTGCAGGTTGATTTTTTTCCCAAACCCTGCATGGAATGTGGTCACCCAGTTGATTGAAATCAGCTCCTCACAGATCCCAGAAACTTATACAGACAAACATGAGTGAGCTTTCCTCAGTACCATGCTGAGATCTCTACCCCAGGACGAGCTATAGCTTCATTACCATAACATGCAGTGCATGTGCTGGCAAGACTCACTGCATTGCACAACTGAGACCCCTTCTCCATATGCAATGACTCACCCTTTCCCCTCTCCATCGCCCCATGGAACCCTCCTGTCACTTTTCCTCAGGGACGTAGGTGTCTGGAGAATATTCCCAGGGATCTCTTTACTTGTGGCAAGTAATAAAAGTATTGATCAAACCTGCGTTCTCGTGGAGAGTTGCCTATTACTCACCGGGCGAATGAACCCCGATTTTTCTAGGTAACAATCCCACAAACCACACCAAGTTAGTGATACTTACATTCATGTATTAATTTATCAAAGGACATTTATTGGGTACCTGTAATGGATCAAACACATAGGTCCTGAACTGGCCATTCCAGACCTGGCCAATCATAAGCCCTGTGATCATTGTCATTCATCCAGGATTGATATATACCACCCAGAATTTTTTGAACTGGGACACATACTGAAACCTTTTTACTTCACGAAGCTACGATTGTCTGACCACCCCAGACTGCTGGTATTGTGTCCCCTGCCACATGAAGTCTGTGGAGAGAGAGAAACTGAGGATCAGAGAAAATAATGATCAGAGGCAGAGAGAGCAAAGATTCAATCGATTCCTGGTTCTGATTGCTGAGGAACTTGAGAATGGCCCTTTTTTTCTGGAATGTTTCCCTCTGTTCTGTGAACTATCCTTCCAACATCCTCTCAACACTGCTTATTTCTTTTTATTATTATTACTAAGCTAATTAAAATTGAAATTATGCCATTTATAAGCAAAACAATCCTGCTATGCTATAGAATTTAAATTAACTCAAAATTTTGTCTTTTCTCTAAAGCTGAAAAGAGAAAAGAAGATGAAGTAAAATCTTGATGTTTGGCAGGAACACTATATCGCATACATGTTTATCATGAAATGTACTCAATCGTGGTATTAAACAAAGAATGAAAAAATAAGAATACAAAATGTGAGAATAAAGATTAAACCGGATGCTAAATTAAAATAAAATGTCAACTCTCCTTAATTATATTCTAAAATTAATAGGCAAAATGCACCAGCTCTTTACTAACAATGAGATAATAAGACTTTCTTCTTATAAAATTATAAATAAATATATTATCTTAAAGCAAGCATCTTATGAATAGAGTCTAAATCAAATGGACTAATTATGACAAAAGAGAAGATGTAAGTACTTCTGAAATCCTAAATAGTCACATGAGCCTTGGTTATCAAATCCTCCACTGCATCCTTTCCTCTCTCCAGAAGTACTTTGGTACAGAACCTTGAGAAGACTGCTACAGTAAGTAAGAAACAGTCATGGGATTGATATCATCAGATTTGTGTTGCAAAATTCTCAGGGTTGCAGGTTTACAGAGGATAGAATAAGGAGAGGCACATAATGATGCTCACTACTATTAAAAGAGGGTACTGGGCTACATGGCAGGTTCCTTTATGATTAATCAATCAATATGCCTGCAGCAAATATTGTGCAAACTTGTGAGATTATCTAAATGCCTATTATAAGTTACAGCAGGACTGTAACTTGCTCCTTTTTGTTATCACTGCACAGCATTGCACCAAAAATATTATATATTTAATGTAAATTATTTTCTCCCCTAAAGTTCTAAGTTCTTTGAGGGCTGAGACTTAAATTATTGTTGAGGCCTTATCACTCAAAATCACTGTTTGGCAGATAACAGATTACACATACATATATGTGCATATGTTTGGTGTAAAATAGAAAAAATATATATTTGTATGTGTGTACATATGCATAGTTAATTATTGAAAGAATCAATGAGCACCAAAAAGTTCCTGATAAAATTATAAAGAAAATCATTTTAGATATTTATAAAAATAATACAGAGCTCAAGGACGAGATGTTTTAACCAAATGTGGAAAATTTTTATTTAAAAACTTGACTTAGGCAATAATTCTATGCTATTTTATTCTCTGGATCAAAGCTAATCATGCTTAATTATAATTTTCTCTCATAAAAATTTTCATTTCCTCCAATAATGAGAAAAAGATTTGAAAATGTTACAGTAATTTGAAAGTTTATTCATGTATAGAAAATTATAATGAACTTAACTATATAGAATGAAAACAATAAAAGATATAAATGAAAACTGAAAATGGCCAAATGTAATATTTTGACAACAGTACGTTTTCATATTCTACTTTGATATAAATAAAATAGACTCCAACTTACTGTTTTAAAAGGAAAGAAGGAGGGAAGGGAGAAAGCGGGGGGAGGGAGGAGAGAAAGGACCAACACTACACCAACGGCTTATGTATTCTTAGACATGTCACTTTAACCTACAGGGGGCTTGCCAATCTGTGTGTTTTTTCCTTCACAATGTAATCACGAGGTTCATATATAATAATGGGAGTGAAAGTTATTGTTAAGTAATATAAGACATATTAATTCCCTGCTCCGGCCCCTTCATTGGGATAACTGCCCATTCAGAGAGCCCCACCTTCCTTCCTCATCCCTAGTCCCTAACTCTCACTTGATACGAGCCATTAGTTAATTTTAAAGTATAAAGAGAGGAATCTTTTTCAGGAAATGTCAGTCTTTAGAGGAAATAATCATTAATTCTTATAAATAGAGTATGTGTTTCCCACCTCTGGTCATGTTCAGACTATTCCATGTCCTACCTAATCCTTCTTTTAGAGTGGCTATGACTGTCCTCTGATGCAGTGTTAATGTCCACTTCTCTCTAGACTGTGACAGGAAGCTATGGATCCACAGCTAAGCATCCTATACAAGCATAAGCTGAAGAAGCACAACTGGATCTAACCTACTCTTTGAAGTTAATGGACATTGCAAATTGAAGTAATGGACAAATGGAACTAAAAGAGTTCCAGTTCTAAGACAAGATCCAGAATATCCAAATTGTAGTGTCCTTCAGAGCAATACCACCACAGTCAGCCTGTCTCCGCTTCAATTTGATTAAACAATGATTTAAATGAGGCTAAGACTTTGAATATTTTTGTTTGAACAAGGAATTTATCAGAGTAATAGCAATATTATACCTTTAAGGTTGAAGTGAAAAGATGATTTACAAGTACCTATACCCTGAGAGAACAGAGATTTTAATTTATCTGTATTTATCTGACAGCAGATTATGAAGTAAGGAATCAGAGAGGCAAATTTTTAGAGGTTAAAGGACATGGCAACCATCTCTGTGCTACCAAAAGACATTTTAATAATAATTTTATAATGATAGAAAAGAGAACAGAATTACTATAGTTTCACTCACAGGCATCTGAATATCTATATATAGATTTGAATGTTAATTAAAAAAATTTAAACATAATAAAAATTTAATATGCTAAAAGTAGTTAATTATGCTACACATTTATTT
>NW_016804196.1:989443-991922 GCF_001698545.2 Rhinopithecus bieti | reverse complement strand
CAAGATTTTAAAAAGGCAGAAAGTGAAAATAATTAGGCAATAATTAGAATGATGTGATTTAGTTTGATGTCTAATCATTTAGAACTTATAATTTTCCATATAATTTTGTCATATATTTTCAAATATTCCTTAAAAGGGAAATTTTAAAATCAGTAAAGCAGTATTGTATAAATCATTTCTGTCATGTATAAAATTGAAAGGATAAATTAATCTTTAAAAATAATTGGTTTTGCCTATAGAGGAAAAGGAAGCAGCTCCCTCTTCTTCCCTCCTTCAAGAGATCTCCTTGAAAACGCAATTGGCTTGAATCCTTTCTCTAAACCATGGAACATAGATCAATCTCTTCAAGGAATAGAATAGCCCAGACTCCATGTTTCCAGTGTAGATATCTCCAAGGTCATGGGACTCATACCCTCTTGAAATATAAAACTACATCCTCAGAGTTAAAGTGAGAACCCATCTCAAGGTGTAACCATTGGTTTTGGAGGGAGATAAGAAGTTTTATTATTCTTTTGGGGGGAGCTCAATTAACTAAACAAATAGCTGTTTGAATTCTCCAGTGAACTTTGTTCCCACTTTGCTATATAAATTGTGCAGAATTTTATCCTGTCTCTGTAGTCTCCTGTGGGCTACCTACATGTGTGTATTCTCTTTTTCTCATTTAGTAATAATGAGTTTTATTTCTATGTGGACATGGAGAGGTCTCTCGTTGTAAGATTTTTAACTCCCAACAAGATAAATGGCCGAAAATAACATTTGTTTCATACAGGAAAAAGAATTGAATCAAAATATGCTTTTTCCTCTCATTTAATGTTTAATGTTTAAAGTCCTTATTATAAACTATGCAGATTTGAGGTCAAAGTAGAATCGATATTAGCAGTTGTGACCTGTGGGAAGGAAGAGACTCCTGGGCCAAGAAGAAGTAGAACCCAAGGGGCTGGGGTAGTTACAAGGACAAAAAGAAAGGAGGGGGTGAGGACCTTAGGCTCAGTTCATGCAGGTTTCAATAACAAGAAGTCAACTAAAATAGGTATGGTGGTAAACAGTCCCTTCATGTAGTAACCCAATCAGTTGCTTCAGGTATAAGGAATATAATCAAATAACCTGAAAGGATAGATAAGATTCACAATAATGAGTCCAGATTTAAAGAAGGGTTTCAGCCCAGTGCAACTGTGGTAAATCTAATGAATTGTGTTACTTCTATTGTTAAAAATAATAATGGCTTCTGATCTGAGTAATATCTAGATAACTTGGAAAGTCCCCTATTAAAAACTACCTAAAGTTCTGGATAAAATACAAAATTCATACCTTTCATTGTATAGCTGACATGAAAATAAGAGAAACTTCCAGGAGTCAAAATAGACAGCCTGTGGAGACAGAGTTGATTTACAGAATAAATGGAAAAGTTCTATCTTTATTTCTGGAGAAGAATGAGTATTTGATTATTTTACTCTGAGCCAAAAGCAGGGTAATGGAATTTGAGCTGCATTATTTAAGATGTCCTGTTGAAGGTTCCTTCGTGACTTCCAGGGTTAGCTTCTTTAACCATACTTAGCAATTGGCCTAACAGAGTTGACAAGCCTGGCTTGATTACTTGAAAGGCCTCTTTGAAAGTTTCTCTTTGAACTCCCAGCAAGCCATGATCCCTCACAAAAATCCTTGTGGTTCAACCTAAAGACACAGTGTGATTTGTGTATGTGACTGAGCCTTCGTGGGCTTTGTGCATGGGCTATCTAGGGCTTCCAGTGTTTGCCTGCATTCTCTTTTTCTTATTGCACCATATACTTTGCCTTTAAGTATAAGCCTTATATGAGTATGGTTGGTGGAATCTGATGAGTTCTTTCAAAAAACTGGGAAAGTCTTTGCAGATCTGAAAAAAATAGTGATATGGACATGACTTAGCTGTGATGTCGTTGGAAAGGAAGTTTAGAGGAAGTGGTCTTTGCTCATCTCAGAAACCAACAGCTTGAGTGTTAACATACTGGTAGGGATAGAGTCTCGCTGAGATAACAAGTTGAAATGGACACCAACTTCTAAGCCTGAGACCCTTAGAAGTCTTCACCCTCAAAACAAAGATGAACTAGAAATTATTGGCCCCCAAACTTTGGAAGACAACAGCTTATCTTTTTCCAGCATGGGCTCTTGGTAAGAAAAAAGAAAGTGTCTACTCTGAGAGTTCCAGAACCACAGGCTTGACTTATTTTGGTTTAGGGTTTGAATTCACACGACTGTAAAAGCAATCCCAAAAATAATCTATATAATAATATCCCCTAGACAGAGATACAACTGAAAAGGACTTGGCAGAGGCAAATGCAAAACTCCTCAAGATAGAGAAAGCCTAATCAGAGTCATGCAGTATTCCCAAATTAAGCTTCATAGAAGATGAGTCTCATGCAACATATATGGGGAAACAGTCCAACATGAGTGATATTATTATACAATATATAAATATATAGATTATAAATATTACATATATTTA
>NW_016804196.1:980890-987656 GCF_001698545.2 Rhinopithecus bieti | reverse complement strand
TATATGTATATAAATATATACTTATATATAAATATACAATGTATACAAAGATTATCTCTTAAGAAATTTAATAATTAAATTATTATAGATTTTGAAAAGGAATTAAAATGATTAAACACTACCAAAATAACCAGATAAACAGAATAAACAGAAATGAATCAACAGTCATTGAAAATCAAGTGGAAAAATTAAACAATCTATTCAATACAGTTTAGCAAATGATGAATAAACAATCTATTCAATACAGTTTAGCAAATGATGAATAATCTCAAAGTAGGTCTGATGAAGTCACTTAGAACAGGCATTAGAGAGACACAGAAATAAAAACTACAACAGTGAAATAAAGAGGTATAGAAGGTAAAATGTGAAATTTTAAATGTATCAAGGAAATTAACTAGAAGACTAGGATAAAGAGAAAGGTGGAAAACAAAATATGATAAGAGATCATGGCTGTCATTCTGGAAAGGAAGTGAGTATGAGTTCTCATAACAAAGGACATCTAGTCATAAGCAGGTTTTAAATGAACCAAGAAGCAAGCAAAACTCACATTTTTCTAAATGTAATATGGTACGGCAGTTCTCAAGCTTTTTGGTTTTAGTACTATTTTACTGTTATTGAAAAAAGCACTAATAAGCCCTTTCCATGTTCATACAAGTAACACATTTATATAAAAAATAACTACATTTTCCAAAACTATTGAAAAGGGTGATATTGTTTTACATTTTTGCACTCTTTAATATATGGCTTAAGAGAAGATATGTGGATTCTCATCACTTTGCTGCCTTCAATCTGTTGACATATATCACAGTCATATGACCTCAGAAAACTCTCCGCTATCCTCTCATGAGAGAATAGCAAAAGACATTCTCCATTATTATGAACATATTTTTTCAACTCATGAATCCCTTCACTCCTGACAAAGTGAAACTAAAGAATAAAAAAGATAAAAGAAAGGTCTAAAACACAATCTGACAGAACAAAGCAAAACAAAACAAAACTGGTGGACTAATTCATCCACTGAAAGGCAATGATTAGAAACCATAGGAGAACATTTTCGTGACCTTCAGTTAGGCCAAAGCTCTTAGATATGTAACATCTGAAGTACAATAGATAAAAGAAAAACACTAAATTTAATTTCATTTAAAAATTTAAAACTTTGCACTTCCAAAGACAATATTAAAATTTCAAAATCCTACTTACATGAAATATTTGCAAATTCTGTCATATACAAATAACATTTAAAAGTATAAAGAATACTTATGACTCAGTAAGACAAACAGAATTTAAAACATAAAGAAAATTTTGAATAGATATTTCTCTAAAGATATATGAATGGTGAATAAACACATAAAAAGATGTTCAACATAATTAGTCATTATAGAAGTTCAAGTTGAAACCACAAGTCATATTACTTCACAAGTACTCGAATAGCTACAATTAAAAAGATAGACAATAATAAATGTTGGTGAGAATGTAGAGAAACAGAAACTCTCATACATTGCTAGTAGAAATGTAACACAGAGCAGCCACTTTGAAAAAAACAGTTTATAGTTTCTTAAAAAGCTAGACATAAATTTCCCATAAGACCTAGCAATAGCACTCATAGGCATTTGCCTGAAAGAAAAGAAGGCTCATGTCTACATAAAAATATATAGCGTTCATTGCAGCACTATCCATAATAACTGAAAAGGATTTTTAGGGGAAATGAAAATATGTTAAGACTAGATTTTGTGGAAGTTACTCAATTCTGCAAATTCACTGTACTCATGAATTGTACACTTAAAATGGGTGAGTTTTATGGTATAGAAATTCTACCCAATGAAGCTCTTTTTAAAAAAAAAAGTTAATGGTTTATCCAATTTGATTAAGTTGAATAAAAAGCAAAATCCAGATGTGTTATTAACAAGATACATACCTAGAGCGTAAGAATATCAAATACTGAAAATAAAAGTAAGGAGATGGAAAGCTAGGGAGGACAATCATAAGTAAGCTGGTGTAGTTAAATTAGTATCAGAAAGGCAGATTTTGGGATAAAAGAAAATTATAGGGACATTTCTAGGATTTATTTTATCAGAGTACTCATTCGTAATTTTCTTCCGGTCGTAGAGTACATAGTAAGACAAAATAAGTTATAAAATGTTTACTACTCATAGACATTACCATTGTCTATCTGGAAAATAAAATCAAATATACTGAAAAACTATTAGCACTAATAAGAGAATCCAATAATTTTACTCAGTTTAAATCAATCTGTAGTAATCAATTATGTTCCAATGTACTACAAATAACTTAAAATATATAATTTTAAAATACTATTGATAATAACAAAATACTACTGCTACTTAAGAAGAAAACTAATGAAATGATTCCATTGCTCTAAACAGAATGATAAAAATTCATTGAAAGTTGTAAGAAAAGATCTAAATAAATAGAATGATTCACCACCCCATAGAATGATTTAATTTCATAATGATAGCAAGTCTTTTTAAATTCATCTACAAATTTATTATAATTATTATCAACATTGTAATTTGATCAGCTTATTTTAAAATGTTCAAAACAAAGATCAACTATGGCCAGATAATATTAAAGAGCAAAAAGCCAAGAGGATTTATCCTGAAATAAATAGTTGTAACAAAATTACCATTATAGAAGTACATACTGTTGCAGACACACACAAACCGGACAGGGAGTTTAGAACTACACCTACGTGAAAACTTGATTCACCACTGAAGTGATACTGCGTGTCAGTAGAGAAAAAATCAACTACTTAGTAATATGATGCTGTGGCAGTCATTTATATAGAAATATTTTAAAGTTTGATCTTTTATGCAACACACAAAACAGAATTAAGACTTTGTATGAAAGAAAAAAGTTACATTTTATTCTAACTTTTATTAATCATATTAAGAGATAATCCACAGAACAAAAAAATCTAATGGCCAATAAAAGTGAAAAATTACTCATTCTCATTAATGATCTGGCAAAGGGCAAGTGAAAGCAGATAAGTCTTTGCATTCTAATCAAATTGGTAGAAATTTTAAAACCTGGCGATACCAACCATTGGCAAGGAAAGACAGAAAATTGAATTTTATGCACTTCTGCTAGAATTGTAAAATGATATACCCATTTGGAGGAACATTACAATAATATATCACAAACTTGGAAATGTTTATATACACAATCTATGACTTAGTAATTCTCTTTTTAGGTATGTCTTAATAATTCTAAATCAAACTAAGTTAACTTGGGGAACTTTAAAATAATGCTGATGCCCAAGCCATTCTGCAGAACTATTAAGTTAGAATTTCTAGAGCAGGGAAGAGATCCCAGCACCACAATTTTTTAACACTACTTCCCAGGTGATTTCAATATGCAGTCTAAGTTAAGAACTTCTGTCTTAGAGAAACATCAACATTTGTGTGCAACTATATAAGAATGTTTATAGGAGCATAAAGCATAAATGGAAATGGGATAAATATATGTAAGTATAGCATTATCCAAACACCATCCATAGAGAATGAAATAAATAATACTGATATGTTCACCTCATATAGATAAAATTAATCAATTGTAATTCCAACTATCCACTGAATAAATCTTAGCAAAATGAGTATACATTCGGTTTCCTGTATTTGTTTCTAAGTGGTTTTTTTTGTGTGTGCTGTGGGAATTATAAACAACAAATTCTAGAGAGTGGAAAAGGAAGGATGAAGGATGCAGAGAAGCCCATAGTCAGTATCAACTGAATAGGAAATATTTTATTTCTTAGAAAAAGAAAGAGAGATCTGAAACAGGTGGATGGGACAAGGTAACAGAATATGGGTAGGTTGGATTTATGGGTAAACATAATATATTATATTTATATTTTGCTTCTTAACTTACATTTGTGTTAAATATGTTAGTTTTTATGTATCAAATACATAATATCAAAATTGCAAAAGGCATTAAACAAACACAATCAGTGTTAAGATTGGTAGTGTGTATGTAGATATTCCCTATAATAGTCTATATTTTCCCATATGTTTAAAGTGGGACAGATTTTAAAAATTACTCTTCTTAAACAAATAAACAGGAATGCGAGGCCAAGAAACTGAGTCAGAAACTATTTCCCTAAGATTAAGCCCTCATGTTGGGACTGCTGTGGACTGATTGTGAAAAGGTAAATTCCACATTCTCAGTTTGCATATAGGACAAATTGTATATTAATTGAGATATGAATCCACATACAGTCCTCCCTTGGTATCCAGGGGGCATTGGTTCCATGACTTTCAGGACACCAAAATTTGAGAAAGTTCAAGTCCCTTATATAAGATGGACATTTGAGTTTCTTCACAGAATTAGGAAAAAAAATACTTTACATTTCATGTGGAACCAAAAAAGAGTCCATATAGCCAAGACAATCCTAAGCAAAAAGAACGAAACTGGAGGCATCTCGCTACCTGACTTCAAACTATACCAAAACAGCATAGAACTGGTACCAAAATAGATACAGAACAGAGGCCTCAGAAATAATGCCGCACATCTACAACCATCTGATCTTTGACAAACCTGACAAAAACAAGAAATGGGGAAAGGATTCCCTTTTAATAAATGGTGTTGGAAAACTGGCTAGCCATATGCAGAAAATTGAAACTGGATCCCTTCCTTACACCTTATACAAAAATCAACTCAAGATGGAATAAAGACTTAAATGTAAGACATAAAACCATAAAAACCCTAGAAAAAAACCTAGGCAATACCATTCAGGACATAGCCATGAGCAAAGACTTTATGACTAAAATACCAAAAGCAATAGCAACAAAAGCCAAAATTGACAAATGGGCTCTCATTAAACCAAAGAGCTTTTGCACAGCCAAAGAAACTATCAGACTGAACAGGCAACCTGCAGAATGGGAGAAATTGTTTGCAATCTATCCAGCTGACAAAGGGCTAATATCCAGAATCTACAAGGAACTTAAACCTTACAAGAAGAAGAAGAAGAAAAAAAAAAAAACATCAAAAAGTGGGCGAAGGATGTGAACAGACACTTCTCAAAAGAAGACATTTGGCTGGGCGCCGTGGCTCACGCCTGTAATCTCAGCACTTTGGGAGGCCGAGGCGGGCGGATCACAAGGTCAGGAGATCGAGGCCATCCTGGCTAACACGGTGAAACCCTGTCTCCACTAAAAACGCAAAAAAAAAAAAATTAGCTGGGCGTGGTGGCGGGCGCCTGTAGTCCCAGCTACTTGGGAGGCTGAGGCAGGAGAAGGGCGTAAACCCGGGAGGCGGAGCTTGCTGTGAGCGGAGATCACGCCACTGCACTCCAGCCTGGGCGACTGAGCTAGACTCTGTCTCAAACAACAACAACAAAAAAAGATATTTATGCAGACAACAAATATATGAAAAAAAGCTCATCATCACTGGTCGTTAGAGAAATGCAAATCAAAACCACAATGGGATATCATCTCACGCCAGTTAGAATGGCAATCATTAAAGAGGCAGGAAACAACAGATGCTGGAGAGGATGTTGAGAAATAGGAATGCTTTTACACTGTTGGTGGGAGTGTAAATTAGTTCAACCATTGTGGAAGATAGTGTGGCGGTTCCTCAAGAATCTAGAACCAGAAATACTATTTGACCCAGCAATCCCATTACTGGGTATATACCCAAAAGATTATAAATAATTGTACTATAAAGACACATGCACACATATGTTTATTGCAGCACTGTTCACAATAGCAAAGACTTAGAACCTACCCGAATGCCCATCAATGATAAACGGGATAAAGAAAATGTGGTGCAAATACACCATGGAATATTATGCAGCCATAAAAAAAGATGAGTTCATGTCCTTTGCAGGGACATGGATGAAGCTGGAAACCATCATTTTCAGCAAACTAACACAGGAACAGAAAACCACACACCACATGTTCTTACTCAAGTGGGATTTGAACAATGAAAACACATGGACACAGGGAGGGGAACATCACACCCTGGGGCCTGTCAGGGGATGGGGGTGGAGGGAGGGATAGCATTCGGAGAAATACCTAATGTAGATGATGGGTTAATGGGTGCAGCACACCAACATGGCACGTATATATCTATGTAACAAGCCTGCATGTTCTGCACATGTCTCCCAGAACTTAAAGTATGATAAAAAATACATAAGATGGCCATAGTATTTGCACATAACCTATGCACGTCTTCCCATATATTTTAAATCATCTTTAGATTACAGATAATACATAATGCAATGTAATATTATGTAAAAATTGTTATACTGCATTTTTATTTGTGTTACTTTTATTGCTGTATTTTTTGTTATTTTTTCAGGTATTTTCAGTTTGTTGAATCCATAGATGGAGAACCCACAGATATGTAACTGTCAACTCTACTCTTAAATTTTAATTTATACTACAAAGCAAAAAGCAAAAGCAAAATAAATATTATGTATTACTCAGTTATTTAAACTTCTTATACTTAATACAAGTTCAGTGCCAGAAGAGAATTAAGAACAATTCCTTCATTTCCTCAATGGCCAAAGGATTTTGATTTTCAAATGTATATTTCTGTAAGCTATTTGGGTCAATAATGCATAGGAGGGATTAATTCAATACCATTGAACAGGCAAGCTTAAAGTACTGTCAATATTTTGTCACCAGGATGGCCCCGTCTTTAACAGTTTCTCTTTATTCTTCTCTTAATCCATAAGCACAGCTGCTTAAGGAAGCCAGATGGCCCAGATGCCACAAAGCAGCCTTGTGACCCTATGCTGGATTACAGA
>NW_016804196.1:965604-978832 GCF_001698545.2 Rhinopithecus bieti | reverse complement strand
AAAAAAAAAATTAGCTGGGCGTGGTGGCGGGCGCCTGTAGTCCCAGCTACTTGGGAGGCTGAGGCAGGAGAAGGGCGTAAACCCGGGAGGCGGAGCTTGCTGTGAGCGGAGATCACGCCACTGCACTCCAGCCTGGGCGACTGAGCTAGACTCTGTCTCAAACAACAACAACAAAAAAAGATATTTATGCAGACAACAAATATATGAAAAAAAGCTCATCATCACTGGTCGTTAGAGAAATGCAAATCAAAACCACAATGGGATATCATCTCACGCCAGTTAGAATGGCAATCATTAAAGAGGCAGGAAACAACAGATGCTGGAGAGGATGTTGAGAAATAGGAATGCTTTTACACTGTTGGTGGGAGTGTAAATTAGTTCAACCATTGTGGAAGATAGTGTGGCGGTTCCTCAAGAATCTAGAACCAGAAATACTATTTGACCCAGCAATCCCATTACTGGGTATATACCCAAAAGATTATAAATAATTGTACTATAAAGACACATGCACACATATGTTTATTGCAGCACTGTTCACAATAGCAAAGACTTAGAACCTACCCGAATGCCCATCAATGATAAACGGGATAAAGAAAATGTGGTGCAAATACACCATGGAATATTATGCAGCCATAAAAAAAGATGAGTTCATGTCCTTTGCAGGGACATGGATGAAGCTGGAAACCATCATTTTCAGCAAACTAACACAGGAACAGAAAACCACACACCACATGTTCTTACTCAAGTGGGATTTGAACAATGAAAACACATGGACACAGGGAGGGGAACATCACACCCTGGGGCCTGTCAGGGGATGGGGTGGAGGGAGGGATAGCATTCGGAGAAATACCTAATGTAGATGATGGGTTAATGGGTGCAGCACACCAACATGGCACGTATATATCTATGTAACAAGCCTGCATGTTCTGCACATGTCTCCCAGAACTTAAAGTATGATAAAAAATACATAAGATGGCCATAGTATTTGCACATAACCTATGCACGTCTTCCCATATATTTTAAATCATCTTTAGATTACAGATAATACATAATGCAATGTAATATTATGTAAAATTGTTATACTGCATTTTATTTGTGTTACTTTTATTGCTGTATTTTTTGTTATTTTTTCAGGTATTTTCAGTTTGTTGAATCCATAGATGGAGAACCCACAGATATGTAACTGTCAACTCTACTCTTAAATTTTAATTTATACTACAAAGCAAAAGCAAAAGCAAAATAAATATTATGTATTACTCAGTTATTTAAACTTCTTATACTTAATACAAGTTCAGTGCCAGAAGAGAATTAAGAACAATTCCTTCATTTCCTCAATGGCCAAAGGATTTTGATTTTCAAATGTATATTTCTGTAAGCTATTTGGGTCAATAATGCATAGGAGGGATTAATTCAATACCATTGAACAGGCAAGCTTAAAGTACTGTCAATATTTTGTCACCAGGATGGCCCCGTCTTTAACAGTTTCTCTTTATTCTTCTCTTAATCCATAAGCACAGCTGCTTAAGGAAGCCAGATGGCCCAGATGCCACAAAGCAGCCTTGTGACCCTATGCTGGATTACAGAGGGAGTCTAGACCTGAGCAGGTGACCTCCAGCTGCCTTTCCATCATTAACATGTCATTATAATACTAAAAACCCCTCCCCTAAGAGAAGATGGCTATTTTGTGTACATGACATGTGTGAAGAAGTATGCCCATGAACTGTGCCTCTGCATCTGAAACTCCCCCCTGTGCATGCCTACAGACCTTCCTTGCCCAGCAGCAACCCTTCAAAACTCCCATACCTCCCATTGCCCAGAGAGAAGGTGGCTTTAGATCATAAATTCCCCTGCTCCATTCTTTGGCAACTGGATAAAACCTGATTGCCTCTCCAAATGGACATTCTTTCTTTGTGGCTGATACAAAGTAAAGGAAAAACACAGTTTACAGTGACATTATTATTAACTATATAAAGTGGAGCATAGTCAGTCTAATTTATGAGTGGCAAAATAAGGCTTCCAGTGACTTCAGAACCAAGAATATTAAAGTCTTTGGAGTCTATCCTGGTCTCCACCATTAAAGGATATGAGTAAGGTGGAACAGGCTGAAGATGGTACTGAAGGAAAAGTTCTTATCTATTCTGAGTTCTGTAGACTCTTATCACAAACAAATTGATTTATGAGAGTCAGGCTTTAACTCAGACATAATTTTAAAAGTTGTGATGGAACATTTTCCTGATTACTGTGCATAACATTAAATGAAATTGAGACGGTGTAACAGAATAATTAAATGGAAAAATGACTTCGATTAATTAGATGTAGTACATGGTGAAAAGAAAAGAAAATAAGAGCAAATAGTCTGTTCTCGAGACTAGGTTAAAGGAAATTGTTATTACAATTTGAATACATCATTTTCTGCTTACATTTTTGAAGAATTATATGTCACTGTCTTTGGAAAAAATTAAAGTGTAACTCATCTTGTCTTCCTGTTTCTCTTATGCTGTATTGCAGCTCTCAGGAACTGAGATATCTGATCATAAAATTGCTTTCAATCATTCTACCATAATTAGTACCATGACTATTTATTTGCAACCTATACAGATACACACATGCACATATATACATATATATGTATACACCTCTCTATATACACACATATACACACACAAATATAAATACATATATATACCTCTCTACATATATATATACACACATACGCACACACATATATATGTACATATGTAGAAAGATGGCATATATGTATATAGAGAGTATATATAGAGAGATAAGGGTATATATATATATATGCGTGTGTGTGTATTTTTAAAAGCCATTCTTCATCCTGTTATCCTTCTGTCTCATCTTTATCAACCTCCCATGGGAAAAAAAATTCTACTTTGATACTATCCTGTTGACAAAGTTGTCAGACTTCCTGTGCCAATTTTCACTTTCACGGAAAGCAGCAATTGCAAATTTAGAAGAGAACTCAATTTGGATTTTATTCAGAGTGGAATGGTTATTTTCCTCTTGACAAGCTATAGATTTGCAAAAACAGAGTGATTAGTTTTATTTTTTTCAAAATCTTAAAGTAAACAGCATAAAATATGTAGAGCTCCTTCCTGCTACTGTAAACCAGAAACACTTTAATCAGTGAAATGGTGACATTTACATTTGCCTTGATTTTCTCTTGATTACCCATACCTCATGCAATCATGTAGTCTAGAAGTTCCCACCCTACATATTGCTTTTAGATTAATTATGGCTTTTTGTTGCCATCCAAGTTTTATCAGAAAACATACAATAGTAATTAAAATAAATACAGTTTAAGGAACTGCGCTATAAATGAATTAGTAAGTATATTTTCTTTATATTTAGGAAAGAGAAATTTTAAGAAACATATTTTGTAATAGAATACATAAATATGCATAGCATAAAATCATAACTTATTGTAGCAGAAAAGTCATCAGCTTGATTTTTTTTTCTAGGTTAGTGTTCATCAGTCTAGTGTAGTATACCTATCAATTTTATCAATTTTCCCTTCCTGCTGTGTTTAATTTTTACTGTTGCCAGGCTGGAGTGTAGTGGCATGATCTTGGCTCACTTCAACCTCTGCCTCCCAGGTTCAAGGATTCGTCTGCCTTAGCCTCCCAAGTAACTGGGAATCCAGGCGTGTGCCACCACGCCCAGCTAATTTTTTATTTTTAGTAGAGATGGGGTTTCACCATGTTGGCCAGGATTGTTTCGGTCACTTGACCTCATGATCTGCCTGCCTCAGCCTCCCAAAGTGGTGGGATTACAGGCGTGAGCCACCATGCCTGGCAAATTCTTTAAAATTGAATCATTTAAGAAATTATTTTTATTTACAGTATGTAAAAGGCCACATAAGGATTAATTACTTATTTCTGGATTTAAAAAATCATTATTGCAGCACTATTCACAATAGCAAAGACTTGGAATCAACCCAATGTCCATCAGTGACAGACTGGATTAGAAAATGTGGCATATATACACCATGGAATACTATGCAGCCATAAAAAAGGATGAGTCCATGTCCTTTGTTGGGACATGGATGCAGCTGGAAACCATCATTCTCAGCAAACTATCACAAGAACAGAAAACCAAACACCTCATGTTCTCACTCATAGGTGGGAACTGAACAATGAGATCACTTGGACTCGGGAAGGGGAACATCACACACCGGGGCCTATTATGGGGAGGGGGGAGGGGGGAGGGATGGCATTGGGCGTTACACCTGATGTAAATGACGAGTTGATGGGTGCTGACGGGTTGATGGATGCAGCACACCAACATGGCACAAGTATACATATGTCATAAACCTGCACGTTGTGCACATATACCCTAGAACTTAAAGTATAAAAAAAAAATTATTCCCCATTTAAAACAGATATCAGTCATGTTTAAACAGCTAAATATTTTTTCTGTGTATCCTGGTTCAGGTTATTCCCAGTGTCTGGAATACATTTTTCTCTTTTTCTTACCCAGCCAACTTACTCACACTTCAGAAAGTTATGCTCTTCTCACATTTGTGACATTTGCCTACCTCTCCTAGAGTTAATTTTACCTTCCCTACCCTCCCAAAGAGAACTTCAAACCATTATGATCATAATGAGTTATGTAACTAATAAGTATACACCAAGTGATACCTCCAACAAAAATATGATTTTTTTTCAGGATTGGAAAAGGCACTTGTTTTATTCTGTATTTCTGACCTGTAGCATATGCCTAGCACATAATGTGTTAAGACTCATTGAAAATAAAGACAAGAATTAATTCAGTCTCGGAACTGAATCTCTGACAGTAAGAAACTCTGCTCTTCAACTAAGCAGTTGGAGGGGATTCCTACGTCATGCTGTTTTGATGAGTTTTACCTGGCTTGCTTCATCTATCCCGCAGTGAATTTCCCCTCCCCAAAACTGGTGATATAATGCAAATGTAAATGGGTCTAGACTAATTGGGACTGAAATCTTGAACCCACTTTTAAACTTAAGAGATGGCCTTCAAAAGTTACTTAATTCTGAGGCTCAGATTCTACATATTTAACTTAGAATAGTGATATTTTCTGGCACAGTTGTTGCGAAAAAAAAAAAAAAAAAACGTATTTTAAGGGCTAGAACAGTGCGAGGCATATAGCATGTTAGCATAGCAATAAAAGTTTCCTTTCCTTTTATTTGCTCCTTCTGTTGTTTCTATTTCTTCTCTCCAATATCCTTCAAGGCTAATGAATTCTGAAAGTTAGTCTGGTTGTAAATATAGATCAACCTAATCTATAATTTAAAATGTATATGAGATTTTTTTTACTTAGAATGCATAGCAAATTGTCATTTGCTTTCAGCCCAAAATACAAGACTACAGAATTCTTTTCACTTTTTAAAAATCTTGTGATAAATTCCATAAGAGATATAAATAATCAGAGATGATATAAATTAAATAATAAAATTAATTTACTTGNAAAAAAAAAAAAAAAAACGTATTTTAAGGGCTAGAACAGTGCGAGGCATATAGCATGTTAGCATAGCAATAAAAGTTTCCTTTCCTTTTATTTGCTCCTTCTGTTGTTTCTATTTCTTCTCTCCAATATCCTTCAATGCTAATGAATTCTGAAAGTTAGTCTGGTTGTAAATATAGATCAACCTAATCTATAATTTAAAATGTATATGAGATTTTTTTTACTTAGAATGCATAGCAAATTGTCATTTGCTTTCAGCCCAAAATACAAGACTACAGAATTCTTTTCACTTTTAAAATCTTGTGATAAATTCCATAAGAGATATAAATAATCAGAGATGATATAAATTAAATAATAAAATTAATTTACTTGAAATATTTAGAATGTATGATTTTAATTTCAGAATTTTATGTCATTCCTTTTAAAATTATTTCTGCCTGTATAAAACTTTATATTTTAGCAATACTTCAAGTTTTATTCCAGTGAGGGAAAGTTTGAAGAAAATGATAGAGGAATTTTCTTAAGCACTATGGACAAAGCTAAGGAAAAAATATTCAGAAAATATTAAAAATAAAACTTAAGGGTATTATCTGTTAATAATATAATTATACAGTGTACCCAATAGATAATGAGAACTGACAATACTTACTTTGTCATGGTACTCTGCATTTAGTAGTACCCCTACAGTCTACTAAGTCTAGTCAGCTTTTTCCTTCTGCAGTGTCTTCTCTCAGTGTATAACTTGGTAATACATTTTACATAAGCCTCATCTCTTTTTTCTCCTTGAGAACTGACTGGACCAACCTTGCACTCATCCAACTTTCAAAAACAACAATTACTCTATTTCAGAGTTACTGTTCTCTTACAATTTTCATACATTTGGTTTCACCATGGCTTCAGCTGAGTTTTTCTGCAATGACAGCAAGAATCCAGTTCTTCAAATGTCCTGCTTAAAGGTTAGATGTCTTGTATGTTTGGCCACAGAATCACTAATCAGTTTTGAAAAGTCAAGCTACAACTTTAGAATAACATGCTTTATTTTACCAACAGTGCAAGACTTAATTCACAGATAATGAACTCAAAGGGGCAAATTTCTCTCTAATTTAATGGAAAGGTTATTATAGATGATATTATTAACTGTATAGAGCTAACTTCACAATATGTAATCTAAGAGAATTTTCTTTCTATTGAAATATTGAGGCAAGTGCAGCAACGTGCGTCAAATTTGTAATAAGAATTTTGTAAGCACTATGAGAAAAGTTAAGGAGAATTATACAGAAAATATTACAAATGAAGCTTAGAGATGTCTATTCATATTAAAACATTATATACATTAAAGATAAAGGAAAAAATGAAAATAAAAACCTCACAAAATATATTATTTTGTAAGTTATATTTTAACTACCCCTCCCCAAAATATACTCATTTAACAGTCCCTAAAATTATTTTTTCTTACGGCTTACACTTCGTTGCTGTTTATTACAATTTAGTTTTGCTTCCAAGTTGCTAGTATATATTATTGATTCCTCAGTTCTAATTTGTCTCCTATTGTCCACCAAAGAGAAGATTCTTCAGAAAGTTTTCTAAAACAGTGTCAGGAAAATAAACCAGCATTCTATTGACTCCTTTTCCAATAACAGTTAATGATGAAACACTAGGCTTTTTGTGTCATGATATGGGAATCAGCAGCCATTCTCTGCTTACTATAGAGCTAAATACTAATATTGTACCCTACAAGTCAGAGAAGGTAAAAGGAAGTTTGGTAAAACTATTTTTTATTTTTATTTTTAAAAGAGAAGACATGTACCCTATACAGGGTACATATTGACTTTCTAACAAGAAATTATCTGGACTTCCTAACTCCCTTTCCTCTCTCCTTCAGCTTTTCTCCATATTGATGATCCAATAATCCTTCTCAAACACACATGCCTCTAGCCTCCTTATTAACAGGGTAAGACCTACTCACCTCCTTATTCAAGCATAGGTGGCCTTTCAAAATCTGACCTCTGCCTCAATTCCCATTTATATTTCCCACCAGGCAGCCTTGCCCAGCCCAACCAGTAGAGCCCACTGTATTTCCCTACACTACTAGAATGCTTTGTACTATGAAGTTCCATCCATTGTAATTGTGTGTTTGAACACGTGATGCCCATTCCTAGGTATAAATTCCCTTCAAGGTAGGGGCCAGGTATCTTCATTTGTTTATTATTTTTGTATTTAATTGTACCTCAGCACAGTGCCTGACTCATAATGGTATCATTTCAGGCCATTCTTGAATTGCTATAAATACCTGACAGTGGGTAATTTATAAAGAAAAGAGGTTTAATTGTCTCACAGTTCTGCCGGCTTTACAGGGAACATGGTCCTGACGTCTACTGGGCTTCTGCGGAGGCCTCAGGAAGCTTACCATCATGGTAGAAGGCAAAGTGGGGATAGACATGTCACATGGTGAAAGCAGAAATGAGGGTGGGGGGTGGTGCCACAAACATTTGGACGACCAGTTCCTGTGTGAACTCAGAGTGGTAACCCAGTGATAATCAAGGGGATAGCCCAAGCCATGCATGAGAGATCTGCCCCCGTGGTCTAAACACCTCAGCTCCGCAGAGCATGCAGCCCCAGCCGTGCCTCCCCTGCCGAAGCTGATTCAGTCGGCTGCTGCCATCACTAATAGTGACGATATTCAAAGAGATGTTGTTTTTTCAGTTTCGGGGAATCTTTAGGAAAGCTTTGTATTTGAATTAAATTCTTTAATAATAATAGTTGTAATCGAATTCAAATTAATTTGGTGAAATAGCTGGTCAATATTTGGTTAAATTGTTGCTCTTAACAAATTTCTGATAAGGAAGATTAGTTTTGTATTTGGGACTTGTCCATATTCTCTCAAGCCCACAGAATTGTTAAAGTTTGGCTCATGTCTCTTTAAACAAGCAAATTATCTATCCCTTAATAGGCCTACTCCTCTAACCTTTCTGTACTCATACCTTTGAAATTGTCTAAACTGTCTTTGTATTTGCACACATAAGGAGAATGTGCTTCCGTCCAAAATTTAGGGGTTTTTTTCTTGACGTGTGTGTGTGTGTGTGTCTTCGTGTGTGTTTTCAGTTTTCTCATTTCTTTAAAGGAAAAATGAATTTTTTTTCAGCTTATTAGGTCTTTTTTAATGTGGAAGCAACATTTTTTGCTTAAAAATGTTGAAAGGCCATCTATGCTTGAATAAGGAGGTAAGTAGGTCTTATCCTGTTAATAAGGAGGCTAGAGGCATGTGTGTTTGAGAAGGATTATTGGATCATCAATATGGAGAAAAGCTGAAGGAAAGAGGAAAGGGAGTTAGGAAGTCCAGGTAATTTCTTGTTAGAAAGTCAATATGTACCCTATGTAGGGTACATGTCTTCTCATTTAAAACAAAATAAAAGTAGTTTTACCAAACTTCCTTTTACCTTCTCTGACCTGTAGGATATAATACTAGTATTTAGCTCTATAGTAAGCAGAGAATGGCTGCTGATTCCCGTATCATGACACAAAAAGCCTAGTGTTTCATCATTAACTGTTATTGGAAAAGGAGTTAATTTTAACTGTATCCTAACTTAAAACAGAACTACCAGTGAATCTTTAAAGTTGTTTTTTATTAAATATTTTAATTTTTAATTTTTGTAGGTACATAGTCTAAATATTTGTGGGTTACATGAGATGTTTTGATACAGGCATGCAATTCATAATAATCACATCATGGAGAAAGGGGTATCCATTTCCTTAAGAATTATCCTTTATGTTTCAAACAATCTAATTATACTCTTTTTTTTTTAAATGTACAATTTTGATTGACTATAGTCACCCTGTTGTACTATCGAATAGTAGGTCTTATTATTTCTAATTTTGTACACATTTACCATCCCACCTCCTGCCCCGTGCCCACAGCTCCCCACTACCCTTCCTATCCCCTGGTAACCATCCTTCTACTCTCTGTGTCCACGAGTTCAATTGTTTTGATTTTTATGTCCCACAAATGAGAAGATGCGATGTTGGTCATTCTGTGCCTAGCTTATTTCACTTAACATAATGATTTCCATTATCATTAACATAACGATCTCCAATTCCATCATGTTGTTGCAAATAACAGGATCTCATTCTTTTTGTTCTCTTACTCCATTATGTATATGTACCACATGTTCTTTACTCATTCATCTATTGATGGACACTTAGGTTGCTTCCAAATCTTAGCTACTATGAACATTGCTGAAACAAACATGGGAGTGTAGATATCTCTTCAGTATACTGATTTCCTTTCTTTGGGGTATATACCCAGCAGTCGGATAGCTGGATCATATGGTAGCTCTATTTTTAGTTTTGTGAGGAATTTCCAAACTATTCTCCATAGTGGTTGTACTGATTTGCATCCCACCAACAGTGTATGAGGATTCCCTTTTCTCCACATCCTCACCAGCATTTTTTATTGCCTGTCTTTTGGATGTAAGCCATTTAAACTGGAGTAAGATAAAATGAGATATCTTAGTGCAGCTGTGATTTGCATCTCTCTGAAGATCAGTGATCATGTGCCATCTGTGTGTCTTCTTTTGAGAAATGTCTATTCAAATCTTTTGCCCATTTTTTGATCAAATTATTAGAGTTTTTATTACAGAGTTGTTTGAGATCCTTACATATTCTGGTTATTAATCCCTTGTCAGATGGGTAGTTTGCAAATATTTTTTTCCCCTTCTGTGGGTTGTCTCTTCACCCTGTTGATTGATTCCTTTGCTGTGCTAGGGGTGGAAAAGGGCTGGCATCAGCAATTCGGGACTGTTTTTTCTATCTCTTTGATGTCCCTTTCAGTGATATGAAGTTAAAACCAGGAACTTTGAGTGTTCACCTCATTTTTGGCTCTTCTGAAAGTGATTCTTTTCTGTGTAGATGTTAAATGGTGTCTTTGCAATGGGGATGATCAGTGGAGTCTTCTATTTCATCATCTTGCTCTGCCTCCTCAACAGGAAAAAAATCTTTAAAGTTGTTTTAATTTGGAAATGGTATAATATGGTTAAAATCTATGAAATCATGTATAAAGAAAAAGATTTCAGCTACTTCAAAATTTCAAACTAATATAAACAAGTGTATTAATAAAATTAACAATGTAAAATAAAAGAACTCACAACTAGTCAACAGTGATTAAAAATAATCACACAATATTACAATGACCTTGTGCCAACGAATTGGACAATTTATATAAGATGGGCAATTTATGCATAAAAATTAAACAAAATTGTCTTGACAAGAAAACAAGCTTGAATTATAAGTATTAAATAACTAAAATGATACATTAGATATATAACTACAAAAAATACTTGGAGAATAGGGTTTTACTGACAAACTACTAAAACACAAGGGAATAAAAGTCAAGGAACACTAATTTTAAACAAGTTACTTTACAGCCTAGATGATGGAGGAACAGTGTTGAACTTATTTTGTCACAACTCTAACTTTGATACCAACACCAAACCAAGGACTCAAATGAAATAAAAACTATAAACCAGTCTCACTAAAAGGCATGCAATGTGACAATATATAATTAACACATAATTATCTGACTTGTTTAAAATAGGGAAAATATTTTGGCTTACTTTTTTTAAAATCCTCAGATATTATTATCACATTACAGAGTAAAATATAAAAGTCATAGAATTTTCAATGGATAAAAATAGCTGACAATATTTAATACCTATTAACAATAAACCGTTGAGCAAAGCAAAGGAAAGACTTTAAGTAGATAAACTGCATGCCTCACAAACCTATAGCAACTCATAGTGGATCACAAGAAGTATTTTTTAAGTGACAAAGTAAATGAAAATTTTTGTGATCACTACATGTATCAGCTTTGAACTGAAAGTCTGGTTTCAGCAAAGATGCTAGACATTACATCACTATCATACTTTAAAATATCTAAAAACAATACACAAGACCTGTAGCAGAAAAGTGTGAAATTTGACTGAAAATGTTTAAGAAAACCTATGTGAAAGTCACATATAATGCATTAAGGAATGGAAAATCAATATCATAAGGATGCCAATAATCTGAGCTTTTGCTATTTCTTATCAATATCTCAACAGGACTTGTAGAAGAAAATTAGGAAACTTGATTCTAAAATTTTATTCCCTACTAAAATATGGAAATTCTAGGTGGCCTTTCTCTCAGAAATCATCTGTATTGATAAAAATGGAACACTTTAAGAAAAGAAATAAAGAATACAGAATAGGTTCCCAGTCCAGGTTATTTTCCATGCTCCTCCCTAAAAATAATATTTATTAAACAAATAAATGAATGCATCTAACCATCAAAAATTAAGATATTAGACAGGTGCAGTAGAGAACTATAATCCCAGCTACTCAGGAGACTGAAGCAGGAGTACAGCTTGAGTCCAGGAGTCTCAGGCTGTATTGCACAATAATCAGGCCCATGAGTAGCTATTGCATTCCAGCCTGAGCAAACCTAGTGGGATCCCTATCTCTAAATAATACGATTATTAAGATCCAAATCAAATAATAATTTTTACACCCAGACATTTTATAGAGGTGATGAGAACTGGGTAATAATGTGTTTAATTATGTGTTTGAGTAAAGAAAACACCATCTCAACCAGTAGTAAACAGGCATTTTCATGTGCTTTGAGAAAAAAAAAATTTAAATTATAAAAAAATGCAAAAGAAAGCTCACAGTTATGAGGCAAAATGTGGAGAATGGGTTCAGTCTGAATGTATCATATTTATCTGATAGATATATGTATTTCAGGGATGGAATTGGTAACAATTTATTGTGCATATTGAATAATAATGAGTATAACAGTATGACAGTAGAGAGGACAACTCAAATAAAATGGAAGATAAAATTAGAACGAAATGTTTCCTGAGAATGGTAGAACCAAGCCTTATTTTGTAGGTGAAGTATGGGTTGTTGTGCTCCTTTTTTATAAAAAGAACTAGTAGCAAATACTTGAAGAAAATTGCATTTGTTTTGAGAAGCAATGCAAATTAATTCATTTGACTTTTCAATTTTAATAAGCAAAAGGAAAACAATTAGTCGAGGTAACCAGTGAAGGGAAAGATTGCATAAAAATAAAGATGTCAATTGTGTATGCTCCTATCAGCAGTTACTCTTGTAGTAATGAATTGATTATGTTCATATCAGCAGTCAAATTTGAAGAACGCTTGAATTTCAGGAAGGCTGAGGAAAGGTATCAGAGAAAAGACAAGAAAAAAGAAAATTGAAAGAAGGTGTAAAATATGACAGGAAAACTTTTTGGGATGGGAAGGCTCTAGAGTAAGCATGAGCTTGTAAAGTTTAATTCATTCTGTTGTTTAAATCAAGAAAATAGCTTACTTTTTTAAAATCATGAGTCCTTAAGAACAGGATCTGAGTTGCTAAATCAGTAGGTGAAGGGAAGTTCTACATTCCTAGACAGGCAAAGCTTCTGAATTCACATCTCAACCTGAATTTACAACAGCACGAGTGAGCAATAGGTGCAAGTGGTAGGAGCGATGGATAACCAATGTGATTTCTGTACCACATTACTGTAATATTAGCTGTAATGCTTTCGGAAAACAAAGACTTGATTTCCTTCAAAATAATAATAAATTCACCAGCTAATTTTCTGCTTTAAAAGATGTAACTTTTTAAAAGACTTGAATAACAGTTCAGTACTAATTTATGCTACAGAGAATGATAAACTTTTTTTTTTTTTTTTTTTTTTTTTTTTTTTTTTTTTTTTTTTTTTTTTTTTTTT
>NW_016804196.1:963234-965458 GCF_001698545.2 Rhinopithecus bieti | reverse complement strand
CAGCTCACTGCAAGCTCCGCCTCCCGGGTTCACGCCATTCTCCTGCCTCAGCCTCCCGAGTAGCTGGGACTACAGGCGCCCGCCACCTCACCCGGCTAGTTTTTTTGTATTTTTTAGTAGAGACGGGGTTTCACGGTGTTAGCCAGGATGGTCTCGATTTCCTGACCTCGTGATTCGCCCGTCTCGGCTTCCCAAAGTGCTGGGATTACAGGCTTGAGCCACCGCGCCCGGCCTATGATAAACTTTTTTAAGCACATGAAGCAGATTTAAAACAGACATTAACTCTATCGTAATTGTGATCACTCTTTTTAGTTCTCATTTTGTTTACTTTGGTGCCTTTGTACATAAGACTTGGCCTACTCTGTCACTCTTTCTTTTCCCCCCACACATTTCTCCCAGCATTATTCTTTTCTGCCCTCCCCCACTTCTAGGTTCACTCCACAATCTATCAATTTTTAGCAGCAATTCTCTAACCATCAGTCATGGGCGCTTTAGCCCCTAGTTCTATTCCTTCAAGATAAGTATTATATTCTTAATCCCAAGGAAAACATCTTACAAGACATCATCAGATGGTGAGTGTATTTGTTTTATGCTATACATTAACTTCCCCTGTGTGAAAGACTGTACTAGGTGATTGTATTGGCCTCTAGGAGAGAATAAACAACTTTCTTATGTAGAGTTAAATGGTATTAGAGGAAGATAAAACACAGATTTAACTAATACTTAAAGAACAATCATCATCTCTTAGGTTTACATTTTTCAAGTTAATCAGTCCTAAATCTTGAGACCTCCAGAGACGTGACGCCTGTATTAATTTTTTCCCATTAACTTCTTCCTATTTTAGTCCCTTCTCTGCCCAGCATAGGTTCGATGGTTGTTACTTCAGACACTCTCTTGACAATATTCTCAACTTCCTTTTTGTGGTTTCTGGCTTCTTCCATTCAGTGAATCATCCTAAAACTCCACCCCAACAAGGACCATACTTTATCTCCCCGTAAAGATAGAAGCCATCAGACCAATTTCTCTCTGAGCGTAGACATATCTCCATCTATCTGGGTTTAAAGCCCTGCTATTCCCAAAAGCAGTATCACTCCTCTGTGGCTGATCCTCTTCTCTGTCTCATTGCATCCTATCTGTTTAAGACCTCATTCCCTCACACATTCCTTCTTTTTCCTATAACTTCCACTTCTCCCTCTTTAAAGGAAAGAGTGCACCAACAAAGTTTGGTATGGGTTGAATTGTGTCCCAGCCAAAATCATATACTGAAATCCTAACTCTCAGTATCTTAGAATGTGACCGGATTTGGAGATGGGTATCTTTAAAGAGGTAATTAAGGTGAAATGAGGTCATTAGGGTGGGCGCTAATGAAATATATCTGCTCTATCATTCAAGGAAATTAGGACACAGACACACACAGAGGGAAGACCATGTGAAGACAAAGGGAGAAGATGATCACCTGCAAGCCAAGGAGAGAGGTCTCAAATGAAACAACCTTGCCAATAATCTAACCTTGGACTTCTAGCCTCCAGAACTGTGATAAAACAGATTTCTATTGTTTAAGCTGAGTCTGTGGTTCTTTGTATGGAAGCTCTTACAAACTAATATGGAGTTCATCAGCCCTTATAGAAAGTCTTTTTCGTCTTCAGAAATTATTCCATCTTTTGAACCTACATGCCTCTTTTTTTTAATCACACAATTTATTTCTTAAAGAGTCACAATTCTTGACTTGTGCATAATTCTACACGTTTTCTCCACTTTTAATCAATCACTCGGCTCATAGTCAACTTGGATTTTACCCTCATCAGTCTATTAAAAAACTTTTCTTTCTTATTTCCAAAGTTTGATCCTGTTGACCACTTCCTCATCCTGAAATACTTCCTTGTTTTGTTTTTATTTTTTAACTAGTACCATGCTCTCTTAGTGTTCTTCCTACCTCTTGGGTTATACAATCTCCAACTCTACTAGTCTATGTTTCTTCCATATTCTTTTACTTTGTGTTCAATCACTGACTCTTCCATTCTCACTTTGCTCTCCATGCACATGATTTGAAAGTTATATATTTTTTTTTATTTTTTTTTTTATTTTTTATTATACTTTAAGTTCTAGGGTACATGTGCATAACGTGCAGGTTTGTTACATATGTATACTTATGCCATGTTGGTGTGCTGCACCCATCAACTCGTCAGCACCCATCAATTCATCATTTATATCATGTATAACTCCC
>NW_016804196.1:848626-962360 GCF_001698545.2 Rhinopithecus bieti | reverse complement strand
GCAGAAGATAGAATATTGCTGAACAGCGAGTGTACCTGTCTGATTCTTCCTTTGGAAGTTTCCTCTCAGGGGTGTACTCCACCCTGTGAGGTGTGGGGTGTCAGACTGCCCCTAGTGGGGGATTTCTCCCAGCTAGGCTACTCAGGGGTCAGGGACACACCTGAGCAGGCAGTCTGTCCGTTCTCAGATCTCAACCTCCGCGTTGGGAGATCCACGGCTCTCCCCAAAGCTGTCAGACAGAGTCGTTCGCGTCTGCACCGGCTCCCGCTACTTCCCCTGTTGGTCTTCAGCTGTGCGCTGTCCCCAGAGGTGGAGACTCAGTTGAAAATGCAGAAATCACCGGTCTTCTGTGTCGCTGGCGCTGGGAGTTGGAGACTGGAGCTGTTCCTCTTCGGCCATCTTGCTCCCCCCCCCAATGAAGTTGGATTCTTACTTTAAACCATGTACAAAAATTAACACTCTTCAGTGGTATCTAGCATCATACAGTTATGATCATTACTCAGTCCATACATGAAAACTGATAAGGGAATATCTTGAGCTGTCGTCTTTGCTCAGTCAGTTCCTCTGGCTCAATCTTAGCACGGTACAGAACTTTGCCCACTGCCTTCCCTGGAAGCCTCAGGAACACAGCAGCTCTCCCGAGCAAGGTGCGCACACTCTGAAAGTTATATTTCGAGTTCAAGTTGCTGGGCTTCAGACTTTTATATAAAAACTAATAATCTAAATAAATAAATTTAAATCAGTGTGCATCCTCCCCTCCTGCTCTTCTTCCTGTGTTCCTACCCTGATATGACATCACTTTCTGAGATGATAAACACTTTTTCCTCATTTTCTCAAATGTCTCCCCATCAATTAATCATTTAGTTCTTTTTTATTTATCCTCTTTGATAATTCTATTTTTTATACTTCTCTCAATTTCTATTCCCATTCTTTTGGGTTAGGCCACCTTCATCTCTTACGTAACTTCACAACATGTTCTTCTGACACCATTCTTTATAGAGAGACACTGTATCCATAGTAACTAGTTCGAAGCATAAGTCTGGCTTTAAAACCATCTTGCCAAAAATCCTTCAGTAGTTCTCCAAGGCACTCAAGATAAGGTCCAAATTATTGAGTATGGAATGAAAAACTCTTCCTGGATTTGCCTATGCCACTAAGCTGGCACTTCTCTTTCCCCAACCTTCATGGTCTATGGTCAAGGTGACTTTGTTTAATTCAATTTCAAGATGTAGTTATGTTCTCTGGTCTATGGTCCATTTAACATGGAATCATTTTGTTTAGAATCTCCTTCTCCCTATCCCTTCACTTAGCTGATTGCTACTCATCTTTCAAGTCATAAATTATATATCATCATTCTTTGCCACTTTCCATAGCCATTGAAGACTGAGTTCATTTCCCTTTCTATGCAATTCCATGGATTTTTGTGCCAACATATTTAAGTATTTAGACAAGTAATTATTTTCATTAGGATGTGATCATTTATTAGTTGTCTCTCAGTTTCCACCAGTCTCTAGAATGATTAAGGTATATAATAAATATTTGTTAGATTTAATAATAAACAAATGTTTAGGTTTTGCATCAGAGGATTTTTTAACAAAACTATTTGACTTTTTTCTGACTTTCATCTATTTTTCAACATTTCACTTAATATGTTCCACCTAGTATAGTGCTTGGCACATTATAAATTTTCAAGGACAATATGAGCTTGATAAAACAAGCCTTTACAAATATAGCTAGTTAGATATTAGTTCCCTTATTTTCTGTTATTTTATTATAATAATGATGTATGTTGTTAGGAAATAATTGTGAAAATATTTCATGGGAACATAATAAAAGACTTGAGAATGGGCAGCAGTATTCCTTAAACTCTATATTCTGTGACACTCCTTTTCAGTTATTTTTATTTCAACCCAGAACACTATGTAGATAAGCATAAATATTTTAATCCTATGTCAGTTGTTTTCTGGTATCCCTTCATACCATATTATATTTCACATTCTTGAAACCATCAGTAACAGTTACTTTGAGAGCACAATTACAGCTTTGCTGAATTTTCTCTTTTCACCTTTTTATTTTAAAATGATTTCAGATGAACATAAAAGTTAGAAAAATAGCGCAAAGATTTGTAATATTCCTTTCACTCAGATTCCCTAAATGTTTACATTTTAATATGTTTGCACTAGAATTCTTTAGCTCATATTTACATTCATACTATGTATGTATATAATAGAAAGTAACTTTTATACACACTATTCATATTATTTTTTGAACCATTTGAAAGTGAATTTCAGATATAATCCCCTTTTAGCCCTAAATTCTTCAGCGTGTGCTATACAATCCACACCAAATTATCAAAATTGGGGTATTAACAATGAATAAGTATCATAATCAAAGCTATAGACCTTACACAAATTTTGTCAATAAACTATCACCCTTCTAACATACAAATTAATATTTATCTATATCTCTATATATCATACCTTGCCTTTAGTTGTTATGTCTTTTTAGTCTTCGTTCATCTGAAACTGTGTTTTTTCAAATTCAGTCTTGATATTTATTAGCTCATGAGTGATTGCATGTTAGCATTTTAAATCTTGGTCATTTCAGAGAGTTTATGTCTTCTAGACTGTATATCCCTAGTACTACATCTTTTCCTAAGTGCAGTAATATTATAGATTCACGGGCTTTTATTCAGAGGTATTTAATTTGTACTGTCGAGCAGATGCTACTGTCAGCAGCTACAGGGGTATTTTAATTTTAATGCTTTTTCTCAGGAGGTACTATGCTATGGCTTATTGCAAAGTTTGGACTCCAAGAAGTAAGTGAATTTTTCAGAAGCTGAGAGGAGTTTAAAATGCCAGAGTGTGGAATTCCCCTCCTGCAGAAATACATGTAACACAGACAGAGCACTTCCGGTTAAAAGGAAAAGCACTGCGCTTCCTTTACAAAGCCGGGCACTAACATTTTTTTTCCCCCTGAACCACGGGCAAGGAGTTTTGTTCCCACAGAAATCGGATCGTTTAAAAATGGTAATTGAGCCTGGATTTAGGGCACATTCAGTTTTATTTTGTTTCTTATGTATTTGCTCAAAAAACCTGTTCTAGGGTCCCTCCTGCAGCAGGGCAGGAAACTCGGTGAATTCACGTTAAAAAGAACGCATGTTGGTTAATGGCTATCCTCAACTGTTCATGAAAGAAAATTGGGATGTTCCCAAGTGAGAATTAGCTGAAGTCTTCTTCAAAAATTATCAGATCTATGAAGTCCTGAGTTTAAGAAAAATATAGATACATTAAAAGATATGTGATAGGTAGGTAGGTAGATACATACATACATACGTAGCTCTGTACTGGAAGGATCCTATTACTCTGAGGATTCCATTGGTCAAAATGTAAGAAATCTCAGAAGTGATCCTTTGAAACGGGATATGCTTTTATGAGGCTTATCTTTGCATGTTCCCTATTTTTTACATAAGGCCTCACAGCCTTTTCTCTAAAAATCAATAATAAAAGTATTCCATATTGGCCTAAATAAGAATAAAATGTCTGTTTTTGTTTGTTTGTTTTGAGATGGAGTCTCGCTATGTCGCTGAGGCTGGAGTGCAGAGATGTGATCTCGGCTCACTACAAGCTCCGCCTCCTGGGTTGGTTCAGGCCATTCTCCTACCTCAGCCTCCCTAGTAGCTGGGACTACAGGTGCCCGCCACCATGCCCAGCTAATTTTTTTTTTTTTTCTTGTATTTTTAGTAGATACAGGGTTTCACCGTATTAACCAGGATGGAATCAATCTCCTGATCTTGTGATCTACCCGCCTTGGCCTCCCAAAGTGCTGGGATTACAGGCATGAGCCACTGCACCTGGCCTAAAATGTGTTTTTATATTTTGAGATTATACAGACTTTGATCTCTAATGTAATTATAGACTGCAGCTGGCCTGGCTTTTGGAGCTCATGGGCATCTGCTCTTATGCTATTAATCTGACTTGCCAAAAAATGAGATCAGGTATAAATAACAGGCCTCATCCTAGTGTTATGATGCTTTACCCAAAGAGATTCCTAAGGATAATGCAAGTTCTCTGGCAGAACCTCAAATTTACGTATCTGAAGGCAGATACATAAATAGATGTCCCCTTACAAAAATCAAAACTCTGTGGCACTCTTGAGATGGTGCCTACAGAAGAGCTGTGGGGACCAGGGACTCCGTGCAGTCTCAGCAAGAGAAAGCTTGATGCCCTGGAGAATACTGTGAACCTTCTCTAATGATGCTGAAGAGTGACTGACCCCCAAAGCTCCTCTGAAGGCCACAAGCTGGGCTCCATAGAGTACCCCATTCAAGTGTGACAATGAGTATCCACAGAGAGTTCATTCAATCATTTTTCACAAGTAAGCCAGGATTGGGTTGTCAGAATTGGGCAAATAGATGCAATTCTCTCACTAGGTTCTCTTTAGAAGAATGGGAAAAGATAGGTCTACTTAGATCAAAGAACATGCCAGCCAATGATTTTGTTTGTTTTGTTTTGTTTTCTCTTCCAAAATTAAAAGAGGAAATAAAACATCAAAACAGCACATATATTTATAGGAGCTTGTGAATCTTAGACATATGTCAAAACTTTCCTTTTTAGTCAGGCTAATAAATTTAGCTACTACAACACACCCCAAAAATTTCAGTAGCTTAACAAAACAGAGGTTTACTTATCACTGTCATCAAACCTCAGTGAAGGCCAGGTGCAGTAATTCAGGCCTGCAATCCCAACACTTTGGGAGGCTGAGGTGGAGCGATCACTAGAGCCCAGCATGTCAAGACCAACCTGGGCAATTTAGGAAGACTCTCATCTCTACAAAAGAAAAAATTTTGGTACTTATTGTTACATTTAAATACACTAAATCCAAATAAAAAATTATGAATGCATAAAACCTGTTTTCCACATTTCCTTAATTGAAATTTCTGACTTCTGATTGATGTGAATAAGCTTTCTAAAAGTAAATCTCAGGATAGTGTTCAACTAATAATGTCCTCAAAACAGTTATATTGTTTTCTTTCACTATATGTTGGCTTTGTCAGTCTTATAAATATTTGTTTCTTCTAACTTTTCAGCATGGACAAAATAAACAGCATCAAGCTTCTCATGACTTCAAAAATTCATTCCTTTTAAATAGATATGTTCATAACAAAGCCAGGACATTCACAGTTGGTAACAAACATAGCTGCCTTTAAAATCTTTAAAGAATTCAAAGACCTAGGGAACATAGGTGATATCTCAGAAAAATGTTTTACAAAACAAAGCAAGTCTTCAAATAAAAGAAATATATTTACTTAGCTATAAGCATTTTGGAAAAACACAACACACATCCAAGATAAATACCATAAGGTACAGCAGCAACAGATTCCAGATTCTGAGAGGAAAGGATATGAATATAGAATGATAATTGGAGTCTAAAGTAATCAACCAGGCAACAACAAAAAATGCTATATAATTGTATAACTATTTGCATATATGAGCAATCAAAACTACAAAGAACAGTGGGTTTTTTGCAAAGTCCTTGAGAGTTTAGTCTACAAAGTAAATTTTAAATCTGATTTTTCTTTTTTATTTTGGTTTGGAAAGGTCTCAGTGTGAAATACTTTGTAAATGACACCTAATTAAGACTTAAATTTCCTCTATCGGAATGACAAATAAGGTTTCCTTTTCAAAACAGTCTTGAAGTAAGTTGTATCTTGTTGCTGCAGAGATTTCACTGGACAAATTAAATATACAGTATACATAAGGGCACAGAGAGAGAATGCCCAGTTCTGTTTTTGGGAGCACTTGCTTGTGCTTTTATAAGAAAGAACAATTAAGTAGATTTTGAATCTATCTTGTAAAGACGGTGGAAAGCATCCCAAGCAAAGGAGACTATAGGTCTTAGGGTATAAATCTTTGAAGTTCTTAGTTATGAGGAAATCATGGAGACTACAGCTTGTTGGAACACTGAGATGGAGACGTTGTAGTGAGAATGTGGACTGGAGCTATCTGCATTCATCTGGCCTAAAGACCACCATGCTTGCTGCACCTGCTGTCTTACAAGTAAGTGCTCAGTTACAGAAACTTCTCAAGACAAGGGAGGCATGACATTTGCAATACCCCCTTGGGCATAGTCACTAAAATTGGTTTCTTTTATCTACAGGGATCCAGGCTGTAAATTCTAGTCAGTGTTCCCCACTTCCTGAGCCTTCATGGCTCTCTGACCTTGACTTGGTCCTGCCCTCTGCTCCAGCAGGCTTTGTCAGGGCTAAGGCAAGTATTTCCCTTATTATGTGAACCCAGAAGAAGAGGACTAAAGCTGACGTGACTTCTCTCCAATCTCTTTCTCACAAAAACACACGGACACATACACCCACATCCACACATATATATCTGGAATGTACAAGAGTTGAGTTAAAGCATTACTGTTTTACCTGCATATTATTGTTAATGCTGGAAATATACAGGTATTTGCCTTTAGCTTTTAGTGTTATGTGTGGGAAGGATGAATGCTAGGGTGCGGTTTAATTCTACCAGCAGCTTTTGTTAGATGGAACATCAGAAGACTTACTTATTGTAAAAGGTATTTGTCCTTATTCAGTCTCTCAAAGCTCAGAAGGTCAGCAACTCCAAAGGACATTGTTCTGTGTTGAATATAATGAAATGCATGCTTTGTGCTCTGTGACAATAATGGGGAATATTCTTAAATTTGACTGGTTGATGGGGCATGAAATTCAATTACTGTTCATTCAAGTATTGTTTGAGCTATACAAGTTTGTTCTTTTGTAAAATTTAACAAATGGAAGGGAAATAGAGTGTCTTCCAGTTGAAAGATATAATTGACACTGTTATTCTGTAATTATAATTACCCTTATAATCCATGACCTTTTGAAGTCTGGTTTCCAAAAAAGAAATTAAACAAAAGAAGATAACAGAGAAAACTTGAATAATTTGACTAGATCACTTGCATCAATGCAGCAAGTTTTCAACTTAAAATTTTATAGCAATTATTTTAATATAAATAAGTTGGGAACACATTTTGTCATGAGATCAAATCTCATTTAAATTATTCCATCAGAGATAGAGTATCTCTTCTGAAATATTGATATCAAATGATAAATCATTTTCTCTTGAACCAGAATCTGCCTTCTCATTAGTTTCTGTGATACCCAAATAACTTCATTCTTTCTACAAAGATGAAAATATCGGGTCAACTTTTCTTTCAAACTTTCCATTTCCACATGATCGATTACAGTTATTTTGGGGAATAACTATAATTTTCTTATCATCTTAGAAAGCTAGAGTAAATTATTGGCTTTTATGAAAGGATTGCAATTCTATTTTTATAAGCCTTGAATTGCTACATATATTTAAAATGCTGGTGCTTAATTTAGGTTTCTCTTTGGTTAGAATGTAAAGCATGAGCATCGTTTACTATAACTTTGTAGACTGTATTTGTAAATGGCCATTTGCTTTTACTTAGAAATTTTGCTGATTTCAAGCACCATGACTACAGATGAGCAATATAATCTTCCTAACAACATTATCACTGAATAGGTGTGGTCAACAGCACATAATTTCAATTTGGTTTTTACATTCAAATGTTATTTTAAAAAATTTAAAAAACAATTTTGAAGCTGAGAATAAATATTAGAAAGTTAAAGTAAGAATAATAAATCTTGCAAGTTCTATTTCTTATCTAAATTTATCTAGCTTAACCTATGCTATGATGTCAGATTTTGGTTAAAACATACTTCTTTTCTGAAGTGTGTTCAAATCATTTGTCTATTTTCATTTATTGGGCTTTATATTGTCTTAATATTAGATTATAAGAGTATTTCTATGTTCTACATACAAATCCTTCATTAGATATATGATCTGCAAATATGCTCTCCCAGTCTGGGCTTGCCTTTTATGTTCTCACCAGTGCCTAACAAAATCAAAAGTTTTAAATTTTGATGAAGTTCAATTAATTCATTTTCTCCTTTGCAGCTTTGACTCTTGTGTGTCATCTAGGAATCATAGCTTAACATACAGTCATAAAGATGCTTTCTTCTTTTTTCATTTAGAAATCTTGGATTTTTTGTTCTTACATTTAGGTATATAGTTTACTTTTATAGATTACAATTATTTTGTATATATTTCAAGACAAAAGTTGAGGTTCACTTTGTGAATATGGATATCAAGTTATTTTAACATAGCTTTTAAAAAAAGTTTCTTCATTGAATTATCTAGGCAATTTTATTGACAATCGATTGACCACTATATATGATCATTTATTTCTGTACTCATTTCTGTACATTAGATTTGTTTTATTAATCAATTATCTATTCTTATATAAACACATAGTTTAATTAACAGCCATTTAGGAAGGTAATCAGATAGTGTAATGATTCTTTTATGTCAACATTTCCTTGGCTATTACAAATTTGTTAAATTTTTTTACAAATTCCTCGTTGATTTTACAAATAGGATGTCAATTTTACAAGACAGTGTTCTAGGGTTTTCATTGGAATCGAGTTAAATATATAATTTGGGGATAATTAAATGTTTTGGAATCTAAGAACATGATATTGCTCTCAATTTAGATCTTCTTTAACTTGCTTCAGCAAAATTTTAGTCTGTGTAAAGAACTTGTACATATTCTGTTACATTTGTTTCTGAAGAGTCGATAATTTATACTATTGAAAAGGCTATTGTTTCTCAATTTTAATTTCTGGTTATATATTCTTAATACATACAAATATAATTTATTTTATGCATAAATAGTATATCCTGCCACTATGTAGCTTCTTCATCGATCTCTCAGGCTATTCTCTGCTCACAATTATATCATGTACACAAATAGACATGAATGCATTTTATTTCTTTTATTTCTCACTTTTTTGCAAAGGCTAGGGAATTGAGAGCAATATTGAGAAGAAGTGGTAAGATTGAACATCCATGTTCTGGTAAGATAAAAAATTGCTCCCAAAGATGTCCACAGTCTAATCCCTAAATCCTGTGAACAACATGCGTTATATTCAAAAGAGACTTTGCAGGTATGATCAAGTTAAGGATTCTGAGACAGGAGATTTATCCTGGATTATCCAAGTGGACCTGATTTAATCATAAGGCTCCTTATGAGAGAGACACAGGAGATCAGAGAAGCAGGAGGTGTTATGCTGCTCTTTGAAAAAAAGGCAACAGAATAGGTTCTCCCCAAGAGCCTTTAGAAGGAGCACCACCCCAGACCCATTTTAGACTTCTGATTTCCTGGTCTGTGAAATAATGGATTTGCATTGTTTTAGACACCAAATTTGTGGTAATGTATTGTAGAAGTGATATGTTACAATACTCTTGCATTCTTTCCTAAGTAGAAAGCATTTATTTTGACCATTAAGCAAAATGGTAGCTGTAGATATGTTTATAATTTACTTTTAGCAGATGGCAAATATTCTCTTCTTTTCCTAGCTTCTGGGAGTTATTAACATGAATTTGCATTAAATTTTGTCAAATAATATTTTTTCCTACTGAGATGATCATGTGGATTTTATTAATTTAGTGAATTACATTGATTTTCAAAGTTAAACTGACTGCATTTTAGGATAAAATTCACTTGTCCATGGTGTATTACCCTTCTGATATTTTGTTGTATGTAAATTGTTAAGTATATTTATAATAATGTCGGCATCTCTGTTCATGTTTGATCTTGGTCTGTTGCTTACTTTTTTTCCAATATCTTTGTCTAGTGTATGTCTGAGTAATTTTGCCCTCATAAAATCAGTTAGCATTCATTCTTTCTTTTACTTTCTGAGAAAGGTATATAACACTGGCATTATTTCATTCTCACATGTTTGTTAGAGTTCATGGGTGAAACCATTAGAGCTTAGAATTTTCTTACAATACAATTTCTTTATTAGACATAGGACTATGCAGATACTCTATGCATTTTGAAGTAAATTTTGGTACCTTAGTAATTTTTTTTGAGTCAGGATCTCACTCTGTTGCCCAGGCTGGAGTGCAGTGGCACAATCAGCTCACTCACTGCAGCCTCAAACTCCTGGACTCAAGTGATCTTTCTGCTTTACCGTCCTGAGTAGCTGGGATTATAGGCATGTGCCACCACGCTTGATGAATTTCTGTTTTTTTAGAGACAGTGTCACAGGATTGTTATAATGTCACTTTTCCAGCTCAAAACCTCTGTGACCAGTGGCACCTTTGCCTGAGTTTTGCTCAGGCCTGCTGGGCTCGTTCTGCCCACTTGGCCCAGTAGGCTGCACTCAGCTTGTGCTACCAGCCCAGATCCCATGCCTGTCAAGGGTGAGCCAGGTGCAGAGCCCTAAGGGGTGTGAGAGCGAGCACAGTCTAGCCACTGTGCGCAGCCAGGTGTGCCAGCTGCAGTGGGGCAGGCAGCTCCAGGTGCTGGCATAGGCACCAGTTCCTTGTGAGGTTCTGGCTGGACCAGGTGTACTGCAAGCAGTGTACACTGTGGGCACTGGGGAATGGAGTGATGCCTGGAAGTTGGGAGATTCCAGAAACTGCAGGGCTCCAAAGAAGGTGTCACAGCCCTAGCTGAGGGAGCTCCTAGGTCTGGACACCCCAAAGGGCTGCGGCTCTTCTCTCTAGTCTCTTATTTCCTTCTCTATTCTCTTCTTGTCAGTGCCCACAATGTGGTGAGTGGGGTGGGCATTTCAGCCGTTTTTGCTACAGCTCTTTCAGTCTCACCATTTGGTAGGTCCTGAGTTCTTGTCCCGAATCCAGGAAGAATGAGGTACGTGAACAACTGGAGGATGAGCAAGGTGGAGAGGAGCTTTATTGTGAAACAGAACAGCTCTCAGGAAACCTGGAGTGGATCTCCTATCCAAAGGCAGATCAGAGGGAAGAGTGTCCAGCTCTCAGCAAAGAGGAGACCCTGACTGAGTAGCTCCTTTCCATAGGCAGGTCGTCTCAGTGAGTCGAGGAGACCTGAAGTGAGTAGCTCCTTCCCACAGCTGGTAGTGCAAAGTCTGTGTGAGTCTGGCTGAGTCCAGCACTTTTTATGAGCTCAGAAAGGAGCAAGTGCATGCTGATTGACTGGTCCATAGGCGTTAAAGTAAGAATAATAAATCTTGCAAGTTCTATTTCTTATCTAAATTTATCTAGCTTAACCTATGCTATGATGTCAGATTTTGGTTAAAACATACTTCTTTTCTGAAGTGTGTTCAAATCATTTGTCTATTTTTCATTTATTGGGCTTTATATTGTCTTAATATTAGATTATAAGAGTATTTCTATGTTCTACATACAAATCCTTCATTAGATATATGATCTGCAAATATGCTCTCCCAGTCTGGGCTTGCCTTTTTATGTTCTCACCAGTGCCTAACAAAATCAAAAGTTTTAAATTTTGATGAAGTTCAATTAATTCATTTTCTCCTTTGCAGCTTTGACTCTTGTGTGTCATCTAGGAATCATAGCTTAACATACAGTCATAAAGATGCTTTCTTCTTTTTTCATTTAGAAATCTTGGATTTTTTGTTCTTACATTTAGGTATATAGTTTACTTTTTATAGATTACAATTATTTTTGTATATATTTCAAGACAAAAGTTGAGGTTCACTTTGTGAATATGGATATCAAGTTATTTTAACATAGCTTTTAAAAAAAGTTTCTTCATTGAATTATCTAGGCAATTTTATTGACAATCGATTGACCACTATATATGATCATTTATTTCTGTACTCATTTCTGTACATTAGATTTGTTTTATTAATCAATTATCTATTCTTATATAAACACATAGTTTAATTAACAGCCATTTAGGAAGGTAATCAGATAGTGTAATGATTCTTTTATGTCAACATTTCCTTGGCTATTACAAATTTGTTAAATTTTTTTACAAATTCCTCGTTGATTTTACAAATAGGATGTCAATTTTTACAAGACAGTGTTCTAGGGTTTTCATTGGAATCGAGTTAAATATATAATTTGGGGATAATTAAATGTTTTGGAATCTAAGAACATGATATTGCTCTCAATTTAGATCTTCTTTAACTTGCTTCAGCAAAATTTTAGTCTGTGTAAAGAACTTGTACATATTCTGTTACATTTGTTTCTGAAGAGTCGATAATTTATACTATTGAAAAGGCTATTGTTTCTCAATTTTAATTTCTGGTTATATATTCTTAATACATACAAATATAATTTATTTTTATGCATAAATAGTATATCCTGCCACTATGTAGCTTCTTCATCGATCTCTCAGGCTATTCTCTGCTCACAATTATATCATGTACACAAATAGACATGAATGCATTTTATTTCTTTTTATTTCTCACTTTTTTGCAAAGGCTAGGGAATTGAGAGCAATATTGAGAAGAAGTGGTAAGATTGAACATCCATGTTCTGGTAAGATAAAAAATTGCTCCCAAAGATGTCCACAGTCTAATCCCTAAATCCTGTGAACAACATGCGTTATATTCAAAAGAGACTTTGCAGGTATGATCAAGTTAAGGATTCTGAGACAGGAGATTTATCCTGGATTATCCAAGTGGACCTGATTTAATCATAAGGCTCCTTATGAGAGAGACACAGGAGATCAGAGAAGCAGGAGGTGTTATGCTGCTCTTTGAAAAAAAGGCAACAGAATAGGTTCTCCCCAAGAGCCTTTAGAAGGAGCACCACCCCCAGACCCATTTTAGACTTCTGATTTCCTGGTCTGTGAAATAATGGATTTGCATTGTTTTAGACACCAAATTTGTGGTAATGTATTGTAGAAGTGATATGTTACAATACTCTTGCATTCTTTCCTAAGTAGAAAGCATTTATTTTTGACCATTAAGCAAAATGGTAGCTGTAGATATGTTTATAATTTACTTTTAGCAGATGGCAAATATTCTCTTCTTTTCCTAGCTTCTGGGAGTTATTAACATGAATTTGCATTAAATTTTGTCAAATAATATTTTTTCCTACTGAGATGATCATGTGGATTTTATTAATTTAGTGAATTACATTGATTTTCAAAGTTAAACTGACTGCATTTTAGGATAAAATTCACTTGTCCATGGTGTATTACCCTTCTGATATTTTGTTGTATGTAAATTGTTAAGTATATTTATAATAATGTCGGCATCTCTGTTCATGTTTGATCTTGGTCTGTTGCTTACTTTTTTTCCAATATCTTTGTCTAGTGTATGTCTGAGTAATTTTGCCCTCATAAAATCAGTTAGCATTCATTCTTTCTTTTACTTTCTGAGAAAGGTATATAACACTGGCATTATTTCATTCTCACATGTTTGTTAGAGTTCATGGGTGAAACCATTAGAGCTTAGAATTTTCTTACAATACAATTTCTTTATTAGACATAGGACTATGCAGATACTCTATGCATTTTGAAGTAAATTTTGGTACCTTAGTAATTTTTTTTGAGTCAGGATCTCACTCTGTTGCCCAGGCTGGAGTGCAGTGGCACAATCAGCTCACTCACTACAGCCTCAAACTCCTGGACTCAAGTGATCTTTCTGCTTTACCGTCCTGAGTAGCTGGGATTATAGGCATGTGCCACCACGCTTGATGAATTTCTGTTTTTTTAGAGACAGTGTCACAGGATTGTTATAATGTCACTTTTCCAGCTCAAAACCTCTGTGACCAGTGGCACCTTTGCCTGAGTTTTGCTCAGGCCTGCTGGGCTCGTTCTGCCCACTTGGCCCAGTAGGCTGCACTCAGCTTGTGCTACCAGCCCAGATCCCATGCCTGTCAAGGGTGAGCCAGGTGCAGAGCCCTAAGGGGTGTGAGAGCGAGCACAGTCTAGCCACTGTGCGCAGCCAGGTGTGCCAGCTGCAGTGGGGCAGGCAGCTCCAGGTGCTGGCATAGGCACCAGTTCCTTGTGAGGTTCTGGCTGGACCAGGTGTACTGCAAGCAGTGTACACTGTGGGCACTGGGGAATGGAGTGATGCCTGGAAGTTGGGAGATTCCAGAAACTGCAGGGCTCCAAAGAAGGTGTCACAGCCCTAGCTGAGGGAGCTCCTAGGTCTGGACACCCCAAAGGGCTGCGGCTCTTCTCTCTAGTCTCTTATTTCCTTCTCTATTCTCTTCTTGTCAGTGCCCACAATGTGGTGAGTGGGGTGGGCATTTCAGCCGTTTTGCTACAGCTCTTTCAGTCTCACCATTTGGTAGGTCCTGAGTTCTTGTCCCGAATCCAGGAAGAATGAGGTACGTGAACAACTGGAGGATGAGCAAGGTGGAGAGGAGCTTTATTGTGAAACAGAACAGCTCTCAGGAAACCTGGAGTGGATCTCCTATCCAAAGGCAGATCAGAGGGAAGAGTGTCCAGCTCTCAGCAAAGAGGAGACCCTGACTGAGTAGCTCCTTTCCATAGGCAGGTCGTCTCAGTGAGTCGAGGAGACCTGAAGTGAGTAGCTCCTTCCCACAGCTGGTAGTGCAAAGTCTGTGTGAGTCTGGCTGAGTCCAGCACTTTTTATGAGCTCAGAAAGGAGCAAGTGCATGCTGATTGACTGGTCCATAGGCAGGTCCGGAAAAAGCACCTTAAGTTCTCACTCCAGCTGTGAACTCTACCCAGAACTGGCAGCCAGGACGCCAGCCATCAGGCCACCCCTGGCTTGAAGTTGGGGTTTCACTGGGGACCTTCGCCTTTCTGCCCAGGAACTGCCTCCCAACATCAACATACCATCCATGGAATCCAGGTTGTTCGCACTGATGGCACCTACAGGCCCTCGCCAAGCTGCCTCCACAACCAGACTACATCCCACACTCCTCAGTACCCAAAGTTTGGAGGGGATGAAACAGTGGTGGGGGCTGGTGTATCAGCAATGCCACAAGCATGCACACACCCAGCCAGGTTGTGACAATGCCCGGGCTCAACCACAATTTTGCTCCGAAATTGGAGTGAGTGCCAGGCAGAAGTGGGAGAAGGTAGGGAGCAGCAGCAGGCACTTCTGAGCTTATGGGGGTAGGGGGCCTTCCCAGGCCCCCAAGAGTGCAGGGATGCCCAGGTCTGGAGCTGCAGCTGGGTGAGTACAGCTGCATCCAGGACCGCAGGGCTCCTGCCACACCAACTTGGTAGGGGGCAGGGCTCCCACCTGTCCCCAGCTCCTTCTGGCTCCATAGGACACAAAGCCCCAGCCATGCCTCCCCCACTGCAGCTGGCATCACCACAGCAGCTGATCCAGACGGGCTGCCACCACCATCAACAGGGTTTCACTATGTTGCCCTAGCTGGTCTGAAACTCCTGGGCTCAAGTGTTCCTCCTGCCATGGCCTTTCAGAGTGTTAGGATTACAGGTGTAATCCATTACACCTGCTTGATAACAATTTTTATGTTTCAAAAAAGCTTTTCATCTTATCTAAGTTGTCAAATTTACTGTCATAATTTTACATGACATTTTCTTACCATTCCTTTCATATCTATGAAATCTATAATTTCTCCATTTTTCCTGTTTTTGAAATTTGCATGTTTTATTTTATCTTTATCCCAGTCTAGCCACAGGTTTATTAATTTTATTGAGTTTTTCAAATAATCAGCCACTGACTTCATGGATTTTCTCTACTGTTCTGTGTTTTCTATTTCATTGATTTCTACTTTTTTCCTGATTATTTATTTCCTTTGACTTTCTTTGAGTTAAATTTGATCTTTATTTTAGCTTCTTTAGACTTTAATATTGGACTCATTTCTGCTTAGGTTAAAAAAACTGCAAGTATTTTATTATTATTTTACTTTAACAGTCAATTTTTTTAAAAGCAAGAGGAAAATGAGAAAATCATTTAATTTTAGATGCATACTATTCTCAGTGTTCCTAATTCCATGTGTAAATCTAAACTTTTATCTGATACTAATTTGCTTCTGCCTAAACATTTGTAAAATTCAGCTTTTGTTTAAACCTTTTGTTAAAGTCTATAAAGTCTATTTCCTCGTTTTGATAGAGATTTTGTGAAATATAGAATTGTAAGTTGACAACTGTTTTCTTCTGCACTTTAAAGATGGTGTTGCCATACATTCATATTTTGAGACATCATTGTCATTATTTTTCTTCTGTATAAAATGTGTCTTAATTTTCCTCGTTACTTTCAAGATATTTTCTTTATCATTAGTTTCAGCACATTGATGATGTGCCTTGTGTTTTATTCATGTATGTGTGTTTGGGTATTCTTGCTAGGGGGTCATAAACTTATTGTGTGAATTTATTGTATTCAGTTATTTCTTCAAATATTTTATCTGTTGTACCATATCCTCTTATTATTTGAATCCAATCACACTTGCTAAAGAACACTTAAAGTACTCCCACAATTCACTGAGACTCATCATTTTTTAGTCTTTTATTCCTCCATGTGGTTCATTTACTCAATTTCACTGATGTTTTTTCCTTTGGCTTCTGTTTTGCTGTTATTCTAGTCAATAAAAATTTTATTTTATATATTGCACTTTTGCTTCCAAAAATTTCAGTTGATCCATATAGCTTTCATTTTTCTACTCATTGTTACAGGATCACTAGGGTGTTGATTTTTCTAGCTGGAAATCTCTGTGGCCACAGTGCCTTTGCCTGAGTTCTTGTCCTGTGTCCAGGAAGAATGAGGTACACAGACAAGTGAAGGGTGAAGAAGAGTTTTACTTCGTGTTAGAACAGCTCAGAGGAGTCGGTAGCTCCTCTCTGTAGGGAGGTCCTCTCCTTGAGTGTTCAGTTCTCAGCAGGGAGGAGGCCCTGGAGAGGGTGGCTACTCTCTACAGGCAAGTAATTCAGATGTCGTTGCAGGTCTCTGAAGCTCTCCACTGCAGCTGCTGCTCTCAGCAGAGAGGGTACTACTGTCTGCAGCTAGACATTCCATCTCCTTCAGCTATCAGGGGAGAGGGTACTCCATCAGTCTGTCTATCCTCTGCCCTGCTCTGGCTGAGCCCAGGGCCTTTGTACACCTCAGAAGGGAGGAATTGTGTGCAGATTGGTCCATGGGCAGCCATGGGTGGGTTGGGAAGAGGCACCACAAGTTCCCACTCCAGTCCTTGGGACTGGAAGCCCAGCCCCAGCCTTAAAGCCCTCCCTGGCGTAAGGCTGGGACCTTACTGGGGACTCCACTCCCTTCTGCCCAGGAATCTGTCTGCCGCCCATTGCCGTTTATGGCCCCAAGGTTTATCCCCAACCTCACTCCAAGATCGGAGAGGACACTGGGAATGGAGAGAGGCCAGGCAGTAGGAGCAGACGCGTGAGGCTGCAGGGACAGCAGGGGCCTTCCTGGGGTGTCTGAAGGTGCAGGCTGCAGAGATGCTAGGGTCCTGCCCCTGGAAGGGCAGCTGAAGCTCCACCCAGTAGCTCCTACCCTGCCACCTTGGAAGAGGCAGGGCTCCTGCTTGTCCCCAGCTCCTGCCTGCTTCCTGGAGCAAGAGGCCCAGGTCTGCAGCTGAGGGTGCCATGGCTGCAACTGCACCCAGGAAGGCAGATCCTGCCTGTTCCCAGTTTCCGCAAGAGCACAGGGAGGCTCAGATCCACAGCTGTAATTTGGGCGGCTGTGGCCCCACTCAAGAAGGCGGGGCTGCTGCTTGCTGCACAGAGCAGAAGGCCTGGGTCTGCAGCTGCGGTTTGGGCAGCTGTAGTGTCAGGGGAGTTCCTGTCCCAACTCAGAAGGGGCAGGGTTCCCAGTGGCTTCATGGAGTGTGCAGCCCTAGCTGCACTTCCCTGTTTCATGATGGCAGCAGCCACTGCCATCATCATCATTCACTCTTTTCTGAAAATACTTGAATAACTTAAATAGCTCCCTTAACATATACATATGCATATCTTTCATTTCTGGGTCTATTTCTATGGGCCTGTTTTTCTTTCAGCGTTGGGGTGTGTGTGTGTGTGTGTGTATAAACGTATTATATAAAATATATATTATATATAATTATTATGTGTTATAAAATATATATTATATATAAAATATAATATATACTATAATATATATTATATATATATATTTTGAGACGGAATCTCACTCTTTTGCCCCTACTGTAGAGCAGTGGCGTGATCTCAGCTCATTGCAACCTCCGCCTCACAGGTTCAAGCAATTCTCCTGCCTCAGCCTCCTGAGTAGCTGTGACTACAGGCGTGCCAGCACACCCAGCTAATTTTTGTATTTTTAGTAGAGATGGGGGTGTCACCATATTGGTCAGGCTGGTCTCAAACTCTTGACCTTGTGATCCACCCACCTTGGCCTCCCAAAGTGCTGGTATTACAGGCATGAGCCACTATGCCCAGCCCGGGTTATATTTTTCTGTTTCCTAGGATGTCCAGTAATAATTGGGTCCAAGATATTCTGAATATTACTTTTTTGTTTTCTTTACAGAGTGTCTGGTTTTGTTTTTTCAGGTCATTAATCTACTTGTGTATTATTTTGATGCCTTTGGGATCTGTTTTTAAAACTTTGGTGGGGCAGGTTTAGAGTAGCTATCATTCTAAGTATAATCAACACTATAACTAAATACTAAATGATTACTATGCATTCTCCAATACAGACCTCAAATATTTCTCTACGCTGTGTGAGTTCTTTGTCTATCCTGGTGCAGTTTCAAGTTATGTATGTATGGCCTAATATTGCTGGAGAATTTATACAGATTTCTTGATTTTTTTCTACTGAGCTGTTAACTCTATTGTGAGACTCCTTGTCAAGATTTCTAGCTACCTTAGCTTCCCCAAACACTGATTTCCTTCTCTTTTATTTAGTGAAGCTTCTGAGCAATGTTTAAGCGCTTTCTTCCTAGGCCTGCAATTCAGATCACCTCTAAGCAGGAAACCAAGCAAATCATAGGCTCACATTGCTACTATTTTCTCCACGGTAACAGTCTGCACTTCCTTTTGTTAAATATATATGTGGTTTCACATATTGTGTCTTTACTTTTATTTATTTATATGTACAAGATAAACAAAATATTTGATAATCTTTCATGGCCAAAAGAAGTATTCAGGGTTAGATTTATACATCAAAAATTTTTGAGAGTCATGTTATATTAGATTCCAATGGGATAAATCTGATTCTTTGACTTTCAGAGAATGTAATTAGTTCAACTCTTCAAAAAGCAGTAAATGAGGCCGGTTGCGGTGGCTCACGCCTGTAATCCCAGCACTTTGGGAGGCTGAGGTGGGCAGATCACGAGGTCAGGAGTTCGAGACCAGTTTGGCCCATATGGTGAAACCCTGTGTCTACTAAAAACACAAAAATTAGCCGGGCGTGGTGGCACGCACCTGTCATCCCAGCTACTGTGGAGGTTGAGACAGAAGAATCACTTGAACTTGGGAGGCGGAGGTTGCAGTGAGCCGAGATCCTGCCACTGCACTCCAGCCTGGGCGACAGTGAGACTCCATCTCAAAAAAAAATAAGAAAAAGAAAAAGAAAGGCATTTGTTTGTTTTTTTCCTTTCCTTTTAAAATCTATATGTCTCCAAAGAATTATTAAATGTGAAATCCAATGGCAACATGTTAAAAATGACAATCATTGATAATCTTAAGTTTTCCTCATACCAGTGTCCACTGCTTCCTGGCTTTCATCCTGTGGAGCAGAGAGTAACAAAAACTGTCCTGAAATTATTCCCACACTAATAGTGCTGATGTAACACTGAGTATTGATATTGCCTCATCTTAGAATTGTCTTCTCATAGCATCCAATCTAAAGTGCCTACTCCTCACTATCCTGACCCCATCGTTCTCTGTCATGCCACCATGTTTGAACGCCTCAGGACACTCCAAAGTATTGGAAAGTACAAAATCAATTGCATTCTTGATCCGTTTATTGTCTGGACAGTCCCCTCTCACCTCCCCATGAGAGCTGTGATGTTCTCAAGCTTATTCACTTCTGTAGCTCCAGTTCCCAGGGAAGTGGTGATATATATTAAGCACTTAATAATAATCTGGAGTGAATCTATTATCTCTATTTGTTTTCCTAAATTCATTTACATCTCTGAACTGCTTCTGTAGGAACTGATAGGTTTCACCATGAAAACAGTGTCTCTAAAGCTGAGAAAAAAGTCTCACATCTAATAGAAATTGTTGATACATATAGATTCCATCACAACGAAAATTCACCAATTTCAGAACTAATTGAATTGGTTCTGCTTAACGTCTCTCTTAATCACACATCAAAATCCTTTACAATCAAAATATATGAAGTACATTTGTTGTTAAAAAAAAATGGAGTCTGTCAAATGAAACTGCTACGTCACTTTTAGTAGGAGAAATCATCCAGAAAAGAATGTTATTTCTAAATAGGTTAAGATATTAAGTAATGAGTATTAATAACAGCTGGCAACTGGAGAGTGACTTGGTTTCGGAGAGAAAGATTTTAGTATCAGAGGAACCTTTCTGAAGAACTAGTTCCATTAGTTCTAAGCACATGACAAACTTTAGAGATTACACTTTTAAAGACGAGAATTCCAACTTTTTTGTAATTCAAATGCAGTTTTGGAAAATCTAAATAATATTTAAATATACTGTATACACCTTAAAATTTTTCCAGGACCCTATTTATGACATCCATTTTCTTAGGAGACCAGAAAATATATTTATTTTAAAAGTATAACATATTCAGATTTATATAATTTAAAGATTACATAACTACTTTTTTGTTATTTTATTTTGAGAACATCAGTCATAAATCCAAGAACAATTTTGCCTTCTTCATTTCAAATGCTGGAATTCTGCACAGAGAATGAGCCATAGAGGGCACTATTGTATTTACAATCTGATATAAGAAGCTTACAGATTATGAAATTTGAGGAATTAACTCAGCGGAATCAGTTTCAGTTTGTTTACTAGACTAGGAAAAACAAGTATTTTTTGTCAATTTGATATTCAAAATGCTGTTTTTCCTCTTACAATATATTTTAGGAAAATCAGATAACTCTATCACTTTTAAAGGGATTTTTTTTAAACAGGATAGTCAATTAATTATTATTTTGTCACGAGAAAACTTAAAATCCACTGCCTTCGAAACTTTTAAGAATGAAATACATTATTACTAGAGTCACCATGTTGTACAATAGGACTTTTGAATTTGTTCCTGCTGTCGAACTGAAATTTTGTACCCTTTGATCAACACATTCAAATCTCTTTTTTTTTTTTTTTTTTTTTTTTTGAGTCTCTGTCGCCCAGGCTGGAGGGCAGTGGCGCAATCTCGGCTCACTGCACCCTCCGCCTCCCAGGTTCAAGCAATTCTCCTAATTCAACCTCCCGAGTAGCTGGGATTACAGGCACCCGCTACCATGCCCGGCTAATGTTTGTATTTTTAGTAGAGACAGGGTTTCACCATGTTGGCCAGGATGGTCTTGATCTCTTGACCTCGTGATCTGCCCACCTCGGCCTCCCAAAGTGCTGGGATTACAGGCATGAGGCACCGCGCCCAGCACTCCCCTCTCTTTCTGAAGCCACTGATAACCATCATTGCATTCTCTGCTTCTATGCCTTTTAAGGTGAAAATGATAGGCTAGGCATGTGCAGTAATGCATACGTTAATTAGCTTGATTCAGCCATTTCACAATGTATATATATTTTTAAACATGTTGTAAATAATATATATAATTTTGTCAACTAGAAAATAATAAAACTGTAGAAAAATACGAATTATTAATACAATCAGTAGGAGAGATTTATAATGAGTTTGGTGATATACATTTTTCCATCTGGGGATGGCATGTATCGGTCTCAATTTGTTCATAATACTCATTTTTTGATGCAGGTATTTGAAATCTGGTATCCTCCTTTGAATGAGATGAGTGTTCTTAACTCTATGCCTTCTCCTCAAGTCAAAATTCTACCCAACTATTACTATTCAGCACCAATTCCCAATCGCTCCCGAGTCATCTGGTACCTATAAACTACAGCTTCTCTCTTGCTCCACTGAAATCAATCATTTCTTTTATTCCTCCCACAGAGCATGTTCTATCACCCTCTACATTTATTTGTGAGGATGTGTCACCCTCTGGCCAGACACCTGAGAGCCACGCTCATGCAGGCTAAGTCCAAAAGCCCCAGAACGCAGACAAGACAGTTTTTCTTGATCTCAGGCTTAGGTAAAATCCCTTCCCTTGGGAGACTGAGGCGGGCGAATCACGAGGTTAGGAGATGGAGACCAGCCTGGCCAACATGGTGAAACCCCGTCTCTACTGAAAACACAAAAATTACTTGGGCGTGGTGGCGGGCGCCTGTAGACCCAGCTACTCGGGAGGCTGAGGCAGGAGAAGAGCTTGAACCAGGGAGTAGGAGGGTGCAGTGAGCCGAGATCACACCACTGCACTCCAGCCTAGCGACAGAGCGAGACTCCATCTAAAAAATGAAAAAAAAGGCCGGGCGCGGTGGCTCACGCCTGTAATCCCAGCACTTTGGGAGGCCAAGGCGGGCGGATCACAAGGTCAGGAGATCGAGACCATCCTGGCAAACACGGTGAAACCCCGTCTCTACTAAAAATACAAAGAAAAAACTAGCCAGGCGAGGTGGCGGGTGCCTGTAGTCCCAGCTACTTGGGAGGCTGAGGCAGGAGAATGGCGTAAACCTGGGGGATGCAGCTTGCAGTGAGCTGAGATCGCGCCACTGCTCTCCAGCCTGGGTGACAGAGCTAGACTCCATCTCAAAAAAAAAAAAAAAAAAAAAAAAAAAAAAGAAAAGAAAAAAAAAAATCCCCTCCCAATCAAAGGCACAGGCCCAGGAGGTAACAGACACACTTAGTAAAGTGGAACAGGAACAGAATTTGTACATTTCTGTTTTGGCACCCTTACTCTTTCTCTGTGATTACACCTGGTGACGTCTCTTTCTTCTTTCATCAGGGGAGTGACCTCGTACCCTGGAAATTTACCTGGGAAGGTCCTCTTTAAGACAAATATATCACCTTTCATTTAAACACTTTGAGAATGAAAGGGACACTATTAAAAACTATGACAGGCATAAACCAGAACTGTCCTGGACATGCAAGATGTATGTTCATCCCATTTGATGTAAAACTGTAAATCTTAAATAGAGCCTGATTAGCCTTTACAAATAGTATCTCAGAATCAATCCTTGGAAGAGGAAGGCTTAAGAGTCAGACAGAAATGAGTTCTAACTCACTTCTGCTACTCAGGCCTGTGAAATAATTTAAAACTTTCCTAGAGCAGTTATCTCATCTCCAAATGTGGACTATATCATCCTCCTGAGAATAAACTCCGAGGTCATTGTGAAGACTAAACTTGTTCATGTAAGTGAAAGCAACTGGTACGTAGTATACGTGTGATAAAACTTAATGCCATTTCCTGTTACTCTTTTTCATGCCACATTTTCCGTTCCCAAGGAAACAGATTTTTCTTACACATTATTGTTCGTTTTTACAGTTTTGGAGAAATAGCATAGTATCTATCAGCACTCAAAATATATGCAATTACTATGGTTATTTCTAATCTACAGATTTTTTCTTCTTGGATTCCATGAGAGATTGTTGTTGCTTATATCTGTCTGGTTTTTATAGTTCAAATTGGGCTTATGGGTTCTTTCTCTTTATACTCTAAAGAATATTTGCGGTTAAAAATATCTGGAGACATAATATCTTTCCACTGTGCAGAATCTATAAGGCATCTGTTACAAATGTTTCTAGTGGCAAGAAATGAGAAACAACTGCTTATCCATCAAGTGAAAATGGTTAAATAATTAGTGGTAGTTCAATATCATTTAATACTATGTAATTTTAAAAAAGAATCATTTAAAATATATCATGTACATCACTCTGGTTAATGTTAGCGATATGAAAGACAAAATAATGTTGTACTTTAAGTATTTCCAGGAAGAGGTATCTTTGAAAACAGAAAGGAAATACAAAAGAAAATAAGTGCTCTTAAAAATTTTATTTATTTATTATTAATTTTTCCACTCTGAGACAAAGTATCGCTCTGTGATACAGGCTGCAGTGCAGTGGCGTGATCTCGCCTCACTGCAACCTCCACCTCCTGGGTTCAAGCGATCCTTGTGCCTCAGCCTCCCAAGTAGCTGGGATTGCAGGTGCCCACCACCACACCCAGCTCATTTTTGTATTTTCAGTAGAGACGGGGTTTCACCATGTTGGCCAGGCTGGTCTCAAACTTCTGACCTCAGGTGATCCTGCCCTCCTCGGCCTCCCAAAGTGCTGGGATTACAGGTGTGAGCCACCACACACAGCAGAAAATGAGTGCATTTTAATGAAAATGGAAGAAATTGTTTATTTAGAAATCAAACAGCAAATTCCAAGGAGGAGAAATTATAGAGAGGTTACTATTTTATAGATTTCCATATTGACTAAACTACAAAATAAGCATAAACTACTTGTATAATTTTAGAAATTAAGGAAAAGTCCACATGTGAAAATTATAACATTTTATTTACAAGTTCAACTTTGATACAAAATGTTATAAATCAAGCAATATCTGATTTTTATATTTTTAAGTAGTCTTACTTAAGTGCATGTATGTTGAACTGTAAAATAAATGGAAAAAAATGGTGATTTACTTTCTCCTTTGTCTATTGTAACGTTCCCATTTAAATTTATGTATTCTAAAGATTATTATATATTTAACTCATCTTAAACAATGTATTTGTATTAGTTGAAATTCCACAGTCTTTTCTGGATATTTTATCACATATTTCCATTAATTAAATATACTTAACACTTAATGATTCTAATGAAAATTATAAATCCATTTTTTGGCATAAGACAAAAAAATTGCATGTCCCATTCAAAATAAGAAACTGCATATAAGGGGTGATTTTTTTTTTTTTTTTTTTTACACTTTAAGTTCTAGGGTACATGTGCACAATGTGCAGGTTTATCACATATGAACATGTGCCATGTTGGCGCGCTGCGCCCATTAACTCATCATTTATATTAGGTATATCTCCTAATGCTATCCCTCCCCCCTCACCCCACCCCACAACAGGCCCTGGTGTATGATATTCCGAAGGGCTGATTTCTATTCTTTGCCCTTCTTTTTCTTTTTCTTTTTTGTTAAATCTATTTCACATACTACTTAGAGTTTCCAGAGACATAATTATATTTTCCTGAGGTGGATAGTCATGATAAAATATTGTATTCAGCATTTACCATCATTATGGAATCTTCAAAATCCAAGTTCAGACAAAATATTAGAAAATAAAACTTAGGCTCAAAACTAAATTTAGCATAAAATGATTTTGTAATCGTAGAATATATACCTGCATGAATCAAATAAGAAAATTATATTTCAGTGAGCTTCACTTTTCTGGCAACCTCTTATTACCAAAATTCCCACAAACGGTATTTTCCACCTTAAGAATGCAATATTTTCAACTGGGGAACAATGATTAGAAATCACTTTTCTGGTAAACCAAACACCGCATGTTCTCACTCATAGGTGGGAACTGAACAATGAGATCACTTGGACTCGGGAAGGGGAACATCACACACTGGGGCCTATTATGGGGGGGTCGGGGGGGAGGGATTGCATTAGGAGTTATACCTGATGTAAATGACGAGTTGATGGGTGCAGCACAACAACATGGCACAAGTATACATATGTGGCAAACCTGCATGTTATGCCCACGTACCCTAGAACTTAAAGTATAAAAAAAAAAAAATCACTTTTCTTAATGACCTACTCAGTTCTAAGCAGTACTAAGGATTTTTTAACCAGAATGTTTCATAGTGAAAACAACGAGATTGGGGACTAATTTGGATTGGGCACACACACACACACACAAACACACACACAAACATCGATTCAGTGAATCCATGCACTGCATTCAGCATATTTACATTTCAGGACCGTCAGTAATGACACTTCCTTTTCCTAATATCAATGTTCACTTCATCAGGAACATACTGACCAGTTAAAATGTCTATCTCATGTACCTCCACTTTTCTAAATCCTCAAACACAAGAGATCAATTATTTCTTACATGAACTTAGTTTATCAGTCACAATGTCTTGTAATTTTTAATTTTAATGACTATTTCCCTTATTAGATTGCTAGAATTATAAGAGATATATTTTTAAAAATATCTTAGTGTCAAATAGATTAGTTTGGGTTGCTACCACCCTCAAAGGAGCAGGGAGAGACATATATTCCAGGAGAGATAGATATGCCAGGTTTGGCTTTTCCTTTTCTGATGACAGTGCCTTCATCCGCACCACTCTCAAAGATGATTGTGTTGTTGTTGTTAACATAGGATTCCCTTTATCTAGCAAAGGAGGAGCAGTAGCATGCAACCATTGGATCTAAGTTCTCGTCACCTACTTACTTATCAGCTCCCAGCCTAATGGAGCAATAGAAAAATCTGGTGGAGGCCCAGCTGAGGGGCATCTAGGAGTTATACCCCATGAGGACAGATCACCACCCTTCAGGAGAAAGGGTCCAGCAAAATCCAGCAACCCTCCTATGGTACCATGTCACCAATACATAGAATACACAGGTTCAGGAAGCATGGGATATAAGGGCTCCAGTTACTATCATTCTCAGAACCACCAGGGATTTTCTGCTTCCCACCTCACAGCTTGGTATTTGCAGGCTTAAAGTTCCTACTTCCCAAAGAGAAACTGCTTTAATCAAGGCATACAGCAAGATACCCATCAAACTGCAGCTGCTTTCTGATTATTTCAAGCTTCTTATGCCATAAAACCCAGAAGCAAAGAAAGGATTCACCATCCTGGCAATTGATCATCAGGAGGAGGTAAAATGGGAGAAGGGAAGAATACACTTAGCATCTAGGTGACCCAATGGGTTATCTCTTTCTACTCCCTTGGTGGATTATGATGGTAAATGGACAAGTGCACCAGCCACCATGTGATAAGGGCTTTGTGAACAGGATTTTAGAGACTTAATGAAGATTTAGGCTGCTGCACCAGGTAAAGAGAGATGCCTGCTGTGAGTGAAAGGAATCTAGAATGAAAGGAGTTGATGAATGACAACCCTGAGATCTGCTTCAGTACTTGGAATTGCAGAACATACCGCTTTAACTCTTGTAAATGTCCCAGGAAATGAGACCAACTGGAGTTCTAGACAAACTATTTCTAGATGATGTAACCTTATCACTCAACACAAGTGGATTTGAGTGGGACAAGAGATCAACTAGAGAGAACTGTGTGGCATGACACCTCCCAGCTGCTAGGAGTGTTTGCCGCTAATGGCTTACACCTGAGTCATTTTGACCATCCAGAACTGCCTTAAGGTCACCCACTTCCTGAGATCAGGGGTGCAAGAAAACCCATATATAATGACTGATAGAAACAAGGATACAAAGTACTATTCTGTTGCCTCAGTTGGGACAACTCTGATTCCTCTTTGGCATTTGCTGAGGCTTTTGTTGTGGCCACATTGCAGTTAATATTCTCCCTCCACCCAATTCTCCTTCCTTCACAGACTTCATTCCCCAAAGTGATGTCCCATAACCTTCCCACACTTGCATTTCTGTTTTATAACCCATTTCCCAGGAAACTCAACCTCGGATAGGATCTTTCCCTGATTTGGTTACATTTATAAAGTAATCAATGAACTTATACTACATACTCTGTCATACGGGTTATATAAAGTAAACAGAAATGTGGTTTTCTTCTCAAAGAATTTATAAACTTGTTAGTGAGATAAATACTATTAGTTGCAGCATTCTTAGTTATATCATGTGCTTAAGTGCAAACAAGAGTAACACAGATTACACCGACATTACAATTCTGAATAAGGCATTCCAGTTAGATGGTGCATTAGTCTGTTTTCACCCTGCTAATAAAGACATACCCACAAGAGATTTAATGGACTCACAGTTCCACATGGCTGGGGAGGCCTCACAACCATGGGGGAAGGCAAGGAAGAACAAGTCACGTCTCACACGGATGGCAGCAAGCAAAAGGAGCTTGGCACGCAAACTCCCCCTTATAAAACCATCAGATCTCGTGAGACTTATTCACTATCAGGAGAAGAGCATGGGAAACACCTGCCCCCATAATTCAATTACTTCCCACTGGGTCCCTCCTACAACACGTGGGAATTGAAAGAGCTTAAATTCAGGATGAGCTTTGGGTGGAAACACAGCCAAACCATATCAGAGGGCAAGGATTTTAATTACTCTTCCATCATTTAGCAGATATGTGAATGGCCTCAGGGAAGTTATTGACCTTTTGTGACTCAGTTTCTTCAACTTTAAATTGGGAGTGAGAATATAAACTACTTTTAAAGACTGTTGAGAAGATTAAATACATGAAAATATGTGAAGCAGTTGAAATGTGTCTGGCCTGTAGTAATTGGTCTCGAAGTATTAATCGTTATTGTCATCACTATGACCTAAAATGAACATGAAAAACTATTTAAACAAGGAGGCTTTACACTAGGATTTGAATGACAGTCAATAATTATAATTTACAGTTCAAAAGTGCTTTCTTCTTTCTCAAGAACTTTCCTACACATTGCTTCATTTGATCTCAATAACATGTCAGAAAGGCAAATATCAATTTCATTTTGCAAATTACAAAACTAAAATAGAAAGGAGTCAAGATTTCTAGTCCTAAGTTATTCTTGATAATGTAGTAGAAGCAAAAAAAGGTAAAGGATCCTAGGGTACACCATTTAGGAAGATAAAACTGAATACAATATACAAGAAAACAAACAGAAATCAATTAGTGGGAGATTAGTCTCAGTACATAAGTTATGGTCAGTCTGTAGACAGCCTTGACTTGAATGCTAAAATGAATGGGAGAGTCGCTGAATATTTTGATCAGGAGAAAGAGATAATAAAGTTGACATTTTATGATAAGCTTCTTGGAATCAGAGATAACAGAGTTTAAAAGTGAATCGATTTGATGAGAATTCCAGCTTGCAATACAAGAGTACATTGTGTTAGTTTGATTTTTCCTTTTAATTACTCTGATACATGAAAAAGCTATTTAGACTTTGTGAGCATTTTTTTCTCCCTTTGCCAAAGAGAAAGAATAATGATGCCTGTAAATCATTTAGAGCTCTTCTTATGAATGGTGAATGATACAAAGCCCTTCATTGCTGCTCAATCCATCCTTGGCTTGGTTAAAATAATACACATATGGCAAAATTATTTTCCTGAGCTTGTAGGGATTCTGATCTTTTATTTTTCAAAAATTCCAATTTATATCCCATGGCATTGCATGAAATGATCTTCTATTTACATAGTTAAAACAACTTTGGGTAGTAAGATTAAATGGTTTCTCAAATTTGTTCTGTCCTCATTAGATGAATCACAACCCAAAATAAGTGAAATTGATGGCTTTTACTTTACACGTGATATAAAACATGAACTGGGAGAACAATTGCCTAATCTAATAAAATTATCTGAAATTAAAGATGTCTGAAAGTTACATTACTCAATTGAATGTCATTTAACAGAGTAACACTTAAGATTCATAAAAATCTTGAGAGAGGTCATTGTCTGAAATCACAGGGCCCACCTGACTCCATGCATTTAACATCATGAGTTCCTGAGGGAGATATATTCCCAGGAAACAATAGCAAATGGAAACAAAGAAGCTCTGGTGTTTTGTTTTCCATTAATTGAGAAAACAGAATACAGAAATGAGTGTATACTCTCTCCAAAGAGAAAATCCCCAAATTCCTCTATCACAAATTCACAGGAAATAAATACGAGAACCCAATTCCAGTAACCTTTGGAGGTCGAGTATCTCTACCCACTAGAAAAACAGCCCAATCAGGGATTTTACTGCTGACCTACCCACAGCCACCCTTGCTGCTTGGGGAAGGGAACCCTGGTCTTTGCATTGGAGGATGGTTTAAGAGGTGACTGTAAAAGATACAGTGGCTTAGTGTGAACTTGGGTAAATTTAAAAAACCTCATTAATCTCCCAGAGATTAAAACTTTCCTTAAAGACTATCCTGAAAATGAAATGAAATAGTATTTCTATATGTGTTCATTTACTCAGTTACCAATAAAAACATAGTGACTAATTATTACATGCTATTTACTGCTCTAGTTGCTATGGATTGTAACTTTTAGGAATCTTTTAGCATTAGTGTATTGGTTATTTAATTACTAATAAATAATACTTTTAAATAGTAACGATAACTTCTATTTGCAAATTTCATTTTTTATAATCCCCACATATTCATCCTAAAAACAAGTAAATTTTCTAGTAGATATAAAATGTAACGTGATGATCTTCATAAGTCCATAGCCACAGATTTAGTGAGGGGTAAATTTGAAAAGAAATCATATATACGTAAAGGAACAGAGAAATACTATTTTAGACATTGTCATTTTAATAATTGGTTTCCAGTCTTTGAAGAGTACCTTAGGACAACAAACTTATTTTGAATCAATTCTTTCAATTTGTAAACTAACTTTTCAGAGCTGGGGAATAAAACAAAAACAAAAACAAAAAAACCTTCCTTAAATATATGCTAAACTTAAAGAAAGACGTTTAATGTAATTGTTAACATATCAGAAATGTGATTTTTTTCTTTTTTTTTTTTTTTTGACGTTCAAAAGAAAGTTTTACATATTTATTTTGAATTAGAAAGATTTCAAAACAGTAAAAGAAAGTAAGAGAACAATGAGGCAATCAGGTACTTACTACCCAGATTTTAAAAACATTTTGCATATTTGCATCAGGATTTTATATGCACACACACAACATATAATGTATATAAAGTTTATATGGAAAATAACATTTTAATTATATATAATATATATTACAATTTGAAATTTTAAAAATTTCCTTTTCAAATTTTAGTCTTTAAATGTTCTCTATGTTGTGAAGTGGGGATCTAGTCTTAAGTTTTGAATCATGTATATAGCTAGGTAATGAGTAGTAATTTTTAAAAAACAATCCATCCTTTCCCTGTTTTATTTTTTACAGTACCATCTCTATCACATACATACACGTATATATTTTTATAGGTTTTTTTCTTTATTCCTGCTGATGTAAAATCAGCTGTCATTCTAGTTGTCATTAGTTTTAGATGTCCTGTCATTTCTCTCTGTATTTTTTTAAGGTCCATCCCTTCCTCCATGCCCCTCTGTCCTTCCCTCTCCTTCATGCTGTCTGTCTCATCCTCTGCTTCTCTCTCCCCTTTACACCCTCTGAAAACCAATTTAGTGCTTTTTAGAATATACACAGTGCTATGCCATCATCACCAGTATCCAATAGAAGATATTTTTATTACCACTACACCAAAAATCCCTATATACACTAGCAATCACTCCTCATTCTCCCTACCCCAACTCCCAGCCCTTGGCAACCATTAAGCTTTCTTTCTGTCTTTATGGATTTGCCTATTTTGAACATTTTATATAAATGAGATCATGCAATATGTGGCCCTTCATCACTAGCTTCATTTATTTAATGTAATGTTTTCCAAGTTCATCTATGTTATAGCAAGTATCAATACTTCATTCCATTTTATTGCTATATAATTTCCCATGTATGGATATACCACATTTTGATTTGTTTATACTTTCTTGACTAGTATGAATACTGCTGCTATGAACATTCCTGTACAAGCTTTTGTGTAGACATATATTTTCCTTTCTCTTGGGCATATATATATTGAAGTGGAGTTACTGGGTTATAAAGATAACTACATGTTTAACATTTTGAGAAATTGTTAAACTGTTTTCCAAAGTCATGGCCCTGTTTTACAATCCCATCAGCAATGTGCTGATCCAGTTTCTCCACATTTTTGCCAAGACTTGTTATTGCCTTTTCATTTTAGGCATCCTAGCAAGTAGAAAATGCTATCTGTTTGTGGCATAGATTTGTATCTACCTAATGACTAATTGACTTGAGCATCTTTTCAGTACTTATTGTTGAATTGTATATCTCCTTGAAGAAATGATCATTCAAATCTTTTGCTCATTTTAAAAATTGGGTTGTCTTTTTATAATTGAGTTGTGATAGCTCTTTATGCATTTTGGATTTCAGTCCCTTATTAGATATGTCATTTGCACATATTTTCTGACATTCTGCGAGTTACCTTTTGACTTTCTTGCTGGTGTTCTTTGAAGCGTAACAGTTTTACGTTTTGATGAAGTACAATTTATATCCTGATTTTAGTGTCATATCTAAGAAAACTAACTCAAAATCACAAACATTACTTCAAAGTTTTATTCCAAGAGTATCAGTTCTTACACATGTGTTTATTATTAATTTTGAGTTGATTTTGGTAATAGTGAGAGATAAGGATCCAACCTGATTCTTTTGCATGAATATTCAGTTGTCCCGGCATTATCTGTTGAAGAAAATACTATTTTACTTCATTTAATAGTCTAAGCATTCTTGTTGAAAATCAATTAACTATACATGTAAGGGTTTATTTCTGGGCTGTCAATTTTATTTCATTGATCTATGTGTCTCTTCTTATGCCAGTAGCAGGCTACCTTGATTACTGTAGCTTTGCAGTGAAGTTTAAAAGCAGGAGGTATAAGACTTCCAGTTTTGTTCTTTATTGGTACTTTTTGTTTGTTCTTCTGGATCCTTTGTTTTTCCATGTGAATTTTAGAATCTTTGCCAACTTCTGAAAAAAAATCCAGCATGAATTTTTATATTTCTGATAACCAATTAAATGTCTGTATATGTTATAGGTCTATTTAAATTTAATATCTGGGGGGAGATCAGTTTTGGTAGCTTATGTCCTTCTAGGTATTTGTTCATTTTGCCTATTTTATTAGATTTGTTGGCATACAATTGTTAATGGTATGTTTTTTTCAATTTTTTTTTTTTTTTTTTTTTGAAACAGTCTCACTCACCCAGGCTGGAGTGTAGTGGCATGATTATAGCTCACTGCACCCTCCATCTCCTGGACTCAAGTAATCCTACCACCTCAGCTTCCCAAGTATTTGGGATTACAGGAGGATGTCACCACACCCAGCTAATTTAAACTTTTTTTAATCTGTAAGTTCTATTGTGATATTCATTTTATTCTTGATTTTAGCAATTTAAGCATCTTTTTGTTTTTCTTTGTCAGGCTACCCAAGATCTATTAATGTCGTTGAGTTGTTGGTTTATTCCCTATTGTGTCTTAATCTCGATTTCACTTACTTCCCTTCTAGTCAATAGTATTGTCTTCCTTCTCTTAGCTTAAGTTTTAATTTGCTCTTATTTTTCTAGCTAATGGCAAAAGGTTTGGTTATTAATTTTAAGCCTTCTTCTTTTTAATGTAGATGTTTACAGCTATAAATTTACCAATAATCACTACTTTAGCTCTGCATTCCCTGTGTTTTCTGTGTTCCTTTTACTTCCAATATGCTTCACTTTTAAGTTTTAATGCTGAAAGCTAGTCACTTTATTGATTTGTTGAGCTATGTCAAATTTATTCCTATCTTTTGGGTGACTCAAATCAAACATTTAATCTGGTCATTGCATTGGTATTCTTTTTAATTGTATTTTGTTGTCTTCTCATATTTTATGCTCTACCTTCTATTACATTTAAAAACATAAAATGTCTTTTATAATCCATAAGAACTTACATTATCTAAAGTTCTTAAGAGTTCAAATTCTAGTATTTTAAGTTTTTGCTCACTCATTCTTGATGGATTATTTTGTAATTTTGAATTATGAGGCTATGTTTAGCAAAACTTTCTCTGTCACAATCTAAGAATACTGAGGGAATACTCAGGTTCTTTCTTAAGTGACCCTATATTTTATTTTATGGTATTTTTAAGCTATTAATATTCTCAAGATTCTGAATTATAGTCTATTTAAGATTTTATTCTGTAGTATGTGAATCGCAAGTTCTTCATGTTTGTGCATCTTCTACACACTCTCGTGGTGATTTTGTCATGTTTTTATAACGTTTCCATATTGACTTCATCTTTCGTGAAAAGTTTCTTCCAGATGAGAATCTCACGTGTCCTGAATTTGAGGAGTATGCCTTATAGCACAGTTTTCTGTTTGTTTCTACTACCAGACCTCAGAGCTTTCAGAAGAGATCAATTTTTTATGTTTCTTCTTTCAGTTTGATTTCCCATATCACAAACATGATACGAATTTCAAAGCCACTTATATGTGGCCCATTTTTTGAAATTTTCTATTTTGAAAGGCACCCCTGTCCTCAATGTGATCCTGTACCTCAAGCAGAATGCAAACTCTCTTTTCAGCTTCTCCAGGCTAGTTGGAAGATATTTTTCTAGTTTCATTTTCACAGAATAGGCACCACCTCAAGGTCTTAGCTACGTAACTTTATTTAGAGTTCTTGGATTCAGTTCCTACACTTATTAGGTCAAAGATCCCTATGGGGGTCGGAACCTTTGCTCCAAACTTTTAGGGTTTACTTCCATTCCTGTTTACTCTTATTTTCACTGTCTGGGATTACAGCATCATTAGCTCCAGCCTCCTGTTCTGGATCAGGGTCTTATACATTTCCAGCACTCAAAGTTTTCTGTTTTTGCTTTGTTTTGTTTGTTTGTTTTTTGCTTTACAACTCAGCTATATATTTTAAGTATTTGTTTTTACATTTTATTCAACATTTTATTATTTGCAATGGGAGAGGATTCCCTTCAGCTCACTCCTAAGTCTCTCTGGAGCCACTGACATTTATTCTTTCACCCTTTAATAAGCACCATATAAAACTATTCAAAAACTAAATCATGATTTTAAAATTAATAACAGTAAAAGTCATACAGTGAAGAGGGTTTCACCTTTTAGAATTATCTCTTTTTTATTAAAACAGGGAGACACATTTCAGTATGAAAAAAATGCACATCTGTATACCTTCCTATGCCTAACTGAATAATGTATAATTATTTAGATTTATTCTCATCCCAGATTAAACCATTTTGCTTTAACTGACACAGCGTGATACTCATTGTATTTGAATATATACCTATGATATAAATGTGATAGTCGAGGGCAAAAAGATGAGTGGAAAATGAAGAAATTCCCCAAATATGAGGAGACAGTAATGTCACTGGGTTTCACTCTCACTTTACCTGTGGCTATCAACACCCCTGACATTGTCATGTTTGTTTGCATCACACCTATCTTCTCTATTTACAAGGTGCTCTAGAGGAGGGGAGAACATAGCTTAAAATCTTGGTACCTTTCATGAGTTTCAGGGTCTTTCATGGGCATCTGCCATGTGAAGGTAAGCTGAAGAACATAGAGAAATGAAAAGTACAGTTGGCCCCTGTATCTGCAGATTCTGTAACCATGATGCAACCAACTGCAAATTGAAAATATTTGAAAAACAATAAAAAGCAATAACAAAATAATAAAACTACAAATAAAAATATAGTGTAACAACTATTTACATAGCATTTACATTTTAGTAGGCAGCATAAATAATCTAGAGATTATTTAAAGTATAGAGGAGCATGTGCACAGGTTATATGCAAAAACTAGACCATTTGATGTAAGGGACTTGAGCATCCATGGATCTTGGTTTCTGTAGGGATACCAAGTCCTGGAACCAATCCCCTGAGAATATGAGGAATGATTGTAGGTCTTATTCACAAGTAGCTTAGATTCAGCTGACAGTAAATTATATCAGCTATCAACACTGCTACTGTACGGCAAAGTCATGGAAATTCATTCCAAGTGCACACTTAATAGAAAAGGGCTTGAACAATGTGTGGCCTATATTAGGAACTCAATATCCTATCTCTATTCTTCCTAATAATGTTATAGTAATTATTATAATATGCTAAGTACTTTTTTATTAGCCAGCGTAGAACAGGGAAGATGGCTTGTGGTGACAGGCTGTTTTAGCTACTACAGGGATCGGACAGAGACATTGTTCCTGATACCCATAGACTTGGCCTAATTTCTTACCACTGCTGCAAGGCACATATATTTCACATGCCACATGAATTGATTTAACTTTCAAAACAACTCTGCAAGAGTGGTGCCATTTTCTTCACTTTAAAGATGAGGTTCAAAGAAGATGAGGCTCACATGGGTAGAAAATGGGAGAGCTTGGATTAAAACCCCAGTTTGCTTTATCGCAAAGCACTATAATGCCCACATTCTTAAAGGAGATCATATTTCCAGTGTCCTTGTCCAGTAGTGATGTCATGGGAAATAAATGGTTATATGCATAAAAATGGGCGGTCAGAGTCTCTGACTCAAATGAAGTCAGACATTTATTCTGTCTGTGAATCAAGCCACTGTGAATGTCAAAACTACTTACACCTTATTTCTGGGTACATGATTTATTGTTAGCTTTATGTTAGTAATAAAATGGTCTTTAGCTCACCTCAACTGAAGTACATAGTGAAAACCTCACAAATTGAATATTTGTTTATTTATTTTTTTTAACTTACAAGAATCTTCAGTTTCATCAAATGGCAATATAGGAATATTGGAAGAAATGAAATGGACGTTTTCCTTTCTAGAGAGGTGTGTGTCATTGATGAGTTTCTTCCTATGAGTCAGCTTTCTGACTTTCATAATTTGATCTGATATAAAAATGGATGATTGTGTTTCTTATTCTTGTTAATGCAATCAATTATTTTCTACTTTCCTGCTTTCAACAAAGAAATTTCAGAATTAACTGTGGCAAATCGTCAATGACTTTCCTAAGAATGAGTTTTTTTCTAATAGACAATAGAAATACATCTATAGCTTATATAAGAAAATAGTTTTCGCTTCTCTTGGATGCTTGAGTTCTATTTGCTAAGAACTTGGTGTTTATGGGTTACTGAAGAATAAATGAAGAACATAGCTGTATAGGTTAGGGTTTGCTGTGATCTTGTATGACAGTTAATAATCTTATACTAGAAAACATGTTGGTTTTTCAGAAAATTTATAAAGATTAAATTTTAGAAAATATCAATGTCTTGTAAACATAAATGGCAATAACAAAAGATTTTCTTCATCTGGATAGTTGTTTTATTTTCATTAATTTACTGCTCATTAGGCTTTCTGGTAACCTCTGACTACTTATTTGAGGTGTGTCTGAACAAATTTAAACCTCAATTTCTTCCCTGCTGCTTATTAAAAATTCACGTATTTCCCTACAGGGACAGCACAGATGATAATCAGGGCTTATATTCAACATTTTAAAATGTTATAACCTATTTCAATAGGCTATGAAAATATTGAAATGCCACCCTACCAGAAAATAGTAGGGGCCCTACTCCTACAAGAGCCCTCAGTGTACAACTTTGTGTCTCCCCCAGGGATCCTGAACACAATATATGGGGCTAGAAATGTTAGGAAATTGATATTGAGATTCCTAACATCTGGGAAAGGTATGGGATTAGAGCTGATCGAACAATTCAGGGGACAGAAGAAAATAAACCTCAAGAGTTAAGCTAAAACATAACTTGGAATAATTTATGTTCTTTGTGGTCACTTTTGTATATAACATTAAAAACCTGTGGTTAAGGCGAAGCAGCCCAGTGGTTATCACAGAGTCCATTGAATGTTATATCAAAAACAAGACATCCACAAGTATCAGCCTGGGTTTTATCAGTGTACCGAAACCACATGGTGATTTAAACAAGGAACATTAAATGCAAAGAATTACTAGACTATAATAAAACAGTAATCATGAAATACAATAGAATTCTATATAGTATGCAAGGGCTGAGGAAGCATACCCAAGGAAGAAACATCTTGAGAAGAGTCCCTCTTCCTATTGTTAAGGATCAGACTTCCTTGTGAAGGTACAGTTGCAACCCATGGGAAGACACCAAGGGTCACTGCTTTGTCCAAGACTGGGCTGGTCTGCAGTAGCTGGTGAGGCAGAGAGTAAGCTTCCAAGGTTTGGATGAGCCTCAGCTCATGGCTGAGTACACGCATGTGCAGAGAAAGTGAGGGTGCTAGGTATAGCATCTGTGTTGAGGGCTGCAGGAAGATGCCCACCAGGCTGGATCAGGACTTCAAGGTCACAAAGGGATCGCAACCTGGGGCACATCCACACCAGATACCTTCTCACCCACACTGCAGAGCAAGTGTATTGAGGACCGCGTTGGGGGTGGTGAAGAATGAACAGACACAAGAGACAAAGACAGAGAACATGGCGGCCGCGCCTAGAGCCTCCGCCTCACTTTATTTATACTCCATAAACCCCATGTCAGCAAAAATAACACAATGCAAAACAAACTTTCTGCACCCAGATGTAACCTTCTGCTTAGTTCCTTGTCTCTAAGCTCTTTCTTATTTGTCTGCCTTCTTGGCGCCTACTAGAGTTCATTAAAAGTTCAACTAGAGATACTGTCCTTGACTACTGGAGTTCATTAAAAGTGCAACTAGCTAGAGATACTGTCCTTGAGCCTTACCTATTCTTAACATATTGTTTTCAATGGCCCCTGCAAAGTGTACCGTTGTTGGTGCCAGCAAGAGAAGCTTCTTCCTCCTGCAAATTTCCTCCAGTGCCTTTTCCTAAGAAAGCTTAATGTTGTTCTCACTGTAAAGCAGAAACACTGAAAGTATGTCTGTCCTTTATTACAGAGTAAGGGTATGAAGGTATTTCTGGAGCTGAAAGGCAACAAATTGAGAACTGGCACGCACACCCCAAAATATTTCTGCTGCTAGATACATCTCCACGATACTTTTGTAAAGGTAATTTTTTATTCACTAATTTTCTTTAAAAATTGTGAGCCCCTTCATATAAAAAAAAAAAAAAAAAAAAAAACCTCTAATTGATAACTTTGTGGATGCACAACACTGTTGCCCTTTTCAGCTTTTTCATCTTTAATAATGTGAGTATTGCTGAAGATTAAACCAATGATATTTGTAAAGTAACAATGATATTTGTAAAGTAAGTAGCGCAGAGTCTAAACTCAAACAAGCATTAAGTTTTAAGTGTTAAACCAGATTGCCGTGTGGCCTCATTACTGCACTTTTCATCTGAGCATGATGGAGTCAGGAATCAGATATAATAAGACCTCTCCGCAGAAAAAAAAAAAGTGGGGAGGACGGAGAGGCGCAAATTACATATTTTTTTCCTTTTTACTGTCTCTGATCTATTACTGACCCAGGGTGCACGCATATGTAAAACATCGAATTGTCTTGAAATATAAATTAAATGTTTTAGAGAAGTCTGTCATTTTTATGATTTATTATATTTCTCTCAGTATTAGTTTGTTTACTCTCAGTTCATATATACACTCACATATACCCACATGAGCACATGCCATCCTGTGTAAATTCTACACGATTCTTGTTGCTTGCTTCCAGGTATTTTATATTTTTGTTAACTCATGTATTTCAACACTAGCAAGCTATGCGCTTAGGCTAACAAGCTGTGAACTTCCAATCAGACTCTCTGAGTCCTATAGCAAGCCCTGCTATGTGAACACCACTACATCATTATACGAGGAGCTGAAGGGAGTTTCAGCATCTAGGTATTGTGCCTTCAGGTTTCTGGAAAGTCCATTTCCCTGCAACATACACCCAATTCACAATAAATCAAGTAAAAAGGGAGTCTCTGCCTTCCCTGACATTAAAATGAACTTAAAAGCATAACAGCTGATTACTGTACTGGAAAAATTCATCAAAATGCTTTATTGAAAGCTCTGCACCCTGATTTTCAAAACACTTCATTTCATTTGAATTTTCTATAATATAAAAGGATTATGTACTTGAGCTTGTCTCTCAAATAGAAGAAGGTTCTTTTAGTTCTTCAGGCAAGGGTTCCTTAAGTAAATAAGTAACAGAAAAATCATATTATATAAAGCATATGTAGAAAATTTTCTGGCTGGGTGCTGGGCTCATGCCTGTAATCCTAAAACTTGGGGATGCCAAGGTGGGAAAATTGTTTGAAGCCGGGAGTTAGAGACCAGTCTCAGCAACAAAGAGAGACCCTGTCTCTACAAAAAATAAATTTTTTTAAATAGCCAGGTGTGGTGGCACCAGTCTATAGTCCCAAGTACTCAAGAGACTAAGGTGGGAGGATCCCTTGAGTCTCAGAGTTTGAGGATGCAGTGAGCTATGCCACTGCAGTCTAGCCTGTGCAACAGCGTGAGACTCTCTCTGTAAGAAAAAGAAAAAATTTTCTTTCACAAAAGCAAAAATATTTGGACATTTTATATTTAATATAGCTAAGCAATACAGTTTATGTTGACAAGTTTAGTTAATTATTAGGAGGCATATTACTTATGCAAAATAATTCAATAGGGAGCAGATATTTTAACCCTCTATTAAAAGCAAAATTCCTGATTTATTTTTATGTGTTTTATGAAGAAGGTACTCCATTTATAAATTCAAGTTTGGTTGGCCCTTTCTTATCTTTTTGTTTCAACATTTGGAATACTTGCATTTTCTTCTTTGTCTAGGAGCCTTTGAGTTTTTCTCCTTCATTTTATCCTCTCATGTTCTTGTTTCTTAGCAGCATGCTGAGCTTGTACTTATTCACATTCTGCTCCTGCTTTGTGACTTGATCTCTCTCTCTCTCTCTCTCTCTCTCTTTCTCTCTCTTTCTCTTTCTCTCTTTCTTTCTGATGGAGTCTTGCTGTGTACCCAGGCTGGAGTGCAGTGGCGCGATCTCGGCTCACTGCAACTTCTGCCTCCCGGATTCAAGCGATCCTCCTCCCTCAACCTCTTGAGTAGCTGGGATTACAGGCGCCCGCCATCAGGCCCAGCTAATTTTTTGTATTTTTACTAGAGACGGGGTCTCACCATGTTGGCCAGGCTGGTATCGAACTCCTGACCTCAAGTGATCCACCCACCTTGACCTCTCAACGTTTTCCTTTTATTCTAAAGACACCGTCACATTGGACTAAGGCACTAACCTACTGCAGTGTGCCATTATCTCTAGTTCTGGGGACTAGAACTTCAATATCTCTTTTTGGAGAAACAACTCAATGCATAACAATGTCTTTTTCATCTTGGAAATTTGTGCTATGTTACTTTAATGGCAAAAGAAAAGGCAAGTATTCCACTTTTACAATCTAAAATGCCCACTGTGTAATACAGAGCAGACAAAGCCTTACAAGTCTGTGTAAAGCCACATATTAAACTCTCTGAGCCCAGCTTTTTACAGGCAGCCTGCTCAAATTTGAAACATAGATCTTCTACTCAAATCATTTTTTACTTTTTCAGCCTATTTTGGTAATTTAAGCTATCTTTAAAAGTTAGCAAATTTACCAAGATATTCTCATTAGTATTCATTAACCATGAGAGATGCTCCATAGTCTGGGAATATTCTTTGTTTAATGCTTGAATTTGTATTCACCATCTTTTTGTCTTAATTGCCCTCACCAAAGGATTGTGTATTGCAATGACATTTTCAAGAACCAGCATTTTCATTTACTTATTTCCCAGCATTTTTATTAGTATTATTATTTCAATGTGATTTCATTAAATTTATTTTACTCCCTCCGAATTTTTTATTGAATACTTATTTCATATTTATTTCAACTTAATAGTATTTAAAGCTACACATTACATATAGGATATTTAAATAGCTGAGTGTACTGCTATTGATGTGATTAGGTTTGATCTTTATGATCATCTTGAAGGATTTTATAAATGTTTTATGTAAGTGACTTAAGATGTCATCAAATTGAATCAATGATTTTAGCAATTGAAAGAAAGCTTCCATAAATTATGTATTAAATTGACCATCTGAAATATGTTATTTGGCTCCTCCTTGCAGTTGTTTATTATTTGTCTGCTTGCACTACTTGGAAATGCAAAGCTAAATCAGAAAACCAGTAGTGATTCCCAAGTTTAGATCATCTTCCGATCATTGTAACAAATACATTTGATGAAATGTGCAATGTTATATGGGACTAAAGTACTTGCCTATTTTACCTTTAAGATAAAATGTTTACCAAGAAACATTCCACAAATAAAATGCAACAGAAAGGAAACATAAAACATATCTTAGTAATGTAAGATGTCATTAGAAGAAACTGGGTTTGGGATATATGGGAACCCTTTGTACTATCCTTGCAATGTGCAATGTCCTGCATAACATTGCACATTGCATCAAATGCAATGAGAAAGACTGATGCCTCTTTCTTTGAAACTGGTGTGTTTATGTGTACCTATGTGTGTGAGTGTGTCTGTGTTTTCTTTCTGGCAGTTCCATTTTTACCCTCAAAATTAACACTTTGCCCCTGAAATATATTAATAAAATCATTTTTATTAATATGTTTCACCTCATAAACAAAATAAGTCATATTTATATAGGACTAAGAAAACATCGATCATAGTATTTCTGATTATAGAAATAATACATTTTACAATCAAAACCTGAGAAACTACATAAAATTATACACATAAAACGAAGAGTACATTCACCTTTCCATCATAATGACTGTTGACATTTTGATGAATATCCTTCCAAACTACCAGAGCAGAAAAGTGCTTGTGCAAGATATTTTATCACAGCATTGTTTCAGATTCTATAAAATTCAAAAAAGGTTTGTTTAATCAATCTTGCTCCATCACAAAATGAATTACTCTGTAAGTGTTACAAGAAATGGAATAAATCAATGTGTCAACATGGAAAACATTCCACAGTGTATTTTTATTCAAAACAACAGCAAGTTGCAAAGCAGTATGTCAGGTAGAATTGCATTTTATTAATAAACTTTTAATTTTAGAACAGTTTTAGATATACAGAAAAATTGCAAGGATAGCACAGAGAGTTGCCACGTATCCCAAACCCAGTTTCTTCCGATAACATCTTAACATTACTAAGGTATGTTTTCTGTTTACTTTCTGTAGCATTTTATTTCAGGAATGTTTCTTCATAAACATACAAATATCTGCTGGATATTGTTATTTGATGCTAAAAACCTTTGCCTTTTAACAAAAATGTTTTAATGTCTTTCAATTTGGTAACTGTTGATAAAAAATGAAATTCTTATTTTCTGTTCTTTGTCTTTTTTTTTTTTTTTTTTTGAGGCAGAGTCTCGCTCTGTCCCCGGGGCTGGAGTGCAGTGGCCGGATCTCAGCTCACTGCAAGCTCCGCCTCCCGGGTTCACGCCATTCTCCTGCCTCAGCCTCCCGAGTAGCTGGGACTACAGGCGCCCGCCACCTCGCCCGGCTAGTTTTGTTTTTTTTGTATTTTTTAGTAGAGACGGGGTTTCACAGTGTTAGCCAGGATGGTCTCGATCTCCTGACCTCGTGATCCACCCGTCTCGGCCTCCCAAAGTTGTTCTTTGTCTTTTACTGCATCAGCTTTTTCAAAAAACTACTGCCTAGCATTAAGCTGTTCATCTCCCAGGTAGCTGTTGTACATATCTTTATCTACAGTTATGCCTACCTCTACATCTATAACTATATTTGCATTTTCTCTGCATCTGTGAGTGTTGTGTTTGCTCCTGTCATGGTTTTTAAGAAGATAATATGAGTATAGTAACTCTTTGAATAACTGAAAATATCTTTCTATTGCATCCTTTCTGTTGCATCCTAACTTGATGAAGCGCAGACGTTGTGAGTCACAGTACATTTCATAGAAGCTTTCCATCTTTTGCATCTTTGTGTTTGGGTATTAGTTTTGTTCATTCACAATTTGAGAAACACGGACACCTCTTTCTCTGCAACCAGTCTGTGTTTATTTGTGCCCATATGTGTGTGTGTCTGTGTTTTCTTTCTGGCAGTTTCATTTTTACCCTCTAAATTAAAACTCTTTTTGTAAATATATCTTGGAATAAGTTTCTGAACCTTTCATGTATTATATATATATATAGATATATATATATATTAATTTTTTACTTATGTTTCATTTACTGTTTTATTATTAAATTGTTCATTTTCTTATAGGACAACTATCTTCACCAGCTAAATGATCTATTTTGCATCTTCAGAGAAACTTCTGTGGCTGCCTCAGAGGGGCCCAATCTTGGGGTAAGCAGCTGGAAAGACAGCTGCCTACTCATGATCAAGATCCTACAAGGCACCATGATGAATTATCTTCTTCCAAAGTGACGTAGATACAACTGAGTGTGTAAAATGCACAAGTGAAGCTTAGAGAGGAGATATTACATTTCCCAGTGATGTGGATGAGTAGATCACTAATAAAATTTGTTTTGCTGGTGAGGAGAGAAGCACTGCAACTGCAGTGAGAACAAAGAGGATAAATTCGCAAATCTCAGAATAAGTCAGTATCCCTGAATTTGCCAAAAAGAGAGTATAAAGAAAGGCCATGTTGTAATCCATGCTGAGGCGGTGGGGCATAACAAATTGTGGCACCAAGTTTGTTTCATTTATGACAACTGCTAGGAACTCTTCATTGTTGTTATTTATTCTGAAATAGTGAAAATGTATGGTATGGTAAAGTATATTGTGGCCATGAGAAATCCCACAGGACTGGCTGCAAAGTGTGATATGGGGATATGCAGACAGATGAGTATATCCAGAGAAAAAACCAAGTCTGGTGTTGGAAACACTGCTGCAGCTTTAATAGTGGCTCTGTTAGGGCTGGGAAACAGCAAGTGATGGTCAAGGATGAGTCCATATGCCGGCCCTGCTTTATGAAGAATTACACTGTGAAGTGTCCAAGGTACCATAGTGCTCTTGATCCAGAAGGGGAACAAGTGATCTGCAACAAAGTCAACTGCTCTGTATTCAAAGGGCGGCCTGTGTTACTGCTGCACTGAGGATTATACTGGCTGAAGTGCATGTTCAAAGAAGGTTAGAGTCTTTTTGTTCAGATAATTGTAAGTAATATAGATAATAACTTAGAAGAGGTCAATACTGAGCCATGCTGTCCACAGCCATCGGCATTTTCACTGTAAAATTGAATTATTGGAAACATATTTTAAAAGAAAAGAAAAGAAAACCAGAGGAAACCAAAAAATCTTTTCAATATCTTTCTTTACACTCTTTTCCTTTGAAACAGTTCAAGCCAAATTTAAAAATATATATATTTTGAGATTTGCACTTTAAAATGCAGAAATGTAGCTAGCTTCATCCTTCAAAACCAAAACTCTTTAAGAATTTGGAATTAATAAATCTTAGTATTGCTCATTTGCCAATGAAAGTGCAAAGAGTAACTGCCAAAGAGTATTAAGGTATGAAAAGTTGAAAACTTCAGTTCTTAACACCTTTTCATCTGTAAAAGAAAAACGAAATAAAATTTATGTTTTATTGCCTCTTCTCATTGACTGAAGTTTGCAGTGCTATACAGTCAACATTTTTTAATAGTGTAACAGATGAAGCTTAGCATTTACTATCATTTTAATGTGTACCTACTCACTTGATTTAAACAGAGGAGGTGTTTTTAAATCACTTTTCTTGCTACCTATGCCACATTTATTCCATTCCTGAGCACTGTCATTATATTTTTTTATCTTCCCTGAGAACATGATGTTTTTATCATGTGTCATGAAAACATTCACATAGACTTCCACAGATTGTTTTGAGCTTGAATGTAAATTTTGAGTTCGGCATTCAGTCATAGTAAATGGTATCAATTCCAAGAATTCATTTACTAGCAGTTCACAAAAGTTTTGTCTCGTTAACGCTTTAAAAGCTTAAAAACTGTTAAAGATACCAAAGACCTTTTATCTATGTGAGTTATACATATATATATATATGTGTACATATATATGTACACATATATATATATACTTAATAGAAATTAACACTGAGGAATTCTTGAAATATTTGTCATTTAAAATAATACTTTCATTACATGTCTACATTACATTGTATAACATACATGTTATACAAATAACATTGTTATTGAAAAAATACTTAAAATAGTGAGAAGATTGTCATTGTCTCATAATTTTGCAAATATATTTAATGTCTAGCTTTGGAAAAGATATCTGGGTTCTATATTTAATTTTGCAATCAATCTGTTACAACATGAAAATAATGTGGTTTCATGAAAATATATTTAGAACTGATAGTATTTATTTCAATTTTAAAATTTATTATTTTTTATAGAGGTGAGGTCTCACTTTGTGGCCGAGGCTGATCTCAAATTCTGAGGCTCAAGCAATTCTCCTGCCTCTGCCTTGCAAAGTGCTGGGATTACAGACGTGAGCCACCACACCCACCCTATGACAACGATTTTAAAGCAGCTACTATAAAAATGCTTAAGTGAGCAATTATAAGCACTCTTGAAGCCATTAAAATAAAAGAAGAAGAAGAAGAAAGAAAGAAAGTCTCAGCAAATAGAAAACCTCAGTAAAGAAACAGGAGATGTAGAAAACAGTCAAATGGAAATTTTAACTGAAGTATACAATAGCCAAAATTAAAATATTGCAAGAATGGTTCAAGAGGAGAATGGAGAGGAAAGGGAAAATCACCAGTTGTCCTGAAGGTAAAACAATATAAATTACCCAAACTGAGCAACAGAGGGAAAACAGACTGGGAAAACACAAACAGAGCCACCTCAGGTACTTGCAGAACTATAACAAGAGGTTTAACATTTGTCTCATTCAGTGTCCCAGAAAAAGGATGTGGGTGGGGCAGAAAAAGTATTCAGAGAAATAAAAAATAATAATATATTCCACAGAATGAGTAAAAAAAATTGTAAATCATGTATCTGATGGGGGCTTGTATTTAGAAAATATAAGGAACTCAATAATAACAAAAAATAACTTATTAAATGGACAAAGCCACTGAATAGACATTTCTCCAAAAAACACACAAATGGTCCATAAGCACGTGAGAAAATGCTCAACATCATTAGCCACCAGGAAAGTACAAGTCAAAATTACCATGGTGTACCATTAATACACGATTTAACATTCCCATTAGTAGCTTTCGGGTTTCCATTTCCATTGTGGAAAACAGTTTGTCATTTCCTCAAGGTAGTCAAATTACTTAACTGCTCGGTAAAATTAGGTTAATCGCATTCACTTTGGAAGACTGAATTAATATGTATTTGCTATAATTACAGCAATTATTGTCATGCACATTATTATGCATTCAATCAGATTATTACCCCATCTCACTAATTCATTTACTTTTGTTAGTTTGGATGAATATTTAAAGTAGTCTTAAACTGAGAAATATATGGAAAGATCCTATCACATTGATTGGCATATACCATATGGTCAATAAACGAAAACTATAATTATTTATTTCTAAAGAATTTAAAGTTTCCTCAAACAAACAAAAAACAAGATAACACCCCAAGATGTGAGTGATCTGAATCTCTCCTAGGTGTTGGGTAGCACCAGGGACTGGCTGCACAAGGTCGAAGAGGTTTTCTGGCAGCTCTCTTTAAACTGGACCATACAGAGCACTTCATTCCCTGCACAGCCTTCACTTCTTCCTAGTCCAGATTGATGTCTGGAACCTCATCATCCAGCTCCAGATCCTTTCTCAAGGCCCCCAGGGGGCAAGCAACCACTACGGGCAGAGGGCCACAATGTGGAGGCCCTTTTTATCAGTCAGCTGTTGATGGGTTTCCTGGCTGGAGAGCCCAGGAAAGAGGCCCTAGGTAAGGTTAAACATACTGATGGACCCAAAGACCTTGACATACAAGTCTTTGATGCCAATGAGCCGGCAGATGGTGATGATTGCCGATAGCAGTATTTAATAACCCCATTTAGATAATTGTGAATAGTTTTCTTTGACACTGCTCAAAACTTGACGAATGTTAAACTTATCTTAAAGGTTATTTGCAATGTTCAATCTGAAACCATATGAAAGAACTTTTCATAGTTATATAAAAATCCACTGGTCTATCATGTGCCTTGAATGGATCTTACACGTTTGACTTTTTAACATGCATTAGTCACTTGGAAACTATTGGTCTACTGAGCTATGCAGATCTTCAAATGTTAATGCATTTTATTACATAATACAAAAAATCACTTTCATTAATATCACCGCTGTTGTCATCAGGAAAATAAATCTTTAAGTATTAGGAAGCGGTCAAGCTAAAGATGGCAGATAAAACTTTACAAAAATTTTAGTTTTTGCTCAAAACTTGAATTTTGTTACTGTTATTTTCCTTCAGTTGCAGACTCACTCTGTTCATTTACAATAAAATGTCTGGCAAATACTCAAAACTAAATAACCCTAAATTGTCAGTCATTCTTTCAAGTAAAACTAGTGTTGCATGCAAAAATCTTCTAGTTCTGTTCACAACTTAACAAGAACTGGTCTCAAAGAAAAAGACATATATATATATATATTTTACACATATATATTTTATATAAAACATATATATATTAATTTCTATTATAGAGACATGGTCTTGCCGTGTAGCCCAGGCTGGTCTCAAACTCCTGGCCTCAAGCCATCCTCCTGCCTCAGCCTCCCAAATTGTTGGGATTATGGGTGTCAGCCACCAGCACCTGGCTGAAACCTCAGAAAAATCCTGTGTGTACATCACCCTTAGATCCAGCTATCAATGGTCTGATTCATTTCACTGTGTATACATGTCTTTGTGAGTCAAATAAACCTTTTTTTATAAATTACCTAGCCTCAGGTATTCCTTTATTGAAATGCAAACTAATATAATTCATTTAGAATAATGGCCTCCAGCTGCATCCACACCGCTGCAAAGGATATGATTTTATTCTTTTTTACGGCTGTGTAGGATCCCATGGTGTATATGTACCACATTTTCTTTATCCAACCTGCCATTAATGGGCATTTAAGTTGATTCTGTGACTTTGCTATTGTGAATACTGCTGCAAGGAACATACAAGTGCCTGTGTCTTTTTTGTAGAATGATTTGCTTTTGTTTGATATTTTCCTTCTAGAGGTTTACTTAGCTTTTATATGTCTATATTAACATTTTCAATCAAACTGATCAAATTTTTGGCCGTACACCCCTTTTATTTTATTTTGTGCCATTCTCAACTCTCTTATCTTTTTGGAACCAAGTTACACTAGTGTTAGATCAAGTGATATTTTTCTACAATTTTCTACAAAGGTACTTGAGGGTCTCTTCATTTAACTTCAATCATTTTTTTTCCATCCCTCAGATAGGACACTTCCCACTTCTGTCTTTTCAAGTTCTCTGTTCTTTTTTGTAGAATGATTTGCCTTTGCTTGGTATTTTCCTTCTTGAGGTTTACTTAGCTTTTATATGTCTATATTAATATTTTCAATCAAACTGGTAAAATTTTTGGCCATACATCCCCTTTCATTTTTATTTTTGTGGCATTCTCAACTCTCTTATCTTTTCTGAACCATAATTACACTAATGTTAGATCAAGTGATATTTTTCTACAGTTTTCTACAAAGGTACTTCAGGGTCTCTTCACTTAACTTCAATCATTTTTGTCCATTCCTCAGATAGGACACTGCCTACTGATGTCTTTTCAAGTTCTCTGTTCTTTTCTTCTGCCGTCTTGAATACACTGATAACTATGTGCAGTGGGTTTTAAATTTGTTATTACATTTTTAGTCCAGGTTTTTCATTAGCATGGTGTTTGTTTCTCATCTGAGATTTACTTTATTCTCTCATTATAACCATATTTTTTCCTTTAAATCTTTCAACATAGGTATACTGGCCATCTTGGATTTAGTTTCCATGAATGGCGTTTCTCCTTGACTGCAGGTCAAATATTTCTTTCCATTTGCATTTGTATCAAGTATTGATTACATACTGAACATTATGGATGATACGGTATAGACAGTCTGAATTGTGTTAACTTTCTCTGATAGGTTTTGATTTTAGTTCCAACAGGCATTTATTTACTAGGTGATTAATTTAAATTTCTGTATGCTTGTGTTTAGGTCTCATTAGGACAAATCTGTGGAAAGCCCAAAGTATTTTCCCAGCCAGTCTCACTAAAAGTCAGCTTCCAAATTCTCTCTCCATTTTTTCACAATTTGATTTTTTTATTTTAAGAGTGACCTTTCTATTGTCACAGTCTGATGTCTGCAGGAGTTAACAAAGTCATTTCACTCTGGCTGGTTCAAACTTTATCATCTCTCAGCACTACTTATCTTCTAGCATCTCTACTCCCATCTACCCCTTTAGTAATCATTCTCTGGTGTGCCTCTCATAGTCTCTGAATATGCACTGACCAGCTTTCAGATAGAACTCATGACTGACAGGTTAATTCACACAAAGCCTTCTGCATCCTCTCCTCTGTGCAGATTCCTATTCTCTGGAATCCTATCTTGTAGATTCCAGCTGCTTCAGAAACCCTGCAGTCTGATTTCTAGAAGCTCAGCGAGAGTATTCTGTTTCACCTCTAGCTCCTTGTACTAGAGTCAAGAAGTTGCCCACACAGAGAGTGATACATTGACCCTGCGATTCACTTGGTGAGTTTCTCTTTAATAACGTATAACCGTCTTGCTTTCCCCATTGTCCAAAGCCTGTAAACTCATACCTCATACAACTTGCCTGTTTTTATCTTTAAATTATGAATATAGGGCTAATCCAGTACCACTTATTCCATCATTGTAAAAATAAAAGTTTCCTTGGAACTCTTGTGATTTTTATAAACATTTCATAGTAAGTTGGAAATGGAAAAACAAGTTCTATCTTAAATTGGGACTCAATTTGTAGATTCTTAATTTAAAATAAAAGCACAAGAAGGAACAAAACTATTGAAACTCACCAGGACAAAAATCAAGTATCAGATAAGCCTTAGACTCTTCAGTTTCATAAGAGACCTTGCGGAAAATGAATTAACCGTTTTATTTAAAGCTTACTATAATGTATGTACTGTATCACTGTAAACTCAAGCAAAATAATTTCATTTGTTACTAAAATAATCTCATTTAGCGTGGGAAAACAATCCTCCAACACTTGTATCATACACGTTTTGCACATATAGTAACTTAGTTTCACTAACCATAAATAACTTGCAGAAGATCACAGACCTAGTTGATTCTCGGCAATTAACTCAATACAGTTCTGATGTCTCCTCAAGAATAATCACTAGTAGTTTCACCAGGAATTTATTTAAAAAGGTGAGATAGTTTGACTGTGTCCCCACCCAAATCTCATCTTGAATTATAGCTCCCATAATTCCCATGTGTTGTGGGAGGAGCCCAGTGGGTGGTAATTGAATCATGGAGGTAGGTCTTTCCCATGCTATTCTTGTGATAGTCAGTAAGTCTTACAGGCTCTTATGGCTTTATAAAGAGAGTTCTCCTGCACATACTCTCCTTCTCTCTTTGCCTGCCACCGTGGAAGACAAGTTCTACCTTCTGCCATGATTGTGAGGCCTCCCCAGCCATAAGGAACTCTCTGTCAGTTAAACCTCTTTCCTTTATAAATCACCCAGTCTCAGTATGTCTCTATTAGCAGTGTGAGAACAGAGTAACACAAAAGTCATCAGCATAAAATTTCAAAGAATAAAAAAGAAGGTGGTCTATCTTAATAAGCAAGAATATGGGATTTTAATTCAAATAAAACCACCCAGAGATTTTCCAGATTTACTTCTTCTGAAACATTAATGAGCAAGAAACTAAAATAATAAAACTAAAAATAAAGCCTTTCCATACAAATTAGAACATAGTTTCTTAGTTGCCAATGTGTACAATTAAAACTCAGATGTTGTAGATGTTGCACAAGCCTTCTCTATTTTACCATCTCACATATATTTTAGCTTGTGATGATGACAATAAATTTCCACTTAATCATAACAACTTTAGTTTCATGGCTTTCTTTGTATATTACTGCAAGTGATTTGGGCACTTCAGATTTAGGTATTGCTGCAACAGTTGTTTGCATTTATTTTTTAAATTTTGTACTTTTCGCCCAAATGAAAGTACCAGTCATCTGACAACAAACACAGATCATAGAACCTTCACATTCATCATCGCTCAGAGTTAAACTCATCCATAAGTATGATTTCTTGGAGCAAAATGTATTTACTAAAACCTTTTCATAATGTACTAGGTTGATTCTGTGGTCAAAAACTACCATAAATATTACCAAAATGACAACAGTGAGTTGTACACAAAATTTTAAAGTTTGCTTGTTACACATTAAAGTTAAATTTATGACTCTGTTTCTAGATTTTCTTCCAAAAGTATCTTTGCATTTATAGACTCTAGTTATTGGAAAGCTGTAGAATGGCACATCTAGGGGTCTTCTTTTTTTTGTTTGTTTTTTGAGATAGAGTCTCACTCTGTCGCCCAGGCCCAACATCCACCTCCCAGATTGAAGCGATTCTCCTGCCTCAGCCTCCTGAGTAGCTGGGATTACAGGCACCCACCACCATGCCTGGCTAGTTTTTGTATTTTTAATAGAGATGGGGTTTATACCATGTTGGCCAGGCTGTTCTTGAACTCCTGACCTCAGGTGACCCATATGCCTCAGCCTCCCAAAGTGCTGGGATTACAGGCATGAGCCACCATGCCTGGTCACATCTAGGGTCTTCTAAGTATGACCCCTTACTCAAAATACCCTATGAAACTTTACATTTATTGACCAGTTTGTCTTCTAGATATTTTCCAGACCCTGAGTTACTATAGCTCAATTGTTATGTTTGTGTGTTTGCACGTGATTCTCCCAATGTTCTGCTAATATTAGTCAAATTTGTTTGTAAATTATTGCTAAGTACCCACCACATTTCTAGAAATAGTCTAGGTGAATTTTTAAAAATACTTACTTAAAAACTTTAATACCCATGGTTTGAGTATGAGGATTGGAAAGAGGACATCCCCCTGAAGTGGATATGGACCCCTGAGACTTAGGGGGGAACAGTTAATGGCCCATCCTGCTAAGGACAAGGTCCAGGATCACCTTTGGCTGACAGGTTCTGTTGGTGGGTTCTGGCTGAGCTTATCTGCAAGGAGTTGTTGGTTTGAGTCATAGGCCAGACTGGCCCCAGTTGTGGAGAAGCAGCGTACAATTTCAAAATGGGACATGTAGCAATGACCAAAACATGCCAAAGCTTTCATGTAGCTTTCATCCTAGTTGAGGAAAACAGTCAATAAATACATAGTATAAACTATGTCAAGTGATGACAAGCTCTGAAGTTTTGGTGAGATAAGGAGGACAGTGATGGAAGGAGAGCAGTGCTATTTCAAACAGTGTGGTCAAGGCAGCTCTTTCTAATCAGATCAATTACAGCAGAGACAAAAATGAAGTGAGAAAGTAAATTAAATGGAATGAGTTGGGTGAGAGAGTTCTAGAAGGGGAAAATCCCCGAGGTTTGGATTTACTTGATATGTTTAAAGAACAGAAAGAAGTTCAAAGTAAGTGGAGGTGAGGGAGCCAGGGGTGAGTAGGAAGAGTTGAATTCAGTGAGGCAAGAGGAGTTAACCTTACAGGCCATTTCAAGCGTTTTGTCTTTCACCTTGAGAGAGACAGAGCCATTAGAGACCTTGAAGTGGAGAAATGAGATGTGCTGCTGTGTGTTTTAAAAGGATCCAGCTGAGTGCTATGTTACAGAAATACCATAGGTTGGCAAAGGTGGAAGTAAAACCACCAGTGATGATTCTCCCTGTGATGAATAACAATCCAGATGTCATGAGAGATGGTGGCACTCAGACTTGGGTAATGGTAAAGGTGTTGAGAAGAGGTTAGATGACAGAAATATTGTTAGGGCAGAGCCAACAGAATTTCCTCCTGGATTTGAGCTGTAAGAAAAGGTGTGAGATTTCAGAGAACGTGAGAGACGTGAGATGATGTAAGAGAAAGTGACAGGCCAAATGTGATTTGAATTATTTTTTTTTTAGCTGAAGCAACAGATTAGTTGAAGTTTACATGTATTAAGGAGGGAAAGATCACATCTTTGTGGAATGCGTAGGTGTGAGGGTAGGGTGGGGGTGAGACTTGTTAGTCTGGGGTTAGTGAGAAGCTGAGGTGAAAGACACAATGAAATATTTATTAAATATCATATGAGTGAGATCACCTAAGAGTAATTATAGCCAGAGAAGGAAAGAAAAAATGAGTACTGATCCTAATAGAATTACAAAATTGAAAGGGCAGGGAGATGAGGAGGATCCAGTAACAGTGCCGGAGAAGGGGCGGTCAGTGAAGTAGGAGGGAACTCAAAAGACAATGGTGCGCTGGAGGTCAAACGAAGCAAGTGGTTCAAGAAGAAAGAAATGATCTAGGTACAAACTATGGCTGAGAGAGAAAGAGGAGGACTGAAAAATGACCATCAGGGAGGAGGACAGTCACTGGTGACCTTGACAAGAATAGCTATAGTGATAAAAGCCTGGTTGAGGGGTATTCCAGAGCATATAGGAAAATAAGAATAAGAGACAATGAGATAGATGACAATTTGAAGACGTTTTGTAGTCAAGAGTGACAGAGAAGTGGAATAGTAGCTGTGAGGCGATGTGCAATCAATAAACTGCAAGTTGAAAGATTTATGGAAAAATTCACATTGATAAGAAAAAGACAGCTACAAAGTAGACCCAGGAAGAGGCTGGTCTTGGATAGCAGCACATACAGTTTATCCATTGAAATACCAGCTGCTCAGGAGGCTGAGGCAGGAGAATTGCTTGAACCCAGAAGGTGGAGCTTGTGGTGAGCCATGATTGTGCGCCATTGCACTCCAGCCTGGGCAGCAAGAGCAAAACTCCGTCTCAAAAAGAAAAAAAAATTACGAGGCAGGGCAGAACATATGGGTACAGATGCAGGTAAGCAGGGTGGATTTGGAAGATGAAGCAGATGGATGCCCTTTTCCAACTGCTTACATTTTCTAATGAGTTAAGAAGGTTATCGGCAGAGTATGGGGAAAAGAAAAAGAAACTAGTGAAGGTTTGATGAGAGGCAGTGTAGAAAAGTGGAAGAGTGAGTTGGGGAGCTCAAAGAGGATTGCAGAGACTATTTGAGGGAGGAATTGCGAATTTAAAGTGAGATTGTTCATTATTGACTGAGAGATGTATTGTCTAACATAGGAATTAGAGTATTTCTCGTTACTCTTAACTCTCACCGTCCTCTGTAGCCAACCCCATCACAAAGAAATAATTGTCGCTTCTACTATGATAATATTTTTTAAAATGGGAGCCACCTCTTTGTAACCATTTTATCTTAAAATTTAGAATGAGCATTTTTATATCAATATGCATCTACTTCATACTTTAAACTGCCACAAGTATTTCCTTGAATTACTGTCATACTTTAAGCATTTGAATATTTTCTAATCTTTTTCAAATTTTTGTTAGTGCAATACTGTTTTGAACAACCTTGTATATAACACTCTGCCTAATCCAACTATGTGCTTTGTTGGAATATATTTTTAAAAAGTAACCACAAGCAGTTCATCCATTTAAAGCTCTTGATACATACTGTTAAATTGCTTTTGAAAAAAAGTTGTACTTTATCTATACTTTGACCAACAGCTGATGACAATGATTTCCCTATGTGCTGGCCATAACTGAGTGATAACATTCTCTAATATTTATTCCAGTAATTCTGTTTTGGTGACTACTGAATACAAATCAATTAGTATTCTGAATCTATAGAGAGCATTTTATGAAATTATATAATAAGTATGAAAAGTATCAGCTACCTGAAAATTTCTAATACTTATTCTTTGTTTTACTTTTAAAACTAAATTATATATAAATGTGTATATGCATATATTACTCATATATGCAATTTGTATATATTAACCATATACGTATATAATTTAGTCATATATGTGACTTGAAGTTATCAAAAAGATATTTCATTTGAAATACATTATGCATGGATATTAGCACCTACTGAAAATTTATGATCTTCATCACTGTTCTATCAGCCACTGATTGTATTGACTTTCTGTAAAAAACAAGTACCTACATTTCAAAAGGGCAAAGAATGTATGCATAAAGGATATCCACACGAGCATGAAATTTGTATGACCTTCAACAGAAATGGCAATAAATATGTCCCGAATTTTCTGGGACAATCTTCATACAAAAATTTTATTTATTTATTTATTTTGAGACAGAGTTTTGCTCTTGTTGCCTATGCTGCAGTGTAGTGGCGTGATCTCAGCTCACTGGAACCTCTGCCTTCTGGTTTCAAGCAATTCTCCCGCTTCAGCCTCCTGAGTAGCTGGGATTACAGGCGCACGCCACCACGCCTGGCTAATTTTTTGTATTTTTAGTAGAGACAGGGTGTCACCATGTTGGCCAGGATGGTCTCGATCTCTTGACCTCGTGATCACCCACCTCGGCCTCCCAAAGTGCTGGGATTACAGGTATGAGCTACCGCACCTGGTCAAAAATTTTCTATAGTATTTATTCTATAACCATGTATTCTATAAATATAATAGAGATATCATTATTTCTGCATCCAAATTATACTTACCAACAAATCTCTCAAACTGAGATTATACCACAAAAATTCAATATCTGCTCACGTGCTAATATTTAGCTTAAAAACACAATCTCCTACCACAAGGAAAAGATAAAACAAAGGATGCATCTGGGTTGTTGGTGATTTTATTGCACTAGGGCATCTTATGAATTTTATAAATAAACATTTTAAAGACAGTTTGTTGTAAATTATTTTCCCCACATAATTTATTTTTTTCTATGTGAGAATGAATGTTTTTAATGAATTTGGACTAGCTAATACAGAAATACATGTCAAGGCCATCAGAAACTGAAAAGGAGATGAAGAGAAAACTTAGTATTTTTTGCTTAAGACTCCTAACTCTTCCTTGCATATAAATCAACTGTAGAAAATAGTCATATGTTGGTGTCAGGCCTGGCACGGTAGCATTTAAAGGAAAAACAGCAAACTTTGCAGAAATGACTCTATTCCATAACACAATTTACAAAGCATTCTAACAAGGAAATGTCTCTTCTCAAGGTGTGTGTGAGTGGAAGTGAATGATGATTATCATTATGAATTTCTTCACCTCCTAATATTGTATTAATGATTGGACTATTTAGAAAAACAGTAGTTTAACAAGAACTCTCTATATAAGACATAGTTTGTTTTGTTGTCAACAAAATAGTTTGAAAATTATAATAAAGATCAGGGAAGTAAACATGATTGTATTTTTAAATTTCTTTGTGTTTCCTTATAAATTTCACTTGACCATTTTCAAAATCAAACCAAATTATGAATCACTTTCACAGATTTTGTTGTAGAGGCCTCCCAGGTGATCTAGGGATAGAATTTCTAATAAGAAAGAAAATCATCTAGCAATGATGATCAACTCTGCTGGGTTTCATGCTCAGATTATTGCTTCACAGCAGGCTAGGATCATTCTCATGATACGGGATAATTAGACTGAGTTTTCCATGTAGAGTACTATTGTCAGCATTTCCAAGAATAAAATAGTATTAGCTATCACTTTTAGAGGCCTGGAAACATACTAGACACTGTATTTTATCTGATTTGAAATACACAACAACCTTATGATGAAGCTATGTATTATTATCCCTGTTTTGTAATGAGATAACTGGAACTCAGAGAGGCCAGGTGGCATTCCCAAAGGCATAGAGTTGGTAAATAGAGAAGGCAGAATTCATGCCCATCTGTTCAACTGCAAAGCTTATACTCTGTGTTACTGGGCTGGTGTCTGGTAATGGTGGTGGTGTATATTCTGTACTCAGGAGTCTAGGAAAAGCGGAGTGCAGAAAGCTCTTATGACTTCTGGAGGCTACCACAAAGGAATGCAGACAAGCAATGAACCTCAGAACTACCTTGCGGATAGTCAAGCCTTGAAAAGCATGAATTGCATTATTCTGAATAGTTCTGAAATAAACATATATGTATTTTTTTCACCAGCCAATCCAGTGTCTGATAGGCAAATGAAAATGATCTAATACGAAACCCTTTCCATGATTTTAAACCTGATATACTCCCTGACTGTGGTTCACCTGAAATGGCTTACCGAGTGCTCAGGCTGCTCATGTAAGGCTGCTCAGGGGTTCCTCTTGGAACAGAAATTTGTAAGTTGTACTAAGTAGAAGAATGATCTGTATTTCGAAAACATTTTATTGCCCTTGAAAATGAAAACTTAGCTTTTCTCTTTAGTTTTAAATTTTAAACAGAGATCTTACATTAAATTAGAGGTCAAAGATTAATTTTCCACTAAGGGTTTAACTTGTGATTAAAATGATTATTCAATCACTTTATTGTTTTATTCATTTTATTAAATCTTTATTGAGTTGTTTATTAAATAAGAATAATGATGTTAGATCTTAAACCAAATTAGTTACATCGAATTAATCATCAAAATATGCCAATATAATGATCTAATACTTAATAGACATACAATTAAATCTCAATGACTTATCAAGAATAGTCCTTTCAAAGAATTACTTCCCACGATTTAATCACATCTAGTTTTTTTTCCCTTGCGGAGCTTCCTTTCTAGATCAATACGAAATAAAAAGACAGCAGATAAGACTGGTTCCTTTAGAAGTTCAGGCCCCTTTAAAATCCCCTTCTTTGAAGCAAAGGCAGAGTAAAACTCAGCAACCAAATATTGACTTATTATGTCCAAGAAGGACTTTTTTATGGCATCTTTTAGGAATGGTAATTGTGAAAAATAAAGAAAGAGAAAATTGGTTCCCTACAATGACTGCCAGTACAAATGAATTTATTAGTGAGCAAAGCAGACAATCACCTTTGTGGTGCGAGTTCAAACGACATCCAGTTTACAATCTTTTAATTTTTACAAGGCTTAATTAGAGACTTTCCTCATAGCAACTACTTAAACTTAACAGTTGCTTTTCCTGACACAGGCTCCAATTAAACTCCTGGATTGAAAACCTGAGCCAGCAGGCAAGATAATTGATATTTAATTGGGGGAAGGTAGGGAATGATTCCAGAAGAAAATGAAAGCCAGATGTCTGTCAAAGGCAGAGAGGAAAATCAGGAATGAAACCCGAGATGCGGGTCAAGTAGTCAGCAGAAGCAGACATGCCCACCAGACACACGGACTTCAAAACCAGAATCAGGCTCAACTCAGGAAGGAAGCCTCGTAGGCTCGCTCTTGTAGAACAGGCACCAATCAGGCCTGAGGTTCAGGCTTCTGTTAAAAAGATCCAGAAGCACAAGATGAAAGAACTAAAAGGTACCTCAGAGATCACGATCTAATCATTTTAACAAATGAAATCTCTCACGTCCAGACAAATGAAGAAAGTTTAAGGTCGCACAGTTCGTAGCAGATCTGATATCAGTTTGGTATCTATTTTTTCAAAATCTAAATTCCCATACATCATAGCACATAAGTAGAAAATACTGACTCTGAGAATATTGCAAGTTTTGATGAGCATGAAAAATGAATCTTTATTTGGGTGAAAGATAATGATCTGATTAAAGATAGTCCTTCTAGGTATGCAAAGAAAGAAGATGTGGGGGAACATAATTCAAGAAGATGCTAACATGTCAAAGGGGCCCAGAGATAGGATGTGGAAGAGAACTAGAGATTATTTCCTCTTCCTTCTCTGTATTGCTGAAATTGGACCTACAGCTATTGTGTGAACGCCACAACAAAAATAATGAAGAATGCTTGCTGTCATTCTTCTAGTTGGGATAACTTTTCTATGAGAACAAAGAGTATGACATAGTAGTCAAGGAAAATATTAGAAGGTATCTCTTGCCTGTCTTTTCACCAACATACCTTTGCAAGGCCCAGGCACTGTCTGTGTGTCTATTGAGTATAGAGGACCAAAAGAAAACGGTCTCTTCTTTACCCCAAAGGAAATTTTATTTCCCTTCACCTCACCTCTGCTCCAAGGAAAAGAACTGTTTCCTAACCAACTGAGGGCGACTTTGTATTTTAACTTTATTAGGCCTTTGTGAAATAAAATGTTCCATTTTTGGCAACATTTTGTATCATCATGTGGTGTAAGTCCTAAATTCAAGGCCCCTTAATATGTGCTATCTTGATATGTGCTGAAGTTGGGAGGGTCTCCAACAGCATAAACACAAGTTCTCCTCCTGACTCTGCTCCCAAGAATGAGGTCCCCTAACTACCCTCCTTATCAAAGGGACTAGGGCAGTTCCTGCTTTATCCCAGAGTAGCAGGTTTCAGTTGTCTGCCAGTCCGTGGAATCGTTGAAACAAGCCAATTACATCCTCCTGGGAAAACAGGGATCAGTATTCAAAAACCCATTTTTTGAATACTTCAAAGTCTGCTTCCCAGAGCCCCTGGTTGTACTGTCGGTACCCAAATGTAACCCCAATGTGGCCTGTATGGCTTGCCATGTCCTCCTTCCCAGGCTGTGAACATCTGTAATTAATAAACTGCTGTTGGCCTCATCTGACCGGTGTTGGATGTCATGTGTTGGATAATCCCTAGAACCCTATGGCAGGAATCCTTACTTCAACAGTGGCATAAATAAGAGGCAACTGAAACACATTTTATGCTGAAAGACTCTCCAATGATTCCTTGTTACTTAGGAAGGTAGTACAGTCAGGGAATCCTATAACTAATCCTATAATGTCATCATATGCAGGGCTCTCGTGAGCAATGATGTAGAGGTAGCTGCCACTTTTTAATCTTTCCTACCCTACTTACTCACCCATGTACTGCACTCTTTAACAATATATAAATTGTGCACCTTTTCCTCCTGGTATGAACTCTTCATGTTTAGAGCACATGACGTTTTACCTTCAAACACATCAAATGTTCTTTACTCCTTTTAAGTCTAGTGGTCTCTATTTTCTATCCCTTTACTTTTTTCAATTGTTCTACACTAACGATTTTCAATTATTTCCCATATTATATTATCATGACCCAAAAGAGTAACAGTATTATGTTGACAGAATGACTCTTGTAGAGAAAAATGTGAAATCAACATCTGAGTCATGTTTGTAAAATAATTAAGCCAGAACTCAACAAATATTTATTAAACATTTACTGTAAGCTAAATTGTTTATTACTATTCACTTGCTAATTTACTTGATCAGATAAATTCTCTATATATGCAGTGTCTAATGCCTACTTTATAAATGGTTTTATACCTATACATTGTGTTATTTGTTCGTCAGTACATTTATCTCAATCTATTAAAGATTAAAAGTTATCTCAACACTAATTTGGGCCACTTTGGTTAAATTAGTTCTCCCTTTATTAAATGAAAAATTAAAAAAACAGATTAGAGTCAATCAATCGTGTGTTGTATACTCTAAGTTGTCCTACCTTTATTCCAAAGTCATTTTAAATTTAAGATCAAAAGCTAAAAACAAACCATTAATTTTATTTTAAAGAAACTTGACATCTAAAGGTTTTTCAGGATGAGAAAATCTATTTCTCCAAGGTTCTTGAAAAAACCCTCAATTAAATTGTAAGCAACACTTCATGAACTATTGAAATGCTCAGTATTACATAGATATTGCAGAATTATCCTTTTAAAATACAATGTTTCTCTCAACTCATTACTGTTATTGCACTTAGTATTATTTTACTGGCACCAACAATATCTTAGACATTTTCATGAATATTTTCTAACCATAGCTGTGTTCAAAGTTTCAACTCAGTTGTTTGGTTTTTACCCATGAGTTGATGAAAGACTTAATAAGTCACCTCATGAGTTCAAATCTGAACCTTGCTATTAGCTTCTATAAAGGGCAACTTTTTAATTATTAAATTGGGGAGAATAATACATCTATGTCACAGGGTAATTGTGGGTATTAAGAGTAGAGTATACGTAAAGCATTTAACACAGTGTTTGTGCTAAGGTAAGAGCTCAGTATATGTAAACCATAATTATATAATAAAATGTTACTACAACGTTAACTCTATGTTTTCAGGTAGTTCATTACAGGCCATTGACATGCAATCATTGGGCTCCTAGGAGTCAGAGGATAATATTCTTCAATTTTTAATTTCCTACATGCCTTTATAAAGCAATGTACATCTGCCAACCGCATTTGCTTCTCACAACAGATGCTCACATCTGCCACACATATCAGTGTTGGGAGTGTTTGGATATTATCTCACCCACTGATCCCTGGGTTAGACTTTGTTGTGCCAATCCATTTAAAATATTTGCTTAGGCCTTTTAATTATGCAGAGTAATGACAAATACTATACCATATTAGGTCGAAAATAAAAATCACATTATAGATGAAAATCCTTTCCACTTTTAGTGAAGTTTTACTACCTTCTCATCTTTTATTTTGCTGATTTACATTTTTTCAGACTAAATGCATGCCAACTGATGTTTTATCTTATTTCAATATGAGGCAAGTGAACAACTTTGTCATGAGAAAAAATGATCATAACTTACTCTACTCGTTTCACTTATTCAAGTGGCAGTTGATAGTGTTTCACATGCAATTTGTCTTTTGGAAATGATCTTTGTATGAGTTAAAGTACATTTTTTTCATCCCTGAGAATTAACACCAAATGCCCTATATATGTCGTATTTTAGGAAGATATTAATGAATACCACCCAGGCTCTCACTGAAGAACTTTACCAGAAATAAATTTTAATTGGGAAATCAAACCAGTGTATTCCTACACTGAGGAAGTATCAGAATCCCTAAAGGGGTGTTTTATTTGTCTGTTTTTTTGTGTATTTGTTTGAGGTACAGATATCTGCGCTCAGACTCACACTTAATAGATCAGAATAAGGAGTATTATCCTCATATCTGTGCCTATGAAAAGAACCCCAGGTGAACCAATTGACCAGTCAAGTTTGGGCATCTTGAGTCCAAGGCACACCATATTCACCTAATCATCTAGGTCTGCGATTTTCAATGCTTATTGATTTGTTTGTTTAGCAACGCAGTTTTTTTCTAGATGGGTTTATGCTGAAACAATATGTAAGTCAGGTTAAACATTTACTATGATTAAAAAATGATTTGTGATCCAGAGCATCAAAGCTTTCATCTCTTCCTCACTCCTTAGTAGATTCTGAGACCATCCGGAATCCGCAGGGTCCATGGAACACAACCGCAAATCCAGAGTCCATGATTTTAGGTGTCGTGTTTTAGCTTCAAGTTAACTGAGATCATCCGAAGCCTGTATGTATACAGCACCTGAGTATTTTCCTGACAAGATCACTACACTAACAGGTGCACTGATGTTACAGCCTCAAATTACATCACACTTCACCATGAAAACACACATTTGCATTTCACCTTTGCACTTGTGATAAAACTGTTTTTGAAACTGTCTGATGTAATCACCCAATGGACATTTTATAAGATCCCAACCAAGACAATTTCCCTTGTATTTAATAAATAGAAAATCTATATGGTCCAAGAAATGTGGATTATTTCTCCCAAGTCAATAAATCGTAGTTTGGGGGTGGGGAAAATGTGAGGTTTTATGAGAAACAATTTTGTGCAAGCAACGCCTCTAACTTCAAGGAAATCAATTTAGTGGCCACAGACTCGAAGAAAGTTAATTTTAAAACAATGCAATAAATCCAGTGCTAGAAATATACATAGGTTGCTATGGAAGCAAGAAGATAAGTTCTGTAAGTAATCACATTTCCATTTCTGCCTTAGCTGCAGGAAGATAAGAGCTAAGTTCTGTGCCCAATTACAGCAGCAACATCACTTACACAGCATGTTTGCTGCTTCTTTCTCCTCCATTTTACTTTATCCATTTGATACTTTTTAATTCATTGCGCTATATCTTGTTTCTGCTAAGTAAAAAACAAGGTTAAAGGATTTAGCTAAAAATGCATAATTTAAACAATTTCTTACCAGATATTACGACTTTTAAAAAAAATTTAATTACAGGCTAAGAAGCAAAATCATGAGTATGTAGTAGTGATATTATATTCCATAAACACATGTGTATTCTAAATAGAAGTGTTAAAAGATGAAAAAATAAGAATTTCAAAGTAAATGTGAAGTATTAGGTATAATTTATATAATGCGTGCTGGTAGAGTAATAAGTGAAGTGACCCACAACCTCATTTCTCTAAGAGGAATAAATCTATTGATATAATTAAGCTGAACGCTCAGTGCTTTTTATTATGGATCTCACTTAATTTTAAAGAGCCACCTGGAAGCTAGCTAATAGAATGATCCTCATATTCTGGTACAAGTACATTAGCTCATCCCAGATTCTGATTTCCATAAAGTCTCCTGTCTTAGCACTATTGCTCAGACCTACTAGTCACCTAATGTCATAAGATGTGCTGCTTTAGAGGTAAGAAAAAAGCTGTTTTCTTATAGAGATGTCTGTGGTTTGAGTGACATTTTATTTAATCGTGATAGCTCAATTCACACTGGTGTCTACCAGCTCTATACAATCCCCTTCCTGGGCAGTTTGGAAAATAAAACAAATCTAACTGGTCCAAACAAATATAGATCCCCTAATTGAGACATCAGTTTTGGGGATGTTGCTGTAGCCAGCTGAGCTTTCTGGTGGCCTACACTTTACCTTTCTTCCCTCAGATTTTGTTCTACAAATTAGTAAATAAAATAAAATAAAATAAAATAACATTAACAATAATATACATTTTCATATCCTATTTTATTCTCCATTCTCTAAAAGTCAAACATCTTTAGGAGGGTAGCTTTATGAAGTTATAGATGCAATACATATTAACATATCACTCAGCTCTTTTTTTTTTTTTTTTTTTTTTGAGACAGAGTTTCACTCTGTCTCCCAGGCTGGAGCGCAGTGGTGGGATCTCGGCTCACTGCAAGCTCTGCCTCCCGGGTTCATGCCATTCTCCTGCCTCAGTCTCCCAAGTAGCTGGGACTACAGGCACCTGACACCACGCCTGGTTAATTTTTTGTATTTTTAGTAGAGATGGGGTCTCACCGTGTCAGCCAGGATAGTCTTGATCTCCTGACCTCGTGATCTGCCCGCCTAAGCCTCCCAAAGTGCTGGAATTACAGGCGTGAGCCACCACGCTCCGCCTCAGCTCTGTCATTTTCTAGCTGAGTAATCTCTCTTGCAAGGTACTCAATCACTCTGTACCTCAGTTTTCTTATCTATAAAATGGGAAATCTAATAATACTTATTGAAGAAATTTAATACATTTTTAAAAAGTGAAGTGCTTAGAACAATGCATTCAAATACTAAGTTCTCTAAAAGAACTATTGATTTTGTTATTGGTATTGTTATGCTTTATCGTACTTATTAAGGAAAATGCCAGAATGCATCTGTGATATGCAGAAGAGTTTGTCCTGGCTTAGGTGCCAGCTGAATGACAAAAACTTCCAGTATTCCAAAATGTCCCTGCACAGTGCGTGCTATCTTGTCAATTTAACATTCAGCCAAAGGTTTCAGTGACTCAGAGTACTTTCAATATAATTTACAGCATCCGATGAACTGGTAGGTGTTTTCTTCCCTGATAATCAGAATTGCTTAAATAACAGAGTCTCTATTGCTTCAAAAATAAATCTGAAGCTCACTGCAGCATCCATATAACCTTCAGAGCAGCCTATCTGTGTTTATTTTCCAACACTTTGTTTTCTCCCCTCACCCTGATTCTGTTTCTGTTAATAGTTATATTTTAATGTGTGCATCCTTGTGTAAGCTGTCACAAATACTTGGTGAAAATTATTAATACACAATAAAAAATAACTTGCTTTTATACTTTACTAAAAGATTCTGTATTACCTACGGGAAGAAATAAATCCACGAGTGATCATCCTTGCAGATCTCTCTGTGAACTCTTTCGAATTATACCTTCACTGTCTTGGCAGTGCCCATGGTATATTTTAACCAAAGGTTCCACGAATGAAATAAAAGTAGATGATAAGAATAGAGATAACAAAGGAGAATTGTGAATAATTTACTTGTTGCAAAATCACTTCCTGATTGTATGACTTCACTGTTATTCAATATTTATATGAACAGAGAAGATAGTCATCAAATAAATTTCAAAATAAACAAGACTTTCTGTGAACATAAAAAACAAATGTTATAGCATATTTAAGTTTCAGTTATAAAAGTAAAACCATATGTACTTCCCCTCTCACCATTTCCAAGTAATCATGCCTGCAAAAAGGTGTTATGATATCACACCTCTTTGGGAGCTCTTCCCTTCCTTAGCTTCCAGGCACTAGTGGCTGTTTCCTCAGTAGTAAAACTGGGTACAGGGCTGCCACATACTCAGGCTGACTATGTTCATTGATGTTAGTGCCAACTTTTCCAAATACATTTTCTAGCCAGGACACCATGCAGTATGTTATAGAAGTTCTCCAAAACAAATGATGCTTTATGGACTTCTTTCTGCAATAGCACTAAGTCTCCTCCTACAACATATAAAAATAATAATAATAAAGGATGCAATATTAAAAATGAAGTTTCATACTTCTGAAGTCTGCTTCTATTTTCAGAGTTATACTTACAACAACACTGGTTTTGTTACCTTCTCCCACAGCCCTGCAAAATTATCCAGATGTAAATAGTCCTGAAGCCGCCAAAGTTTCTAATGGTTTTATTTCAAAGCGCACACTCACACATACATAAGCCTGATGGAAACTATCTTCTAATGCTCAGCCCCTGAAATGATTTCCAGGTCACCAAGCATGTATGAAAGTTTTTATGAAAACGGAATGAACATTGAATTACCATTCATTGATTTGCTCATTATTTGCCAGATACAGGCAAATATCTGTTTGCCTATGTTAGGGATACATGAATAAACAAAGCAAAAGACTCTTCCACCAAGGACATTCTTTCCTCACTCAGGGATGGATGAATAGTTGGATGGATGGATGGATGGATGGATGGATGGATGGATGGATGGATGAAAAGAATAAATAGACAGAATGAAGTATATCAAACAATGGTAGGTACATTGGAGATAAATAGAGAAAAAAACCTTGCTAGTTGGATAAAGTCTGATTGACAATGTGATATTCGAAGAGGAAACTGAAAGAGGTGAAGAACCCTGGCATGCACATATTTAGATGAGGAACATTGAAGAAGAAGCAACAGTGAGTGAAAGGCCCTGATCCAACCTAGAATCCCTGTGAATCTGAGAGAGTGAGCCAAAGGAAGAGTGGTGAACGCTGAAGTCAGAAAAGTAATGAGTGGGCCTGATGAGCTACCATGACAAATTTGACAATTGATCTGAAGGCAAAGGGCAGCCATTGGGTTATTTTTGAGCAGAAGAGAAACAAGATCTAACTTACATTTTAAAGGGATATCTTGGTTGTTGTATAAGAACAGAGCATGGAAAGAAACAGAAAGGCCAGATGGGAGATTATTGCAACGATGCAGGCAAGAGATGACAGCACCGGGGTGCAGAATGGTAACAGTAGAAATGGTGACATCATAGATGTGTATGAAAAGTAAGCATTACGGATTTTTGATATATTGGATATGACATGTGACAGAAAGAGATGCATAATGCTGGCTTCCTAAGTGTGGGATCTAAATGGTAGAGATGCTTGAGCTTGGAAAGCATGGGAGAGGAGTAAGTCTTGGGGTTTGGAAAGATTATAAATTGGGTTATTGACATGCTAATTTTCAGACCTATAAATATATTAACTTTGAGTTTAAAATTACATCATTGTTTTTACAAATGATATTATTACCTTAATAAATCATATTTTATTTTATTTTTTTTTCTGAGATGGAATCTCACTCTGTTGCCCAGGTTGAATGCAGTGGCGTGATGTCTGCTCACCGCAACCTCCACCTCCCGGGTTGTCCCACCTCATCCTCCCGAGTAGCTGGGATTACAGGCATGCACCACCATGCCAGGTTAATTTTTGTATTTTTAGTAGAGATGGGATTTCACCATGTTGGCCAGGCTGGTCTCGAACTCCTGGCCTCAGGTGATCCACCCGGCTCAGCCTCCCAAAGTTCTAGCATTATAGGCATGAGTCACAGTGCCTGGTCTAAAATTATATTTTCGAATTTTCTTTGTCTGGATTCTTTTCTTATTCTCAGTAGCTCAGCAGAAACCACCGACAAAAGTTAGGAAAGCTCATATGTAAAATACGTCAATCATTATCCAATATAATTTATCTTGGGCATGACTTTTACATTTATTTGGAGCAATAATATCCTTTCTTACAATCCTGCTCCTATTTTGATCTCCACTTTCTCCTTATCAGTGTTCGTTTTCCCCTCTTTGCCTGGGACCAGAATTGCCTTTGTGTTTCCCAGGTTAACAGCCTTAGACAGGTTGTATCCTGACTTTAGGCCCCTGACCTATCTTTTTCTTAGAGTATTGACTTTAGAAAACTTTCAATCATTAATTCTTTCACTGACACTTGAAAAAGTAAAGCTCCTCTCAGTCTCTTACCATTTTAAACACCCAAAAAATGTCTTTCTCAAATACCTAAGAGCCATCTCTTTCAAGTATAAAGCAATCAAGAAAGAGCCTTTACTTTCCAGTCTCTGTGGAAGGGTAGGAGCCTAGCAAATATAGGTTGCCACCTCATTGATCAACCTCCCCCTTACACAGTTCACTACTTTTTTATCTTTTTCTTTTTTACAAAAAGATGGAGTCTTGCTCTGTTGCCAGGCTGGAGCGCAGTGGCATGATCTTGGCTCACTGCAACCTCCGCCTCATGGGTTCAAGGGATTCTCTTGCCTCAGCCTCTTGAGCACCTGGGACTACAGGTGTGCACTACCATGCCCAGCTAATTTTTGCATTTTTAGTAGAAATGGGGTTTCACCATGTTGGCCAGGATGGTCTCGATCTCCTGACCTTGTGATCCACCCACCTCAGCCTACCAAAGTGCTGGGATTACAGGTGTGAGCCACCATGCCCGGCCCACACTTCACTGCTTTTCTATTAGCTCACCCCAGCATTCAAAAATCCTCCTGCCTTCTGTTTCAGCAGAATTGAGTTAAATCTCTCTTCTTTATTTCAACAGTCTTGGACGAAGTCTTCCTTGCTTGTTTAACCCCATCTAGCAGAATTTTCCTTCACACGTGAAGAAGTTTCTTGATGGAGAAGATAAGATGTTAATAAAATACAGATTAAAGGCTTCTGTTCTCTCCTGTTATCCATTGGGTAATCTATGAAATATCAGCAAATCCTTTGGTTTTATGCAGATTGCATCGTGGCCTATACTTCTAATACTCCTTAAAATTTTTAAATTCAAGGCTTGGTAGATGCACTAAATAGGTTCTTACAAAAGATTGTATGCTATGATCAGCAACAGAATGGAGGGCTTCCGGTCTATCTAATATTCTAGTTTCTAAATTTCCTTTTACTCTAGATAAAATAAGAAGAGTAGTCAACTCTCTCTCAATTAAGTATTCACTGGCTGTCCATACTGCCTGTCTTACCATAGACTTTTATTTCTTTAATTTTCTAAATATCATATAGCATTTCTAAAAATTGGAGAGAGTATTATAATAATGGTGCTGTGGCTGCTGCTGTAAATTATGGATAGTGATAAGAGCTATTTTATATGAAGGTATCTTTCTATGCTAGCCCTATACTAATTACTGTACACATATAAACACATTTAATTCTCACAAAGCCATGTGAAGTAAATACTATCATGCCTTGTACCCATTTTAAAGATGATGAAACTTAAGAATTAGAAGGTAAACAAGTCGCTTAGGATTACAGTGAGAAAGTAGTCTTTTCCTATAAACCAAGTTCTTTCTACAGACAAAGCTCTTGCACAGAACCACTGCATTTTAAACCTTGACTCACTAATTATTAAATTTCCCTTTTGAAGTATTTAAACCTGTTGAAGTTTCAGTGAATTCATATTTAAATGGGTATAAAAAATGCTACCCAGGACTTTGTTGGACTTAAAGGAGCTCATCCATATTCATTCCTTAGCACAGTACTCAACCAAAATATACATTAATAGTAGCATTTAACTTTTCAGAACTTTGCTACATTTATCCAAAATGCTATGCTATTATCTCGTAAGACTTTACAAGTTCAAGACACTGGTACATTATTATCTATCATTCTGACTCTCATGAGCCAGGAATGGGTATTACCACACATAAAAACATCTGTGATTCTATATGAGTTGAGAAGCATGTAGAAACCTGGACAAGGGAACTGAGAATTTTGAAAATTAATTTCTTATTCTGATAAGGTAGTCAAGAGACAGCTAAGGCAGTTCAGGAAAAAACTGAGAAATTACAGTGAGGAGATTGGGAAAGAAAGTCATAGAGATCTAGTAGGTCACAAAACAGTGTCCCCAGCCACATTTGTGATTCCTGTTTTTTGAACGCAAATGGAAAGGGTACTCACATGAATCAATGAAGGGATTTCCTACCAACATCACTGAATTCCCCCTTGCTGGCTTTGAAGTTAGCTCAAATTTGATGGTTCAGATACTTTCAGAAGTAGGAAAAAGTTTGTTATCTTAGCAAATGTCAAACTTTGTGTGGAGGTGTAAATTCCTGTTTTCCAAAGTTGGAAAACGTGCCTTTTCTTTTCTCAGTGTAGTCATTTTACAGCAAGTACTACTACTGGCTTTCCATTCGGAATGAATGGGGTCAATATCATTTCAAATAACATGAATATTACATTAGGATGATGTTGAACAAGATGAGTTTTTCTCAAAGCTTTCTTTTCATCTGCTTAGAAACTAAATATATGCTTCAATTTTTTTCTAACATCTGCAAGCTACTTCAATAATTTTGATTCTTTAATGTAGGAGATACTTGAAGCTCAGCTGCTGTTAAACAGCACTCTATCTGTCTGGTGTCTGCTTGTTCTTGAAAGCACCAAGTTGTCACTGATCCAATAGAGGTCTGCTCCCTTGTCTGTTATTCAAAAACTATTGTAGCAGAAAGGCATGGGACTGGGCTGAGCGCTGGCGACATGGAGCTACCAGATTGGTCCAAAATGGCAGAGGTAAAGGAGACACCTGAAATGACTTCAGACCCAGAAGGCAGTGCAGGGAATCATCATACTTAACACAGAAGTGACTGACTGCCACTCAGCCATCACCCCCATGGGGGATGGATGATAACAAATACACAGCTAATGCTACCATACTCAAGAAGATACAGATATAGAGCCAGGCCTCATGGGGCCCTGAGGTGCACACAGTTGCCATCTAGAACCCAACAGCAGCCCTAGTGATCCAGTTGTTTTACTCCTTAAAGGCATTGCCTTCAAAAGTACCACAGGCAATCCCACCACCACACAGTATGCCAATCTCAGGCATAACCTCATTGGAAGGCACAGAGTACCATGAATGAAATTGATCCCTAGAATGACCTTACCTTCCTTCAAATCTGCTCCATGAAGAATGAAACAATGGTTGTACCAGATAAAGACTATCTCCTGATTGTGATTCAGAATCCAAGGGAATAAATCACTCTTTTGGCCCTTGTATCATTCGTTAATTTAATGCCCTCCAAGATTAATAATGTTAATTAAGTCAATGGAGTGGCACATGGAAATTACCTTAGAGCCCACTCAAAACAATACAGCCACACAGTGGGCTGGCAGCTCCACCCACCCCACCAAAGGATTCCCTCTGGTGTGCCAATTTTTCTCAGGGTTCCTGGGAGGGCCTTCTTTCCTTGTTTCCAGGTTTTGGAGGAAGAGCTTGTAAGAAGTCCACACCCAGCTTCCTTCCGACCTCCAGTTCACTTTTTTGCCCTTGGAAAACATTGTTTTACTTTAACTAAAAATCACCAAAATACTATCAAAAAAATGTGTATATAAAATAGCCTTGAAAATATATTTTAAAAACTTCCAAACGCACATACAACTGTTAAAGAAAAAGTCTGTTATAGACACACACATATACACTTACATAAAGAGAGCAAGTAAGGAAGTGTGGACAATATTCACTTTATTATCCTTATATCCTATTCTCTTGCCCATGTTTATACTTTACATCACTTGTGCTGAGAACTTTTAAGACATTATTGTTTTTACACACACACATATATAATACATATATACTCACATACATACATACATATACACACACAGGTTTGTTTTTGCGTGTATGTTTATATATTATTTATACATATTTGTGTACTGACATGTTTGGATTTGTGTCCCCACTCAAATGTCATGTCAAATTGTAATCTCCAATTTTAGAGGGGGGGCCTGGTGGGAGGTGACTAAATCATGGATGGATTTCCCTCTTGCTGTTTTCTTGATAGTGAGTTCTCATGATATCTGGTTGTTTAAAAGTGTAAGCACCTGCCCCTTTGCTCTCTTCCTCCTACTCCAGTCATGTACAATGTACCTGCTTCCCCTTCGTCTTCTATCATGATTGTAAGTTTCCTGTACAGCCTACGAAACTGTGAGCCAATTAAACTTCTTCTCTTTCTAAATTACCCAGCTTCAGGTAGTTATTTATTGCAATGTGAGAATAGACGAATTACACATGCAATTGTTCAAATATATGCCTACAAGTATTTCCTTTCATTTAAAAAAGTAACACATCATCAAGTGTGCAGTTCAGAAAATATAATGCAATTTGTTCATTAACAAAATACTCTTTGGAATCTGACTGTAGAGCCCCCGCTGTGAACTTCACTAGCTGTGCATGACTTGTAAAAAGTCACTCAACCTCTTTTAGCCTTATTTTTCTCACTATAATACAAATAATGGCAGAGCCTATCAAATACGGTTGTTGAGAGGGTTAAATGAGAGGTGATTATCAGATTATCGGGTAAAAGAATAATAATCAATGAATGTTAGCTGTCTAAAAACATGATACTTAATCCCACATTCATTGATAGTTACCATTCATATTTGGGGATTTCTATAATTAAATCTTTGGATACGAATATAGATACAGTGATATCTATATTTCTGCTCTGTTTTCTCAGATGTTTATATTTGTCTGTGTGGCTTCCATTTATCAGCGAGCCAATGGCAGCAGCTACATTTTCTTCTTTTCTGTATTCTTGATGCTCTGGTACTTGTAGCCTCTCAGCCGAGGGAGAAGCTGCCCTACCCAGGGCTAGTGAGTCCTTAGAGACACTAAAGGGCACAGCTGAAGCACGTCTTTCCTAGGCAAACCAACCATCCCAAATCTATAGCCCTAACCACTGCCTTATTGAATTGCCACACACCAAGTCAATGTTTCCCCTGCTGTTATCCCAGGATCAGGTACTAGGCAACCAGAGACTTCTCCTACATCCCAAAGCCCACCAGAATTATTCAAAGCAGCCAGTCTTAAACTGTGCACTCTGACCAGCCTTGCCTTTCCACAGAAACTCCAAATAAGCCTCTGACCTAGACTTTCCTCTTGCTGCTCTCTCTTCTGACCACATTGGTGTTTTCCCCTGTGGTCCTGTGTGGCATTTAGTAATTCCTCTCTCTGGGGCCTGTCATTGTAATATACTTCTTACCTCAAAGTCTCACTCTTGTCTCCTCCTGTGGCTGCACCAACTTTACCATGCCATATCCAACACATACATTCTTAGAACATGGATATATTCTTTATAAGGCAAGTCTTCTACTGTATGTGCTGTTTTACCAGTTGCTTTATTGTTTTACTGTAATTGTATCTAATGAGCACTTTCTCTGCTAGCAAGCAGAAATATACATCATTTTTAAACACCTGCCTTCTATTTTATTTAAATAGATTTACTATGATTATTTAAATACACTTACTATTTAAGGAGTTGCAAGTGACATATATTGTTCTTTGGTGATCGTAATAGGTCCATTGCCTGATGTGTGGTAAGTCAATATGCCAACACGAAGGTTGCAGCGGAAAAAGAGTTTTAATTGTAAGGCCACTGAACCAGGAAGTGGGAGGAAACCTCCAATTCATCTCCCTAAGGAGTTTGGGGCTAGAGATTTCTAGGGGCCTGGAGTAAGCTGAGGTGTTGGAATCCTGGACCAAACAAAGAGTGCAGGAGAGGTCACGGAATGGGAGATGAAAAAGTTGCATTCTCATGCTGATTCGATTCCTCCACAGGGGTCTTCAAACTGGTTGGTATCAGCACTTCCACTGGAATTCAAGATCTGATAAATATCTTAAGCAATTCTTAAACAAAAGCATTATAACTCTAACATTAGAAAACCTATCCATAGGAACAGTGGAGATGTAAATGGTCAGTATCTAATGCTATTGAGTTTAGGTTACAGGAAAATGGGTCAAAATGTGGCCTGATTAATGCTTAATTATAACCACACTTCTGTTCAGAACCTGTTATGTAATTCATATTAACCCCGTAAGGACAGTTTCACTTTAATGAAATATGCAACAAAAGACCCTAATGTTTATTCTGTTATGCCAGGCACTCTGTTAGATGTTGGTAATTCCACAGTAAATTCATGTTAACCCCGTAAGGACAGTTTCACTTTAATGAAATATGCAACAAAAGACCCTAATGTTTATTCTGTTATGCCAGGCACTCTGTTAGGTGTTGGTGATTCCACGGAAGTCAAGAGAGTGAAGACTTATACCCTTGCGGGTATAATAGACAACTTATATAAGCTTTATAATAGACAACCTCAGATGTGCATCTCAGTGCCCTTGTCAGATATTTTTGGCATACATTTCTAAAATTGGAATACAGACACACACACACATCTGTATATATTTGAATCATCTTTCAGAAAGATAAAGAAGTCACAGATAACACAAATAAAAACACATCCCATGCTCATGGATGGGTAGAATCAATATTGTGAAAATGACCATACCAAACCATGTACCCAAAAAAACAATCAAGTACTCACGTGCATTCACTTCTGTTTCAAATAACAATAGGTACATATGTATTCTTTAAAGACTCACCTCTAGCTGTTTTAATAGCACCAATTCTAAACCAAGTGACTTACTCTGAGTCACACAGCTTATAAAATGCACAAGCAAGACTAAAGTATAAGTCTTTTAATCCCCAGTGTGGAATTACTGTGCAAAATGCATTCTCATTCAAAAATAATCACAAGTACTTGATCGTAAGTATCACAAACTCCTTAAAGATCTGTTTGCTTTTTCTTTCTCATCTAAACTTGGAAGGTGAGAAAAAGAGAGCAAATGCTAAGCTTGCTTATGTGTTATAAGAGACAAAATTGGCTTACCAGTCAGAATCTGTGGACCACAAGTTGAGGTAGTCCAACAAAATATTGCCACCAGAAAATACAGTTGTAAAGAAAAGATCTTGAGGCTGAAACTCAAGTATCAGAGTTTGTATTCTGGCTTACACATTCTATAAATGTTGGCTATTATCACTATTGTTATTATTACTAATAAGAAAGTTGTTATTTTAGTGAGAAACAAACCTTGCTGTTGCTTTTCTATTGGCTTCCCTTTCTTCCAAAGCGTAAGATACACCAGGGAAGGCCCAGGACACAGGAGCAGACAGAAGGTAACAGAAGAAAATGAGCACTGGGGAGAGCCTGCACTAGCCTGAACCTCCTCATTATTCAGTTTCCCCAAGAACCTCCAGGAGTTTCAACTACTGCTTTTGTGGTTCGTCGACATTTCACTAAGGATAGCTTTTGGTTTTGTTTTGCTTTTGTTTTCTTTTCGGTAGTGGTATTCCCCAAGTGTGGGGAGAAAGAGGTTTTGCTTCCATACAATCAGCATTTTCTGAAAATTTCCTAAGCCACTATACTTTGTTCTTCTGGTCTCTTGATCTCTTAAATCCATAATACTTTTTCTCTCCTTCTTTCTGCCTGAGGTTTTGTCTGCTGTTGTCTGATACTTTTTAGATCTTAAAATCAGCATCTTTGGGTCTGGCGCAGTGGCTTATGCCTGTAATCCTAGCACTTTGGGAGGCTGAGGAGAGTTGGTCACGAGGTCAGGAGTTCAAGACCAGCCTGACCAAGATGGTGAAACCCTGTCTCTACTAAAAATACAAAAACACAGGTGGGCGTGGCGGCTGGTGCCTGTGATCCCAGCTACTTGGGAGGCTGAGGCAGAGAACTGCTTGAACCCGGGAGACGGAGATTGTAGTGAGCCAAGATCGCACCACTGCACTCCAGCCTGGGCAGCAGAGTGAGATTCTGTCTTAAAAAAAAAAAAAAAGAAAAGAAAAAAGAAAAGCAGCATCTTTCTTTACTAATGACTCAGGGTTAGAGCTTCAACCATGTCCCAATGTATTACCCAGCCAGTATTCAGATCCTTGCAGCATTTTGAAACATATGTGTGATATTTTGTTTCCATATTATAATATCGAAAATTCAAACTGAAATATAAATCATTCCAGCTGAAGAGGCAGGTGGTATTTAGCCAGAGAAGTGGCATAACAGAAGTGGTATTTAAAGAAGATTAACCTGCAAACATATGCAGGAGAGATGAGGTTACAGGAACAAGCTGAATTTGCCAAGGAATGTTCCACACTGTAGATTCAAGCCATTTTGGTCTCTGGCTGTCTGGTTTAGAAAATCAAGATGCCCTGTGGTTTCTCCATTGCCATTTAAAATATTTTAGTGATTATGAGGGAAGTAGTTTTTGTCAAGGCGTTCTTTAGCTGTACAATCCTGGATATGCTGTATAAATAAGACGAACCACTGAGAAGTGTAGATCTTTCTTGGAACCTATATGGGATGCGTGGAAGACCAGTTTTGAGTGGGATGACAAACTGCAACTTTTGAATCTTTTTTTTTCTTTATTTATAGATGGGGTCTTGCTCTGTTGCCCAGGCTCACTACAACCTCTACCTCCCAGGCTCGAGCGATTCTCAGGCCTTAGCCTCCCAAATAGCTGGGACCATAGATGTACATCATAACGCCCAGTTAGTTTTTGTATTTTTGGTAAAGACAGGGTTTTGCCATGTTGTCCAGGCTGGTCATGAACTCCTAAGCTCAAGTGATCTGCCTGCCTTGGCCTCCCAAAGTGCTAGGATTCCAGGAATGAGCCTGAGAGCCCAGCCGTGCATCTTTTGAATCTTAATAAAGAAGTACCAACTTTTACAAGTTATCAGTTTGGAAAGGGGGTAAATAGGAATCAGTGCTACGTCACTTTACTGTGTCAAACTAATGAAATTCCAACCTTTTTTTTTTCCTCTTACAGGTAAAACAGTTAGAGTCATTAATATTCATCTGTATATTAAAATTTCTAAATAATTACTGGCTTAGGAGAAGGAAATGTCATTTTTAATTATAGAATACCATTGTCATTATTAGAAAAAATATTCTATTTTTATTTTATGCATCATTTTGTATAAAGACTAAATGCAACCGAAAATGATAGAAAATGCACATATACAATATATAATATTCTGAGTCTATTAATTTAGGACTAAAACAAGTAAAACCTTTGCTGTTCATCAACATCTGCTTTTATATAAAGAGTGGTCTCTTCTCAGTCTGAGCGATTATGAAATAAAATGTAACAAAATCCCTTGATCTACCTAATAGGCATATTTTAAATAAAGTACATATTTCACTATGATCTATGAATAAGAGAAGTGGCTTCTTACTAATGTAATAATAATTATAATTAGGTCTCAAGATAAAAGCTCAAGAGATCAAGGCTAAGTAGAGTCCTTATTAACTTAAAACTTCATAGTTATTCCTGAATTAAACAAATGACTAGTAGTTACATGGGAAGGTTCTCACCACTCTGCTAAACAGCATGAAAAATTAGAACACCCCATTTGTGATTGACAGTCCAATGAAATCGGTTTACAATATGAAACAAGGACCTCCTTCTGTAATTTAAACAGCCCTTTGCGGCTTTAGAGAATACCTGAGTCACATTCATTTCAGAATATTTTGGGACCCTGTTTCATCAAACCCTTTCATTGCCCCTTTGACATCCCCCCAACCTCCTGTCACCATGTCATAGGGTTAAAGAACAAATGTTTCTCTTTAATTCAAGATGGATAGAGACTTAAATGTAGACTAATACCTAAAAACCCTAGAGAAACCTAGGTAGTACCATTCCCAGGACATAGGCATCGGGAAGTACTTCATTGTCTAAAAACCAAAAGCAACGCAGCAAAACCAAAATTGGACAATGGGATCTCTTAAACCTAAGAGCTTCTGCACAGCAAAAGAAACTACCATCATAGTGAAAGGCTCACCTAAAATGGGAGAAATTTTGCAATCTACTCATCTGACAAAGCGCTAATATCCAAATCTACAAAGAACTCAAACAAATATACAGAAAAAACAAACAACCATCAAAAAGTGGGCCAAAGATATGAACAGACATTCTCAAAAAAGACATTAATACACCAACGGGACACATGAAAATCTCATCATCACTCCCATCAGAGAAATGAAATCAAAACCACAAGAGATACCCATCTCCACAGTTAGAATGGCAATCATTCAAAAGTCAGAAACAACAGGGGTGAGAGGATGTGGAAGAAATAGGAACCTTTTACACTGTTGGTGGGATTGTATAACTAGTTCAACCATTAATTGGAAAACAGTAGGCAATTCCCTCAAGGATCTAAACTAGAGTACCATAGACCCCAGCCATCCCATTACTGGGTATATACCCAAAGGATTATAAATCATGCTGCTATAAAGACACAATGTTTCTCAACTTTTAATGGAGTTATGTTCTGTGCCAATAAATTCACTGCAAGTTGAAAATATCGTTCATTTGAAATTGCACTTAATACATCTAACCCGCAAAAATGTTCTCAGAACAATTTCATTAGTCTACAATTGGGCAGAGTCATCTGGCAACGTGGTATACAGTAGAGTACTTGTATTCTCTTGATCATGTAGCTGATTGGAAGCTGTAGCTCCTTGCAGCTGCCCAGCATGGTGAGAGAATATCCTACTACACATTGCTAGCCCAGGAAAAACTAGCCTATACTTCAAAACTGTGTTTTCTACTGAATGCTTATTGCTTTTGCATCATTGTAAAGTCAAAAAATTTAAAATTGAAACACTGTAAGTCAGGAACTGTCTGTACTAAAGAGAATAGAATATATTTTCCTTAGTTTTTACTTAAAAAAATTGTTGTACCAGATTGCATTTAAATAATGCTACATTATGAAATATATCAGATGCATAAAATCTAAAAAGAATACTGTTAACAATTGTGTACCTACCATAAACCTTGAAAGATAAAGCTGTACAAATATAATAAAGACTTTGGAGTTAATCTCTGGTAGCATTTCCATCACTCACAACCAGAGTCTTGATTTTGGTAATGCAACTTTATATCTTTATTATATGTAAATGCAACAATAAGCAGTACTGTTTTATATCATTTAAAATTATATGTAAAATATCTTACCATGTATATCCCCATATAGCTGATTATTTATTCAATATTGTGTTTGTGTGATTTAGTACCTTTAGTTTGTTCATTTCACTGAATATGGCACTTCACTCTATTACCACGCCCTAATTTATTTTTCCACGTTCCTGCTGATGGACACTGGTCATTTCCAGACACTCCCTGGTAGAAACAGTATCACTGTGAACACTCTAGTATACAATTTTGTCCACAAGTGTGAAAACTTCTATGTATTGCATCCATTCTAAAATGCAATTTTTAAAAAATATTTCAACACCTCTAAAACTGAAGTCTCCTAATTTCCAGGCTCTAACAATAATAATTGGAAGTATATTTTCAGTAGAATGGATGAGCCAAAAAGGTATTAAGATCTTCAATTTCCAGCTATCAAAAAATTGCTTATTACGTGTTTGTATGAATCTGCACTGCCATTAAAGCATATGAGAGCTCCACTTGCCCCATACACTCCTCAACACGTGGTATGGTCAGACATATCCATCAACTTATGGGTGTGTGAAATGTCAACTCATTTTCATTTTTGCATATATTTACTATTCTCACAGCCTTTCCTATGAGTTTCCTCTTAAATCTTCCTTCTCGTTCCTTTTTAAAAAGGTATCTTACTTTTTCTTATTGATATCCTCTGTGGCAACACATATTAATAGAAACAGAAAGGTTTCTGGCCTGTGATTTTGCTTTTCAACAGCTCTCAAGCCAATTGATACCGTTTTTGTTTTCATTTGGCTTGGTTTGGTTTGTGAGTTTTCGTTTGTTTGCGGCAATCACTGTTTTCTTTCTGGTTGCTTTGAATTCATTTATTTGCATGTTTAACATAATTTGTCTAGGTTTGACTTATTCTGAAAATTTTTAATAATTTTGAATAAAATTTTAATAATTTTGAATTTAAAATTTGCCTTTTAACACCTCTAGAAAAATTTGTATTACTTTCTCTTCAATTATTACTTCTTACTCGTTCTTTACATCCCATTCCCTGGGAACTCTAATTGGATATTTTTATTCTATACTTCATTTCCCTTTGACTTCTTTTTCATATTTTCACCTTTCACTCTCTATCTCCCTTTGTCTCGTGCTTATAGAGTAGATGGCCGTATGTACTATATTCTGAGTGACTTCATTAGATATAATTCTGAGTTCATTTTTCCTTCAATTATTTAAACAATATGTTAATTCACCCATATTTTAAAGGGCCTTATTTCCAAAATTATGCTTAATTCTTTTCACATTGGCCTATTCCCGTGTCTCCTTTTATCATTTTCTAATGTGTATTTCCTTGACACTTCCTATTATCCTAAATATGAATTGTCTTATAATCAGTAATCTAATTATCTGAAGTTCTTGAGAGAACGAATTCTGTAATTAATGGCTTCTGCTTTTCCTTACCAATTTGATTCTTTTCCCATGTCTTACGTGATTTTGGAATAGGAGCTTATATTCACCCCAGTATTGTCACTGAGCAGTTTAGCATATCTGAACTGGCCATGGTAAAGTAAAAGTCAAGTGGCTACCACTTAATTGTCTATATGGGTCTCCTATACTCAGAAACCCAAGGGTACCTAACCCACCTAAGCCAAGGCAAAATTAAGTTTATTGATAAAAACTCAAAATCATACAATATGAAGACTAACTAGAGACGTCAAATCTATGAACTAGAGTAAGATTTAATATTATCTTTGAAGAGGCAAAGGATTCCTAGTCTGGTTGACTGAACTGTAGAAAAAGATATTCAGAACAGTAAGGGATGATCCTGAGTAATAATCCTCAAGCTGATGTTGATTTTTCTTTAGAGGATTGGAAATCTGTTGATTTTGTGGAATGATAATTAAATAGTTATAAAACGCTCAGTGAATTCATTTTAACAAATAAAATTTGGCCGATTTATTTGACCCAAATAACCAATTATTTCCGTTTAAAACTTAGATTTAATGTACAGTTTTAAAAAAGATTGATGACTTTTTTGAAGTTTAGAGTTGTTTTTAATATGTACTCACAGAATAATTAAACACATTAAAATTCCTTTTTTAATAGCTTCATTTTATTTCTGTTGTGAAAAATCTAACAACCAACTAAACAAGATACATAGATCTAAGAAGGGCAGGAAATACGCTGCCAAATATAAGAACTATAATGTGAAAATACCCTTCTATACACCTTTTACAGGGGAGTCCAGGCACTTTTAAAAGTAGTAACTTTTAGTATAACATTTCAGGGGGAATGAGAAAGATCCACTGATTTTATGTATTATTTTTAATTTAAAATTTTTATATCCAGAGGGTACATGTGCAGATTTGTTACATGGGTATACTGCATGTTTCTAAGGCTTGGTGTATAAATGATCCTATCACCAAGATAGTGAGCATAGTACCCAACAAGTATCCAACCCATGCTCCCCTCCCCACACTCCCCCTTCAGGCAGTCCCCAGTATCCACATGTTGCCTTCTATGTGTTCACGTGTATTCAATGTTTAGTTCACACATATAAGTAAGAACATGCAATATTTGGTTTTCTCTTCCAGTGTTAATTCACATTGTTGCAATGGACATGCTTTCATTCTTTTTTATGGCTGTGTACTATTCCATCGTTTATATACACATTTTCTTCATCCAGTCCACCATTAATGAACATCATGGTTGACTCCATGTCTTCAGTATCGTAAACAGTGCTGCAATTAACACACCAGTTGTATTAGTCCATTCTCACACTGCTGTAAAGACATAGCCAAGACTGCATAATATATAAAGGAAAGAGGTTTAATTGACTCACAGTTCTGCATCTGGTGGCGGGGAGGCTCAGAAAATTTACAATCATGGCAGAAGGTGAGAGTGAAGCAAAGGCACATTTTACACAGCAGCAGGTGAGGGAGAGCAAAGGAGCAAAGGGAGAAGAGTCTCCTAGAAAACCATCAAATCTCCTGAGAACTCACTCACTATCGTGAGAACAGCATGGGGTAAACCACCACCATGCTCCAATCACCTCCTACCAGGTCCTGGCTTTCACACAGAGAGATTATGGGGATTACATTCAAGATGAGATTTGGGTGGGGACAGAGCCAAACCATATCACTAGTGCATGTGTCTTTCAGGTAGAAAGATTTATTTTAATTTCAGTATATACCTGATAGTGGAACTACTGGGTTGAATGGTAGTTTTGTTTCAAGGTCTTTGAGAAATATTTACATTGCTTTCCACAGTGGCTAAACAAATTTCATTCATACCAACAGTGTATATGTATTCCCTTTTCTCCACAGCATTTTGTCTTGTGTAGTGACACAAAGGTGTTCTGTGAATTTCCCAAATTTGCATGAGGTTGACCTCTCTAGCATGATTGGGAAAATTTTTGTGGGCTATATCCTTAAACATGCTTTCCAAGCTACTTGATCTCCCTCCTTCTGTTTCTGGAATGTCAATGAATCATAGATTTGGTCCCTCTATACAATCTCACATTTCTGAGAGGTTTTGTTCATTTTGAATTTTTTAAATTTTTCTCTGCCTGCGTTGCTTCAAAGGAGTGGTCTTCAAGCTCTGAGATCCTTTCCTTTGCTTGGTTTATTCTCTAATTATCATTTCCAACTGCAATTTGAAATTCCTGTAGTAAATTTTTCATTTCCAGAGGTTCCATTTCTTTCTTTCTTAAAATGATTGTGTCGTCTTTCAACTCTTGGATCATTTTACTGTTTTCCTTGGATTGAGCTTCTTCCTTCTCTTGTATCTCAAGGAGCTCCCTTTCCATCCAGATTCTGAATTCTATGTCTGAGATTGGAGCCATTTCACATTGGTTATGATCCATTGCTAAGAAGCAAGTGTGATGGTTTAGAGCTAAGTGGACGCACTGGCTTTTAGAGTTGCAGAGTTCTTGCACTGTTTTTGTTTTTCACTTTGTGGGCTGATGATTCTTTATCCTTTGAAGTAGCTGTCCTTTGGATGGGGCTTTTTGTTTTTATGCTCTTCACTGCCCTTGAGGCTTTTATTGTGGTGCAAGTTAGGGTAGTTGAAAGGCTTCATTGCTGGACAGTTTCAGGGGGCAAGGCTCAGCTCTGGACTCCTGGGCTGACTTCTTTCGGGGCCTCTGGTGTAGGTGCTCTGGTGTGGGTGCCCAGGGTACCATTGGTGGGAGGCTCTCTGGCTGGGGTAGCTGGACTATCATGGCACTCCAGCAAGAGTGGCAGGAGCATCTCAGGTGATAGTCATCTGCTGCAGGACTGAAATTCTTTATATAAGAGCCTGACCCAAATATAATTGCAAAAATGAGTATATTTTGGTTACAAGGAAAGAGGTGATTTGAAAATTGAGAAGTCCATGTTTGAATCATATTGTTGAAGTAATAATTCATATTTCTAAAGCAAATATAATATTTTAAAAGCTACAGAGAAAATTGACTGCTTACAGTAATTTCAATATATGCCTGAGGCCCTAAAGAAAATAATGAAGAGAAATAGAATCATATTTACTTTCAGAACTTTAAAGAGGATCTTATTTTTAGTTCTTGTAATTCATACATCTGTCAAAAAAGCATAGTTGATTTTAAGCATATCAGTCTAAATTTTGTTTGAAAATGATCATACTACATTTCATTTGTTAGTTGTTTGCTTACAGATTTTTTTTCTCACAGATATCAGAAATTTGAATGATATAGAATATGGTGCTGTTCCCTTTGGGAGTAGAATAAAACAGGGGTAAGCATTTAAGATCACTACTTTTATTTTGTTTGTGGTTATTTTGCCTGATTGATGCCCTTCACTTTATCTTCATAAAAATTTAGATCTGTGTCAAACTGTCCTTTCATGTAGAAAACATTTACAAATGTATGCATCTATATTTCCAAGGAATGTTTCTATGAAACCGTAACTCAATTAATTAGTTTTACCCAATATAATTAATAAAATGGAAAGACTGAGTGTGTGGGGTCTGAGACAAATACAGCATGACTTTAAATTCTGGCTCTATTGCTTATTAGCTGTGTGATCTTCCACAAGCCATTTAACCAAGCTGGATTTCACTTATTTAGTCTATAGTTTGGGAATAATATTATTACCTCATTGAAGGGATTACTGTGACAACAACTGTCACACAGCACTCATTTAATGTTGGCTATTCTTATTCCAAAAAAATAAATCTTAGTAAAATTGAGCTAATAGAATGAATGGTTAAATAATTTTATAAGGGATGGCCATCACATTTCTAAATAACTATCTTTTTTAACAACTAACTAGAAAATTTACCAAAATCATCTTCTTTGAAATATTTCCTCTGTAAGTCATAGAAGCTTATAGTCAAAAGTGTTACTGAGAAGGGGAGAGAAAGAGACAGAGAGAGACAGACAGAGACAGAGAGAGACAGAGAGAGAAAGGATGTGACCATTCTCAAAAGAGATAAAAAGAAATGTATCTCTGACATTACTTTTCACAGATGACCGGCCCTGGGGCTGCTTCAGAGGCCACTCTGTTCTGCTGTTAAGATGAAATTGCACAAAATAACAGGCAGCTCAATCACTCTCTGCTTTTGTGTGTAATTTTAGTCTCCTTGCAAATAACTAGTTTATTTGTACTATAAGAAGATTGGATTTTGAAAGAGAGATAGAAGTTAAGTGGTTGTATAAATTTTTTTCCGGTTTTCTCCTTAAGTGGTAACAGCACAGTTTTAAGATCCTAAGAGTTTTGTTTGTTTTACTCTACAGAAAAGTTACTCCCAACTTTAATCATTAATTACTGGAAACATTTTAATTTTGTTTTTGTTTTGCCACATATATGGTAATACTTTAAAAAGTACAGCTTATTGTTGACTTGTCAAATACAGCCTTTGAAGAAGTGAAAAATCAATAGTCACTGGTAAGTTGCTTTTGAAAATATGGCTCCATCCTAAATTATTATCAATGAATACATATGCTTTTACTTTTTTGTTTTTTGAGACAGAGTCTCACTCTGTCACTCAGACTGGAGTGCAGTGGCATTATCTTGGCTCAATGCAACCTCTGTCTCCTGAGTTCAAGTGAGTCTCATGCCTCAGCTTCCCAAGTAGCCAGAATTACAGATGTGCACCACTATGCAGAGCTAATTTTTGTATTTTCAGTAAAGACAGAGTTTCACCATGTTGGCCAGGCTGGTCTCCAACTCCTGGCCTCAAGTGATCCACCTGGCTGGGCCTCCCAAAGTGCTGGGATTAAAGGAATGAGCCACCTCATCCAGGCTACATATGCTTTAAAAGATCTCAAAAGAAGAGTAAATATTAAAGTTTCAGCGTTTTCATTTCATGAACTACTGCATTTTTTTGCAATTATTAGCAATCCCAATTATGCTACAATTTTTCAAATGAGTTAATTCTATTTATCAATGTAGAGAAAACACCAATATACATTTCAATAAAAGCAAGTTACTGAATAACACCTGCAATATCATATCATTTTGTTCAAGCATACACAATGTACACATACAAAATATTTCTATGTGTATGTATAAAAATTAACTCAGGATTGATTAAAGCCTTAAACTAAGACCTAAAAACCATAGAAATTTCAGAAGAAAACCTAGGAAAAATGTTTTTGAACGTGGGCCTAGGCAAGAAATTTATGATTAAGACCCCAAAGCAAATGTAACAAAAGCAAAAATAAATAAATGAGGCTTAATTGAACTAAAAGGCTTCTGCACAGCAAAAGAAAGAATCAACAGAGTAAATGGACAACCTACAGATTTAGAGAAAATATTTGCAAACTATGCATCCAACAAAGGATTAATATCCACAATCTCGTAGTGTGGTGCAAAAGTTATTGTGGCTTTTGCCATTAAAAGTAATGCCAAAAACCACAGTTACTTTCACACCAACCTATACAAGGAACTCAAATCAGCAAGAAAAAATGAATAATCTCATTAAAAAGTGGGCAGATGATATGAACAGACATATTTTTAAAAGATGATACACAAATAACCAACAAACTGATGAAAAAAACGTTTAACATCAAAAATCATCAGAGAAATGCATATTAAAACCACAATGAGGTATCATCCTACCCCAGTTAGAATGGCCGTTATTAAAAAGTTAAAAAACTGTGGATGTTAGTATGGATGCAGCAAAAAGTGTTCCCATATACACTGTTGGTGGGAATGTAAACTAGCACAATCTCTATGGAAAACAGCATGGAGATTTCTCAAAGATCTAAAAGTTGATCTACCATTCAATAAAGCAATCCCACCACTGGGTATTCACCCAAAGAAAATGAAGTGATTTTATCAAAAACATACCTGCATGTATATGTTTATGACAGCACAATTCACAATTGCAAAGATATGGAATCAACCTAAGTGCCCATCAACTGATGAGTGGATAAAGAAAATGTGATGTATAACAGGATACTACCGATCCATAAGAAAAGAACAAAACAATGTCTTTTGCAGCAACTTGGATGGAACTGGAGGCCATTATCCTAAGTGAAATAACTCAGAAACAGAAAATCAAATACCACATGTTCTCACTTACAAGTGGGGGATAAGCTCTGGGTATGCAGGGGCATACAGAGTAGTATCATGAACATTGGAGACTCAGAAGGAAGGAGGATGGGAAGGGAGTGAGTGATGAAAAGCTATTTATTTATTAGTATACAATGTATACTATTCAGGTGATAGGTATACTTAAAAAGTCCAGACTTCACCACGATGCAATTCATCAAGGTACTCAAAACTACCTGTGGCCCTAAATCTACTGCAAAAAATTTCCACGTGTAAATTCATCAAAACATGTGCTTACTTCATTAAAAAGTTCTGAAGTGAAACACACCACACTTAGAGCAGAAATTATCTCTAGGTAAAACAAGAAGTAGCTTTAGCTTTAACTGTTATGTTTGTATACTGCAAAATACTTTTTGTTAAAAAATGCCTTCTTACTTTTGTAATTTAAATATCAAAAGTTTCTGTAGAAGTTATATCTTTATGTGTCTTTGATTCATTAAAACGGATGCCTCTAATAAACAGATTTCTCACAATGACCTATAATAAAACAAGTGTATTTTCTATGTGGTTTCAAAAGAATTATTTTTTTCAGAAATTAAAATACCCATTTACAAGATATTGTTTTAATAAAGTAAATATGGCTGGCAGTTTATGTTTTATCAACATTTTTATTCTCTGAGATTTAGAGTGAATCATCTAAAGATTAAAGTACAGCAAAAATTGCTTTTCTGAGATCAAAGTAAAAAAAAAAAGAGTGGAAGTTCAAGACCAGCCTGGCCAAAATGGAGAAACCCCATCTCTATTAAAAAATACAAAAATTAGCCGGGCGTTGTGGCGGGTGCCTGTAATCCCAACTACTCGGGAGGCTGAGGCAGAGAATTTCTTGAACCTGGGAGGCAGAGGTCACAGTAAACCGAGATCGCACCCCTGCACTTCAAACTGGGCGACAGAGCGAGATTTCGTCTCAAAAAAGAAAAAAGAAAAAGAAAAGAGTGTACTAAAATATTTCCTTCTAACAACCCAGTAGGACCTAATATCCGTGAATGTATTCAAACTCCTTTGTAAAAATATTATTTTCAGTGTTTACGCACTCTTGGTATCATAGTTTCTCCCAGCTGTGCAAAGTTTATTTCCTTTTATTTGCCCTGAATTTGCCTAGAAAGAGGAAGATGTTACACAGAGGTAAGAATTACGTCTTTCTATGAATAAAGCACCACTATATTTATATCTGTATTTAATGTAGCTTGTAAGTCTTGAGAATTTACTTTGAGTCAAAATGTGCCCAGTGACAAAATTAACTCCTGTTGCTAAGGTATCAGAGCAACTATAGAAATAGAAAAGTGGCAAAATTAACTCCTGTTGGTAAGATAGCAGGGTAACTGTAGAAATAGAACAGTAGATTTCTGAATGTTACTTACCAGTTTGACTATCAGATAACCAAAGACAGAGATAGGATATTTTCATTCAAACACATTATTTAACTCAGTCTAGCTCCTCAATAAAGCACAGATCCTCTTATCAATATCTGGCTTGGGCTTTTCCCCCATCTTTAACTAATCTCTAGGTATTCAAGAGTTTCCTCCCTTTATTCATGCATATTTTGTAGATAAATCGTCTAAGGCAATAGCTACAAAAATGTAGTAAACTACACATTTGATAGAGTTGACTCCCACTTGGATCCCTGGGCATCAAAATGATTAATAAAACATGACTAAATAACTTAGATAATTCACTTCTATAATTTGTAAAAACAAAAAATGTTGCTAAATTAATAAGTTCTGAATTCCTAGGTGCTTCCTGAAGTGGCTGAATTGTAAATCGCATTTTCTATTCCCTGTGGTGAGACTCAGAGAATGCTTTAATTTACTCTATTAGGCTTGGAAAATACCTCTCTAAGCTTTCCAGAGAAGAAGCTGATACAGTTTGGATATTTGTCCCCTACAAACCTTGTGTTGAAATGTGACCCTCAGTGTTGGCGGTGAGGCCAGGTGGGAGGTGTTGGGGTCATGGGGGCAGACTCTTCATGAATGAAGTGGTGCTCTTCCCATGGTAATGAGTTCACACAAGATCCTGTTGTTAGAGAGACTGGAACCTCTTTCCTTTCTCTCTTGCTCGCTCTCCTTTCGCCCTGTCACAAGCCTGCTCCCCTTTTGCTTGCAGCCATCAGTGAAAACTTCCTGGGCCTCATCAGAAGCCAAGCAGATGCTGGTGCCCTGTGTACAGTCAACAGAACTATGAGACAAATAAACCACCTTTCTTTATAAATTACCCAGTCTCAGATATTCCTTTGTAGTAACACAAAATAGATTAATACTAAAGTCTTTCTCAGTTTTTGGTAATTTGTATCTTTTGTAAAGTAAACGAAAATAAAATTGTTTCTCCTCTCTACTCCACTAAGACAGTCCTAAGACAAATCAGAATGGTACTCTCCCTTCCTTCTCTTGTGTCCTTCTTTTCTCCTTCCAGAACTACCACACTCCAGCTTGAACCAAGGAAGCATAATTTAACATAGAAGGTTTGCACTTTGCCCTTCAGGTTTTCCAGGCTTCCAGTCTATTATTGTTTTATGATTAAATTTGTCTTTGAAAAGAGTCTGAATTTAGTGCAATACTTTTCCAAATAATGTCTTCTTAGGGCTTCAAGGGATTGTTTAAATGCAAAACAAATTTGAGGTTTTCTGATTTCTCAATTAACTCTTACATAATGTTATAAAATATGCATATTTTATGGCCTTTCAGTAGTATAAAAATCTTTCTTTTTTTATTTTATTTTACTTTTATTTGCGACGGAGTCTGCTCTGTCGCCCAGGCTGGAGTGCAGTAGCGCGATCTTGGCTCACTGCAAGCTCCGCTTCCCGGATTCACTCCATTCTCCTGCCTCAGGCTTCGCAGTAGCTGGGACTACAAGCCCCCGCCACCATACTCGGCTAATTTTTTTTCTGTTTTTAGTAGAGACGGGTTTTAACCGTGTTAGCCAGATGGTCTCGATCTCCTGATCTCGTGATCCGCCCGCTTCGGCCTCCCAAAGTGCTGGGATTACAGGCGTGAGCCACCGCGGCCGGCCTAAAAAATATTTAATTCATCTCTGAGATTAATTAATATGAGAAAAAATATTTTCCTGATAATTTTATTTGGCCCCAAATAAATTTATATGTACCTTCCTCATCTAAACAAAATTACAAATGTGAAAATGAGAAGGGAATTTCTATGCCTGTTGTATCAAAAGCCATATAAATGTGCTGTCATCGGAAGAAATGGACAAGTTCTCCTTTCAGATTGCCTGCAGGTTAACATAGCTACCAGGAAATGAAAGGTTCTGGCCTTAAAGTCAAATAACTTAACAATCCCCTACTTTTATTAGTTCAAAAGGAATTTGAAGACACTTAAATGTATATTTGTACGTTTAGAAAAATATTTTGAATTAAAATCTTTAAACTTTCCTTCTACCTTAAAAAAACCAACAACAAAAAACAGGTGACAGGCTTTTCTCTAAGATTTGGCACAAGACAAGGATGGCCACTCCTACTACTCCTATTCAACATAGTACTGGAAGTTCAAGCCAGAGCAATCAGACCAAAGAAAGAAATAAAATATACATCCAAATTGAAAAAGAGGAAATCAAATTATCCCTGTTTTCAAAGGACATGAATTTATATTTAGAAATCTTTAAAGACTTCATCAAAAACTTTAGATCTGAGAAAAAATTCAAAATTTCAGGATAAAAAAATCAACATACAAAAATCAGTAGTGTTTCTATGCACTAATAACAAACTAGCTGAAAAAATAATTAAGAAGGCAAACCCATTCATAATCACTACAAACAAACATACCTAGGAATAAAAGTAACCCAAAATGTGAAAGTCTTGTACAAAGAAAACTACAAAACAGTAATGAAAGAAATTGAAGAGGACACCAACAAATACAAAGATATTCTATGCTCATGAGTCAGAAGAATTAATATCATTAAAATAACCACACTATGTAAAGCAATATACAGATTGAATGCCATCCTTATTAAAATACCAATGCTGTTTTTCAAAGAGAGAGAAAAAACATCTCAAAATTTTATCAAATCCAAAAGAACCTGAATAGCCAAAACAATCCCGAGAAAAAAGCCAAAGGCATCACCCTACCTGACTTCAAATGTATTCCAAAGCTATAATAACCAAAACAGCATAATATTGGTACAAAAACAGGCACATAGACTCGTGGAACATAACAGAAAGCCCAGAAATAAATCCATGTATTTACAGCAAACTGATCTTCTACAAAGGCACCAAAAACATGCATTGGGGAAATGGCGCCCTTTTCAATTAATGGTGCTGGAAAAAGTTGATAAGCATATGCAGACCAATGAAACTAGCTCTCCTCTCTCTCACCATCTACACAAAAATGGATTTAAGACTTAAACATAAAACTTGAAGCTTTAAAACTACTAGAAAATGGAGAACATTTCAGGACATTGGTCCAGGCAAATATTTTATGGCTAAGGCTTCAAAAGCATAAGCAATAAAAAACAAAAATAAACAAATACTACTATATTAAACAAAAAAGCTTATACACAGCAAAGGAAATAATTAACAGAGTGAAGAGATAACCTGCTGAATGGGAAAAATATGTGCAAACTATTCATCAAACAAGGGAATAATGTTTGGAATCTACAAGGAACTCAAACAACTCACCAGCAAATAGCCTTATTAAAAAATGGGTAAAAGACATGAATAGATATTTTTCAAAAGAAGACATACAAACAGATATATTTAAAACACTCAATATCATTAATCATCAGGTAAATGCAAATCAAAACCACACTGAGATATCAACTTAGCCCAGTTAGAATGGCTATTACTAAAAAGACAAAAAAAGTACAGATGCTGGCAAGGTTACAGGGAAAAGAAAACTTTTATACACTGTTGGTGGGAATGCAAATTAGTACAGCTGTTATGGAAAACAGTATGGAGAATTCTTAAAAAGCTAAAAATAGAATTACCATAAGATCCAGCAATCTCACTACTGGGTATATATCCAAAGAAAAGGAAGTTGGTATATTCAAGGGATACCTGCACTTCCATGTTTATTGCAGCACTATTCACAATAGCAAAGACATGGGCTCAACCTAAGTGTTCATCAATGGATGAATAAGGAAAATGTGAATAAAGAAAATGAATAAAGAAATGAATAAAGAAAATGAATATATACACACAATGGAATATTATTAGGCCATAAAAAATGAAATTATGTCATTTGCAGCAACATTAATGGAACTGGAGGTCATTAGGTTAAGTGAAATAACTCAGGCCCAGGAAGACAGATATCGTATGTTCTCACCCTTATGTTGGAGCTAGAAAAGATGATCTCATGCAGGTAGAGAGTAGAATGATACATATCACAGGCTGGGAAGAATGTGTGGGTGGGTGGGAAGGGAAGGAAGAGAAGTTGGTTAATGGGTACAAACATAGAATTATATAGAAGGAATAAGTGTTAATGATCGATAGCAAAGTAGGGTGACTATAGTTAACAACAATGTATTGTATATTTCAAAGTAGTTATAAAAGAAGATTGGAATGTTTCAAATAAATAGAAATGATAAATACTCAAAGTGATTTGATCATTACACATTGTAAGCATGTAGCAAAATATCACATATACCCCATATATATGGACAAATATTACATATCAATAAATTTTAAATGTCATTTTCTTTTTTGACTTTACATTTAAATATGTAGCATTGTGTTTTATCATAATTATTTTTAACTTTTTTCATGTTATATTCTCACTACTATTCCTATTATAATTATTTCTTAACTTTATTTGTTTTAAATTCTGAATTAAGTCCTTTCTTGATGTAGCCTGGGATTTCCTGAATTTGTGAACTACAGCATGTCTAAGCTCAGACAGATCTTAACGAGAGAATCTAATAATTAAAAGAGGGAATGTCTTACAGAGTCATCTTGACTGTCTCCTGTGTGTCCTGATTTCCCAATCTTAACACATTTCAGTCTTTACTTTAGACTAATAGAATTGTCTTCAACATCTCATTGTCATCACAAAAGTGTAAACATCCCAGTGTAGCAGAACTTATTCAATATGGCCTGAGTATTAAAATCCAAATTGAGTAATTATTCAGTCACCTAAGAATACCTTTCATATGTAATATTCATGTTTTACATCTTTATATTTTTACTTCCTTGATCCTTGCCTCAGGAAAGAAGATGGGAAAGTTCTCTGATTCCATGAGAACTGTGAGATTCAGAGTCGTGGTGTGCCTTGACCCAAGGTTTGCAGCTAATAAATTGAGGACCAAGGCTTAGAATCCAGATCTTCTGCCTCTAGCACAGTGTACTATGTATTATGTTGATAACTGGATTTTGGAAAAATCTGAACTAGCCCTAGGGTTTCCTGGCTCCATACTTAGGATCCTTTTTATGATATAAAATACCTTAATCTCTCTTATGTTACCTGTACACAAGCTGCTGTTTTTTAAAAATATTTTTAAGATAATTATAAGTTTACATACATTTGTTAAAAATACTACAGAAAGGCCCCATATTTTTTTCACTTACTTTTCCCACAATGGTAACATCTTGCATAACTCTAGCGCAATATACCAACCAGGATATTGATATTAATACAGTCCAGCTACAGAGCATTTTCATACCACAAAGTTTCTTCCTATCGCCATTATATAGCCACACCTACTTCCCTTCCCCCACTCCATCATTTTTGCCCCAACACCTGGCAACCATTAATGTACTTCCCATTTATTTAATAACATTATTTCAAGGATGCTTTATAGATGGTATCATATATACCTTTTGGAACTAACTTCTTTCACTCAGCATAGTTTCCTGGAGATTCATCCAGTTGCTGTGTATCATCGCTCTTCATTGCTGAGTTGTATTCCCACTGTAGGGATGCACCATAGTTTGTTTAACCATCCCTCCCTTGAAAGACATCTAGGTTGTTTCCAGCTTGGAGCTGTTATGAATAAAGCTGCTATGAGTTTTCACATGCTAGAGTTTTTTGTTAACATACATTTATAAATATCACAGGCTGGTTTGTTTTAATTTTAATTTTACTTTAAGTTCTGGGATACATGTGCAGAATGTGCAGGTTTGTTACATAGTTATACATGTGCCATGGTGGTTGGCTACACCTATGAACCCATCATCTAGGTTTTAAGCCCCACATGCATTAGGTATTTGTCCTAATGCCCTCCCTCCTCTTGCCCTTCATCCCCGACAAGCCTTGGTGTGTGCTGTTCCCCTCCCTGTGTCCATGTGTTCTCATCATTCAGCCCCACTTATCAGTGAGAACACGTGGTATTTGGTTTTCTGTTTCTGTGTTGGTGGCTGAGAATGATGGCTATTCCATCTTCATCCATGTTAGCAAAGGACAGTGATCTCCATTCTTTTCTGGTGGCTGCATAGGTATTCCACAGTATGTATGAGTGCCCACATTTTCTTTATCTTCATGTCCTATAATTTGATTGGGCATTTGGTTGTTCAAGTCTTTAACTTATTGTAAATAGTGCCTGCAAGTAAACACTTTGTGTGCAATTGTCTTTATAGTAAAATGATTTATCATCCTTTGGCGTATATACCCAGTAATGAGATTGTTGGGTCAACATGGTATTTCTACGTTCTAGATCCCTTGGAGGTAATTGCACACTGTCTTCCAAATCGGTTGAACTGATTTAAACTACTCACCAAAGTGTAAAAGAGTTCCTATTTCTCCATTATCCTCGCCAGCATCATTTCCTGACTTTTACTAATTGCCATTCTGACTGGTGTGAGATGGTATCTCATTGTGGTTTTGATTTACATTTTCTAATGGCCAGTGATGATGAGGCTGTTTATAAATTATCAAAGTCTATTTAAATAGCTTTCTAGACAAAACTGATCAAAAGTCACATGATCAAGAACTACCTGGGCTAGTTCTCTTCCACAACTCTACTGAGCCCCTCTGTATTAGTTAGGGTTCTCTGGACAAACTCAGGAAGAAATTAATGTTGCAGTCCTGAGGCAGAGTTTCTTCTTTGGGGAACCTCAGTTTTTGCTCATAAAAGCTTCAGCTGAGCAGATGAGGGCCACCCACAAAGGGATGAGGCCCTTAACTTAACAGTCAGCTGATTGTAGATGTTAACTATATCTGCAAAAGACCTTCACAGCAACAACCAGTTTAGTATTTGATTAAATAACTGGATGCTATAGACCAGTCAACTTGACTTAAGACCATGACAACTAAAACAGACTTCCTTATGGAACTAAATCTTTCTTTAAAATGTGTTTTAATGCCTTTTTTCATCATATTTTTCTTTGCACAGGCTGCAGGGAAGGCAAAGACTTTGTCAGAGGGATGAAAAATCAGTGAGAGATAGGACATAGCTAAGGAATGACAATTAGACAAAGTGAAGACCACTAACTTTGTCCTGAATAGTCCTAAGAGAAAGATAGAGAGAGAAATTGTGAGCCCACTTACATCATTGGAACTCCTGGAACAGCTGTATCTACAGATGATGCAGACTTTATCTAAGGCTGTTTACAATGACAGAAGACAGGAAATTTGTTTGCCCTATGATAGTCTTGAGTGGATTATAGTCACCAACGGAAACAAACAGTGCCCTAACATAAAAAGTAACTTGTCAATACTAATTAACACAAATTTATGTGAACATAAAATTTATGTGGACATAAAATTCACATGAGCTCCTAAAAAGCCAGCATTTCACAGGAAATCATTTTTAATTTATACAATATTTATTTATTATAGAGCACATTTGAGATCTATATGAAAAAGATATGATTCTTGACTCTAGAAATCAATGGTCTTACACACATTTTGTTATTGAGTAGATAGATACTGAGTGTCCAGATTAACTGATTTAGTATTTCATTATACTCCACATGAATCAGAAACAGTGACATTAGTAGGTCCAGAACAAATTAAATGCAGTATTTTTCTAAAGACTGGTATTATTGTCTAGAATGCATGGGTGTGCTGTGTGTGTGTGTGTGTCTTTATCCTGCAGATAAGAGGAACATAACTGAGATTTTCAATTATAGTACTTAAAGGGTTCTCATGAAAAACAAGGGCTTAGGTATATTCTGGCTCCAGAGGATGGAACTGAGAAAAATAATTTAGGAGGCTTATTTCATTTCTAGGTAAGAAACTCGACTTAGCTACTTAGGAGTATCTCAACAATTAATCAGGAAACTGGTATAGCAATTCATTTCCTGAAACAATAATCCAATAGTAGCTAGTTAATGATTCATTACCACCCAATAAGGATATTGTAGTTTGTGAAATGTTGGATTATAATACCTCTGAAATGTAGTCCACTATGCAATTCTGCCATACTAAACATTTGTAAAAGTGCCATAAACCAGTGCTACTGTGATTAGCATGTGGACAGCTCTCACTACTATTCTGTGTTTAGGGAGAAGGCAATAATTAAAATTCATGATATTATTATATATGTATTCAATGAAAACACAGGTAATACTGTGCATTTCATTGGTACTTTCACAAAACACTCAAATGTTTAATTGTGTTTAACCCACAAAATAGTTCAATGAGAGTTTCCTTGTCTGAATACAGACATTAGGTCATTGTCAACACCTTGCCAAAATACACATCTCTAGCGTATTGTGTCTCAAGTCAGGCATGTCTGGGAAGTGCTAACTCAGAGACAAGACAAAATACTCATATTCTTCTACCAAGTAAGTAAAGAGAGAGTCTTTAAGGAAGACTTTGCTCCCATCCATCATGATGCACTACATTCATGTCACTTTGGTAATGACTTCACATAAGGAGATCACAGAGACACGCTCATTGTTCTCACTGACCTCCTGAGATCATGAATTTCTTCAAAGCAAGAAACTGGTTCCTTTATGGTAAACAATGTACAATTACACTACAAAGGAAGGAATATTCTATTGCATTCTGTGTCTTCATTTAACTGTGTCATTCATCCCTTCTCATCAATGGTTGACTCAACTCGACTTTTTTTTTCCAGTATGCAAGTTGAAATCTTGTTTTACTTTTGCTTTACAAAGCATGCTTGAAAATACCTTCAGATTCGTATGAAAACGAAATAGTGAACTGCCTATTATTAAAGAACTTACAATTGATCCATCCCTGTACCATGTTAGTTGACTTTGTACAGAGTGCAAAGGAGAGCCTGCATCCATATTTACCTGTTGAATTTCATTTTATCCCTCTTTGTTGTTTGTAAAATAAGATTTTAAAAATTTTAGCATCAGAGCCCAGTGCTTCATGTACCCAAATTCTACGCTTCACTAACCTTAATGCTACTACTAAAAGTAATAAATTCTTGTTATTTCACAGCTTCTTTTTCACTGAGCAGGTATAACTACATTTCTTTTCTAATTGAAAAAAAAGTTCATGAATTAAAGAAGACAATTTTACTTTGACTTCAGAAATGTGTTCTATTACAGTTGCTCGCAACTTCATGGAAATTACTTATTTTCTGTGTTTTGGGACATTTTGCTATTGTAAATAATGCATTCTTACACATGAGTTATTTGTTATTGGGTTTTTTAAATGATTGATTATAGGAAGCATTTATATAAGTGAAAATTTTGGGATTTGATTCCCTGAAATAATTCATTATATTCAATTTGTTGCTTCAGGGCCTGTAGCTACGTAATTGTTGTCTCACAAATATCCAGTTAAGTCTGGCTTCATGATCCAATGAGGTCAGATATATCTGTACTTAATCATATTTAAATACACATATATATACACACACACGTATTCATTAATAAATTGTTACTGCTGTCATTTTGAACACGCAAACTCAAAAAAAAAAAAAAAAACTTCATAGACACAATCTAAAAACCAAAAGGCCTTCAGGTGTCATCTATTCTAAGTTCATCATTTTACAAAAAAGAAAAAGAGGTATTATGTAATCTATTCACAGTCCATAGCTAGTTGTTGGAAGATTCCTCTAGCTACACATATTCACACACGTAAATCATACAGGAATGCTGGATAAAATAAACAACAGTAACAAATACACTTAAAATATGAGACAAAATTCAGATTAGATAAAAGTGAGTGGGAATTTAAAAAGCAAAATTCTCATGGGTTAGAAAAGACTAGAGAAAATGAAGCTAAAAAATGAAACCACATCAGCACATGGCAGCCAGGGACAAATCTAAAGGGTTCTGACCCAATCAGGTTTGGGGGAAAGGGTTTTAGTAGTCTCCTAAGGAAAAAAGGCATTGCCTTTTCCCACTCAAGTTCGAAACGATTGAATTGAATCTATAGAACAAAGCCTGGTACCACAAAAAGCTGCTTTCTATGTGATAAAGGGATTAGAAAAACGCCATCCATCTTCGCAGAGAAGAAACAAGAAAGCAAGCTGTTCCTTTTCTTTGATGAAGAAGAAAAGAAAAAATTACAAAAAGCAATTTGGAACCACATCATTCATGAAGGAAATTGCAAGTTTGCACTGTTTGAGTGGTAGTAAAGCTTCCAAATTGAGAGATTAATATAAAAACTAGATCTGAATTATAGAATCCCCTACGGGTTCAGGAGAAAAAAAATAATATCACATTCTTTTGGACACTTTAAGTGCCCAAGAATTCTGAGATTTTCTTTTTTTTTTTTTACGGTCAAAATAAAACTATGAAAATATCTGCTTCACCAAATGAGGAGTTGACTGCTGCAGAAGTTGCCTTTCCTGTACACAACTGGAATATTAGTCAAAATATATAAAACATTTTTTTTTGGACATTGGACAACAGACAGACAAGATTGTGACACCAGAAATAAAAGCAAAACGCCTTGAGGCAGTTTCCAAGCTGCAGCAGAGTGAGAAAACTGAAACAGGACCCTGTGGTCTTTGTGAGTTCAGCAAACAGAAATTAGAGTTCAAGGAAACCAAGGCAACTTAAGTCTGTGAAGCAGAGAAGCTGCAAAGAATGCTGAACAGAGGATTCAAAAGAACATCAAAAGAGTGTTCTCAAGGCTTTGGTTCAGTGCTAGTCTGCATCTATGAAGATCATGGAGTGCAACTCCTTGAGGTCTGGAGAAAGAACCACCAGGAAAAAAAAAAATACTAACCATGTGTGAAACTCACACAGGGATGGAAATAATCTGTTCACAGCCAGAGTACAAAGAAATCTGTGTATAGTTCACTGAAGGGAAAATAGATTAGGCCCACAACGAAAGCTATTATTAACCTAAACTTTTTACACAGCTTTAAAAAAAAAGCCATCAATGAATCAAACTGAACTGCATTACATAATGAAATTAAACAATCTTTAAAAGACTATAATAAAAACCAGCACTTCAAAATGCAAAAACCAGAAGATCTAGCATATAAAGAAAAGTTACTAGGCATACAAAGAAGCCAGAAAATTTGTCCATAAACAGAAAAAAAATCTCTGTAGAAACAGCCAGAAATGAAAAGGGAAGATAATTTTAAAAGGAAAGTTCCTAAAATTATCTATTATGTATATTAGATATGCATAATGGGATCATCTAACATTTTTGTAAAGAGCCAAAGAGGAAGTATTTTGTATCACTATAGACTAAGAGGTAAAAACCAAGGATATTATATAAGTACTTACATAACAAAAGAGGAAACAAATTTCTACAAACTTTAATTGACAAAATTTATAATATAATAATCATAATTGAGTATAATGGTTTGTAATAAGGTCCACCACTGTGAAGAATGAAATTCTTTTGGGGAGGCATAACAGTTTGATCAACTGAGCTCCTTAATGTTTCCTATCTCCACAATCAATTGTAAATATTCATCAGATAACGATATATAAGGAGATTTTGTGTATTTCATCTTTGAAAATGTCTTCTCACACATACTTATGTGTGAAAAGTATACTGATATCACTCCACTAGCATGTGATTTTGATTGGGCATACTCATCACTTAAAAGGAATTTATAAAATTTCATTAGATTCTTCTCTTGATATTTCCCTTTTAGCATTTGATTATATAGCAAATCAATCAACAATTTGGTGGAAACTTCTCCATTGCACAAAATGATTTCAAAGTCTGAACATTTCTTTTTTATCTAAATCAAAATCTGAAAAATGCTGCTAAAACTGTAGTTTGAGCTGAAAAAATATATCTACTACCAATTTGTATGAGAATGTGAGATCTTAATTATGTACTTAAGATAACTAAGATACCTAATTATGAAAATTAAGTCTGTAGCAAAATCTAATTTCTAAGATAATTATGATAATTAAGTCTGTTGCAAAATCTAATTTCTAAAGTCAGTCAGTATTTGGTGATAAAGACCGAGGGAAATATTTTGCAGGAAGAAAAAAATTCAATCTCAAGCCCAAGCTAAAAGCAAAATAATATCACAATAAAACTCCTACTGGCCAGGCATGGTGGCTCACGCTTGTAATTTCAGCACTTTGGGAGGCTGAGGCGGGCGGATCACGAGGTCAGGAGTTCGAGACCATCCTGGCTAACACAGTGAAACTCTGTCTCTACTTAAAAAAATACAAAAAATTAGCCAGGCTTGGTGGCGGGCATCTGTAGTCCCAGCTACTTGGGAGGCTGAGGCAGGAGAATGGCGTGAACCCAGGAGGTGGAGCTTGCAGTGAGCAGAGACCGTGTGCCACTGCACTCCAGTCTGGGTGACTGAACGAGACTCAGTCTCAAAAACAAAACAAAACAAAACAAAATCTTTCCTACTGCTAAGCTATTCGACCATGGCATGACAGGATGTGTTAGGGTATGCTGCTTCTATTTCTGATAAAAGTTTGTGAAACCGATGACCACCAAGTCCCTGAGAGAAAAGGAAATTCACCATTGACAATACTGGTTTAGTAATACATTGTAGTTCAAAAATTTATGCCAAGAAATCTGTTATAAATAATACAATTAATAGACATAGTGTTTCAGCACCTTACAATATTACACAGTTTAATTTGTCCAACAACATTTTTCTGCTCCATAGCTATTTTTACTACCATCTGTTTGAACACTTCTTAGCAGATTCCACTTCAGGTTGTATTGAAATCCATTTTTTAAACTTCTCTGAAAATATGTTCCTTTATAATTATTTCATGCAGACTATTCATAGAAGCTAATTCTTCAGTCACTTTAAAATTAACACTGAGTTCAAATTAACAGCAGAACAATATCAGTATATCTGTTAAATCATTAAGAACTGAGAAAATCACTCCAAATTATCTACTGTGCTTTTAATTATTCTTGTTGCTCCCAATGTTTTAAGCTCTGTGAAAAATTCTTGACAAAAGATTGTCATTAGCTAGTTCAATTTCTCTGAACATATTTATTCAGCTGATGCAATCAGAAGTAATTTAATTAACTCACCACCAGCAACAGTTTTTCTTCTCAGCTAACAAATGAGCCAATAATCTTGTTTTCAGCTACATTTTTATTTTTTACCTTTGTGAATAAATTCTGCTATGATGAGATGTTTGTTTTGTAAGTTTTAATTTTTCAGTTCTCTCAGGAAGGCTACTTTCCTGTGAGTTAGTAATATGATGAGTGCTTACTCTGTTAATGTTACTGTATACTGCATTTTTAAGCACAGCTGTAGTGCCAATAAATAGTAAAACACAATATATTTCCATCTAATTTAATACTAAGATAATTCAGAATCCAATGTCCCTTAAATGCACAAAATTCAATGTCCACATTTTCTTCACTTATTTTGATTTGATGGGTATGCAAAGATAAAACGTTACAACAGTGTACATTTTCTCAAAATGCTGTCATGTTTCAGCTACATCACTGTGTATAGTACACTGAAAAGCAGTGCAAAGCAATAAGAATGCTAAACGGAGTCTCTGTTGTAATGACTCAACTCTGCTATTGTAATAAGAAAACAGCCAAAGTTGCTTAATGGATGACATGGCTGTGTTACAATGTAATTTTATTTATGAGTGCTGAAATTTTAATTTCATACAGTTTTCATATGTCACAACTGTTATTCTTTTAGTTTTTTTCCAACTCCTTAAAAATGCAAAATTCGTTCTTTACATGCAAGTCATACAAAACAGGCAGAGGGCTGGATTTGGCCGACAGGTCATTGTCTGCCAACCCCAATCTAAGCAATCAGTTCAGGATGTTAGAAAACAAAATGTAAATTAAAAAAAAAAGAAAATAAAGGAAATTATATAGATAAGAATAGATAACAAAATATAAAATAAAAGAAAAAATGCTAATAGATTATCAACAAAGTACAAGTTGTTTTGTAAAAATTTAATAAAGACAATAAATCACTAGTGAACTTGCTCCAGAAAATTAGAAAGAAATATGTAGCAATATGAAGAAAGAAAATGGAATGCAACTATGAATACAAAATGGAAGATGGAATATAAAATGGAATATAAAAAATGATGGAAGATGGAAGATGGAATGTAAAATGAAAAGACACAAATATTTTACATAATGTATTACAAACAGAAAATGATAATCATGATTAAGTGAAATTATCATACTTTAAAAATAAATTAATGTAATACACCATGTCAATGCATTGAGGGAGAAAGCAGACAGCCTTGCAGTAGATTCAAGGCAGAGGCTGGAAAAAGCAAAAATTTTAATCCTAAATTTCTCATTTTAAAAAAAGAAAAAAGCAATGCTGAGAAGACTACAAATAGAGAACTTCCTTAGCATCACCACTGTAGAAGACAATAATCTATCACAAAATATGAGTCAGCATACTAACGGTAATACATTGAACATTGTCTTTCAGGTTGGGAAGAAAACACAAGTACTCTCCGAATTTCTTAATATTCAACAATAAACTAGACGTTCAAGACAATTTTATAAAGATTGGAAAATATTATATTGTTTTCATTCACAAAAATATGATTGTATAGAAAATTAAAGAAAAACAGTGGGCAACCTGTTAGAACTAATAAGACACTATAAATTTTCTGGACAATGTTTAACAATGACAAAACAGGGGGAAGGCTGCTGGAGAAAGAATAAGATTAACTTACATGAAAATAAACTTTAGTGATACCAATAATGATATATATATATATTTTTTTCTGAGACAGAGTCTCGCTCTGTCACCCAGGCTGGAGTACAGTGGTGCAATCTCAGCTCACTGCAACCTCCACCTCCCAGGCTCAAGAAATTCTCTTGCCTCAACCTCCTGAGTAGCTAGCATTACAGGCATGTGCCACCAAGCCTGGCTAAGTTTTGTATTTTTAATAGAGACGGGGTTTCACCATCTTGGCCAGGCTGGTCTCAAACTCCTCACCTCGTGATCCGCCCTCCTCGGCCTCCCAAACTGCTGCGATTACAGGCGTGAGCCACCAGGCCCGGCCTCAATAATGGTAATATTTTATATCTTAAGCTTTCTGTTTTATTTTTACAATTTAGAGTATCAGTAGGATTCCACTTCTCATTAAATTCCATGTAAGTATCACTTTTTCACAATCTACATTTAGCAGAGCATAACAAAGAATTCCATGTTTTAAAATGAGCTGGAAGCAAAGTATACATTCTTAAAACATAAATGAATAAAAGATTATCTGTTGTTGGACCATAAAAATAAATTCTTTACCAAAAGAAATATTTTCTTTAAATAAAATACTGTCCTATTTTTCTCTCAGTCAGGTTCCCAAATGGATTTGTATCTGTGTATTTGGTGGCAAAGTTTATTCAACTCAGTTTGAGTTTTGAATTCAACAGATTGCATACTTTTCATATAGTATTAGCAGTGACTATATGCCTTACATGTAGCATGAGAAATGTTTCATGAGAAGAAAATGTGGTAGGTATATGGGAAGGAAGTAGTAATATTTTTTCTCCCCTGAGTCTCTGTGAGCCAAGAAAAAGTTTGTGTTTATTCTTCTTTTCTTTATAATAATTAACATCAGTAAACGTTTATTGAAAAAATATTTATTTTAGTGATGGAAAAGATATATTACTTAAATTTCGAGAAGTAAAAAAAAGTGGAATCTAAAGTGATGCTAAGAAATAATTTTTTTCCAGTAGAATCACTGATTCATAGTCATATGTCATAATATGCATTTCTATTTTCAAGGTGAGTGTTATCATAATATGACAATACATCTGTATTCCTTTTATGCTTTGTTACAGTTCACACAAGTTGTGAAGTTATTCTAACTGGGGGAGTTGGTCAAGAACTAAGATACATATTTCCTCAATCTTATCTTCATATGAAAACAGAAAGAAATCAATTTTAAACTTATTTTTATCCTTGTTGTGAAAATTGTAGAAAGTTTACCTACGTCCCTGCTTTTAAAATATTATTTTTCTTTTTTATGAAACTAATTGCTCTTTGTCTAGTAACTGGGGTTGTTTATAGAAGCAATCCGTCTTGGCCACATAGACCCACAGTTTAAAAATCTAAACCTAAATTTTTGGTGAGCTACAATGAGGAATGTACACCAGAAAATTCGTATATTTCTCTGAGCTTTCCCTTTTATTCATCACCATCTCTCCATTTAGTTATCGTAATGTTTATCATATAACTTTATACTTCACCATGAATCGCTCATTGCTTCTTTTTCCTTACCCATCATGTATTCTGTATGCAATAGCCCTTGCTCTCAGGTAATGAGAATCCTTAGCACGCAGGTTTCCTGACATGGCATCCATTGAAGGAAAGAAATGTCAATATATTGGAACTTTTCCACAAACATATTTGTGCATGGCTTTACCTGCATTTCTAAAACATTATCCTTTACTTAGACTTTTTTCTGCAACTATGCTGAATTTTCCCTTATTGTAATATTTCTTAGCCATTGGGGGTATGACCCTCCTTTGAGGTTGAGTTTTTCCTACATGGAGGAAAAAATGCCCCTATGCAGTTTACAAAGACATTACGTATACATTTCGAGGGCAATACAAGTGGCCAGAAGTAAACCACAAACCAAAAAAAATATATATATTATATATCTATATCTGAACTCTGGGTCAACCTCCAATCTAAAGCTTTTTTAAAAAAAAATTGTTTGACCTCTTTTCTTGAAATTTATTTGCTTGTATGGGAGTTCTCAAAGCATGCTTATTTTACCTTATTAAAATGATTTTCTCCTCAATATGTTTTGTTTTCAAGAATATTTAACAGATTATTCTTAAGGATATAGTACTTCCAATGAGTTGATTCTTGAGTTCATCAATCTTGTTGACTTCTATTAAGCAACCATAAGCCTACAAAAATTTTTAAATAATACCTTCCTTAGAGTTCATTGTGGTTATACGATTGTCAAGAAATCACAACACAAATCATGGAAAAGTAATTTATAATGACAAGAATACAGTGATTCTGCCTCTCCTAATGTTGTGGGCAATGTGATTGATCACTCAATCACATCAACTCTACCTGCTCTCAATGGCAAAGCTATGAACATAGATCCTTCTTGGCTTCATTGCTACCAAAATACACTATTATTTGGCTATAGCTGCTGTCTATCACAGGGTTTTCAAATTTATCTGATGGCAGGAACAAGCTGGGGCCTTGACTAAATATGCAGATTATCAATCATGAAATATCAATATTTTCATGGAAACTGTGATTTAATGTGTTTATTTAGGCCCCCCAAATCTGTGGATTTAATAAGCATTCCAAATGAATCTTTTGAAGGCAGTTTAGAAACACTTCGTCTGAATGCCTAAGCCATGACTTGATTTGGCACTCTACAGTTATTTAAAGAAAATTGTAACTTTGAGTTCATTTGACATCCCATAAATTTCACTTTTTTATAATTTTGTTCACTAATTCTTCATTGATTATTACATACTAATTTGAATAATGGAAAATAAAATTGAACTGAGAGTTAGAAGCTCATGGTTTAGCCTCTTTTTTTTTTTTTTGGCCTCTAGTTCTAATGTGGACTTTTGTATGTAATTACTATCTCTGGCTCAGTTTTCTCATGTGTAAAATGAGAATGTTTGGCTACATGGCTTCTAAATCATTTTTCACCCTAATATTAACATATAACTAACTCTAATAAGTTAATTTTTATTGTGGTTGAATCTAGAACTTATGGTAGCAAAATCTAATAAAACACAGACAGTAAACACAAAAGATTTTACTACTAAATGCTAATGGAAAAATACATAACATTTAATTGTAGTCTTGTCACATTGATCCTTAAAGGCAAATACACAACCAGAGATCTGCTAGATTATGCAGAGGCATCTAAAGCAGGTGATCTGAGGAACCCCAAGTAGCCCTTAGTGGCTGCTAATAGCTACCAATTTGGCCAGAGTGATTTTATCATTTATTGCTGAAGATGAAATAATATTTAAAAAACAATTAAATAGATATTTCAGATCAGGTTGCCTTGTTTTCACATAGAACATACTTTAAGGATATAAGATAATTATATGTCTGTATGTGTGCATTTGTGTGTATAAAATACTTTATATTTGTGATATGTAGTAGCTTTAGAGGCATAAATTACTATAATTCATATGTGAGACTTCGTATGTGCAAATCCACACAGGTATAAATGTATGTGTTTGTGTAGTAAGATACTATCTTTGGTAGGTAGAAGTTTGGAGGATGTGACTATTTTCATAATTCTCCATAATTTCAATTGTCACATTTTGAGTAAATCAAATAAAACTGTGATTTATATATAAATATTTTATGACTGACTTTATATCCTTTTTTTAAAGATAGAATCTAGCCCCATCACTCTGCTTATGGCAGCCTTGACCTCCTGAGCTCAAGTGATCCTTCCACCTGGGCCTCCTGAGTAGCTGGGACTACAGGCACATGTCACCATGCCCGCTAATTTTTTGGTACTTTTTTGTAGACATGGGGTTTCAACATGTTACGCAGTCTGCTTCAGCCTCCCAAATTGCTAGAATTAGAGACATGAGCCACTGTGCCCAGCTTGAATTCATACATTTTTGAACTTTTTTCTTCACATTTTAAACTGTTCTAAAAACTCCTCTGGTGAGTTGGGATGGAGGCAGTGGATTAGCCTCTTCTAGGGTGTTCTATTTCAAGAGGCCTGTAGAAACATTTCGGCATTCCTAGTTAATCTACCATTATCCATTGGAGTTAAATTAACTAAATATGTAAAATATATTCTAATACATATTTCCTTTACTAATAAATATTTCCTTTCCACTTCTTTGCATTTTCCTTCATGTTGTGTTCATTTTTTGGATCGATTGTTGTTTTGTAAGTAACTTACTCCTTTTTCATGGAGGTTTTTCATGTCCCTGTTTTCTTTGTGTTTTAAGATTTCACCACAACATTTGTCATAGAATGTGCTAAAACTCAATGAGTCCTTTTCATCTGCTAACTCAACATTGCAGTTCAGGAAAATATTTTTCTAGTAACAATGTTATTTTCACTATTCCTTCTCTTTGTTTCTTTTCCCTCTCTGGGATTTCTATTTTTCACATGTGTTTTAGTTTTCTATGGCTGTGTAAATTTCCATAAAATTATCATCTTAAAGAATTATACATTTATTAGCACACAGCTCCTGTGGGAAATAAATCAGAGCACAGCTTAGCTAGATCCTGTTCTCCAGGGTCTCATAAGCCTGCGATTAAAACATTGACCAGGAGTGCAGTTTTCTCAGAGACTTAACTGAGGAAGGACTGCCTTTCAACATCATGTGGTTTTTGGCAGTGTTCCTAATGGATTTCCAGACTGAAGTCTTCCTCAGCTATTTGATATATGTATTTATCTATATGGCTGCTCACAATAGGATAGTTTATTTTTGGAAGCCAGCAATGGATAGGAGCTTCCTAGCAAGACAGGTTACAGTCTTAACATTATCACATACACAGAATCAAGTACATCCTGTCACCTTTGCTGTATTCAATTGCTTGGAAGCAAGTCAAATATCTCACTCACATACAAAGTGATAGATTTACAAAGTAAAAGACATGAAGACAAGCAAGCAAGAATCATGGTGGTGACCATAGAGCCTGTCTACCACAGTACATTAGGTTTCCCGAATCTATTCTTCAAGGCTCTGATCTTTTCCAGCATGTTTTATATCTTTGAATCTTTGTGCGTTTTTTTGTTGTTTTGTTTTGTTTTTTTGAAATGGAGTCTCGCTCTCTCGCCCAGGCTGGAGTGCAGTGGCGCGATCTTGGCTCACTGCAAGCTCCACCTCCTGGGTTCACGCCATTCTCCTGCCTCAGCCTCCCTAGTAGCTGGGACTACAGGTGCCCACCACGCCCGGCTAATTTTTTTGTATTTTTAGTACAGACAGGGTTTCACCGTGTTAGCCAGGATGGTCTGGATCTCCTGACCTCATGATCTGCCTGCCTCGGCCTCCCAAAGTGCTGGGATTACAGGCGTGAGCCACCGCGCCCAGCTGAATCTTTGTTTTATACTAGAAATATCTCTACTATTTGGATTCCAAGCAGGCCAAGAAACATATTTCATCAATGTATAGGTAATTATCTCATTTAATCCTCATATAATCATGTGTATTAGGTACCATTATTATCTTTACAGATAAAGAAATTAAGATGCAGATATGCATAACTTAGGTAAGTAGAAGTTTTCATATAAAATCAAGAAAAATCAAGGATGAATTCTATTGCCATTACTATTTACATTTTACTGACTTTTGGTAAAGGTAAAAGTAAACAAAATTACATATCTGATACAAATATTGAGAAGAAAGTGAGATAAATTATCATTTTATATGTAAGTTATTGTCTATATAGAAAATGCAAGAAAATCAATTGAATCACTATTAGTATGGATGTTTATTAATGGGAAATTGTATAACTAAGCATCAATAATACTTGTTCATATACTAGCAAGAAGTACAAAATATAGAGATATTACTCTATAATACAAGCAAAAACTATATAAAATGTCTAGAATTCAATTTAAACAGAAATTCTCAGGACCCATATAAAGATATTACTACATTTTACTACAGGCATAAAAACATCCACCTAAATGGAAAACAAAACAATTATGTCTGATGAGGAAACTTGGCACAATAAAAATTTTCTGCCGAGTTGGTTATAAATTAATTATGATTCTAATCAATACCCTCAATAGTATAGCTCTGAGAACTTCACAAAGCTATTTTAAAGATCATTGGGAAGAATCAGCTTCATCACAAACTTTTTGATGATTAAGGACAGAAAATTATACTAACCTGTGGGTCTACAGAAGCCAAAAAATGCATTTCTGGCACAAAATCAGTTAATGGCACAAGACAGAAAAGATATAAAGTAGCATACTTGCTCATAATGTAGCATGCATTCATGTGCAGAGGCTGCAACCCCTGGGATAAATAGTATTCCAGCCACAGGCATAGTAAGATGATTATTCTGAAGACACAAGGACCAGGACAAGGGTGAAGCAAAAGTGAAGTCAAAGCTGTAACTCTTTAAAAAAGAACCCTCTCAGTGTAGTTTAAGAGCCATTCCTGTGTGTGCATGACCCTGAGAGTGACCGTCCTTAAATTTAGCACCCAAAATGCCTCTTATCTAAACCTAGTCCAGGGTTGAAGCCCACTCTCTTTAAAGCAATTTTCTTTTAGACTACCACACGTAGCCTCACAGATTTCACCAACTGACACCTATATTCCAAATCCCTGGCCATTAGATCTTTGCCATACCTTTATCCTCAATAAGTTTCACATAGTTTTGCTCCTGACTCAGCCATTTCCCTGGAACATTTTTCACTGTGCCTTGGCATATACAGCTCCATTATCAGCAAACTCCACAAACGTCCTCAGCCTTTCTGAGATTGCTCCTTATACTGGTCTTAATTGAATCTAAAATCACAGTTTCCCTAAGATTTGGTCAAGTCATAAACTTGTGCCTCAAGATTAGGAGATAAGATTTGTATTCTTTATTTTATTTTGCCAGATAAATCACAACTCATAAACAGATAATTCCCTAAAACTGCCTTACGAAAAATACTGCTCAGTTTGTCTTTACCACCATCCACTCTCGTTGTTGTCCTCCTCCATCCTCATGTTTGCACCCCCTGATTCTTTTAAGAAGTGACTGGTGGCTCAAAATTTTCCTCTCTCTCCCAAGTTCTGTCTTAAGTGACTCAACATGAGTGCCCACACAATAGCCTACTTCTTAATACTTTATTTTTCTCATGTCTATGATCTTCTCCTTTCTTCCTCTTTACTCTTTAATGACAACATAGCCTGACCAAATTGTTTTACAAAATTTGTCCACATCCAACATCACTAATCCAAACACCCCAGATTCTGACCACATCTTCTTCTCCTTCTAGTTGCTTCTTCAGCTACATATTCTGACTATTGTTTAACATCAAGGCCCTATTCCACTGACTTACTTCCACTCAGTTTATTAGCCCTTTACTTTCTCCTATCTGTGAAACTCTGTGATGTATCATATGTTGAAACTTTTGAAACAATATCCCTTGCAACCTTATTTCAATTATTTTTATAGGTCAAAACCTCAACCATTGATGATGGATATTCCACATATGCAATTGAGAAATGGAGCAACATTTAAAGTAGGCTTTCATAATCATCTACCCCAAACAGACCTTCAAATATGTCTCGGTTTTTAATACAATACATCTTCTAGTCAATGTGTGCTCCCTTGACTTACAACTCCTGTTTTAACTCAACACCCCTGATATGGTTTAGCTGTGTCCCTACCCAAGTCTCATCTTGAATTTCCACGTGTTGTGGGAGAGACCCAGTGGGAGGTAATTGAATCATGACAGCAGATCTTTCCTGTGTTGTTCTCATGATAGTGAATAAGTCTCATATGATCTGATGGTTTTAAAAATGTGAGTTTCCCCACACAAGCTCTTTTTTTGCCTGCCACCATCCACATAAGATTTGACTTGCTCCTCCTTGACTTCCACCATGATTGTGATGCCTCCCCAGCCATATGGAACTGTAAGTTCATTAAATCTCTTTCTTTTGTAAATTGCCAAGTCTCAGGTATGTATCAAGTAGCATGAAAATGGACTAATACAGTAAATTGGTACCAGGTAGAGGGGGTGCTACTGTAGCATATTCAAAAATGTGGAAGAAACTTTGGAACTAGGTAAAAGGCAGAGGTTGAAACAGTTTGAAGGGCTCAGAAGAAGACAGAAAAATATGGTAAAGTCTGGAACTTTCTAGAGACTTGTTGAATGGCTTGTCAAAAGTGCTGATAATGATATGGACAATGAAACCCAGGCTGAGGTGGTCTCAGATAGAGATAAGGAACTTGTTGGGAACTGGAACTAAGGTGAATCTTGTTGTTTTGTCAAAGAGACTGGAGGCATTTTGCCCCTGAGATTTCCCCTAGATTTGCCCTAGAGATTTGTGGAACTTTGAACTTGAGAGAGATGATTTAGGGTATCTGGCAGAAGAAATTTCTAAGCATCAATGCATTCAAAAGGTGACTTGGGGGCTGTTAAAGTCATTCAGTTTTAAAAGGGAAACAGCATAAAAGTCCAGAAAATTCACAGTCTGACAGTCCAACAGAAAAGAAAATCCCATTTCTGAGGAGAAATTAAAGCTGGCTGCAGAAATTTGCATAAGTAATGAGGAGCCAAATATTAATCCCCAAGACAGTGGGGAAAATGTCTCAAGGGCATGTCAGAGGTCTTCATAAGCAGTCCCTCCCATCACAGGTCTGGAGGCCTAGGAGGAAAAAGTGGTTTCATGGGCTGGGCCCAGGGTCCTCATGCTGTGTGCAGCTTAGGGACTTGGTGCCCTACATCCCAGTCATTCCAGCCATGACTAAAAGGGGCTAAAGTGTATCTCGGGCTGTTCCTTCAGAGGGTGGAAACCCCAAGCCTTAACAGCTTCCACATGGTGTTGAGTCTGTGGTTGCACAGAAGTCAAGAATTGTGTTTTGGGACCCTGTGCCTAGATTCAGATGATGTATGAAAACACCTGGAGGCCCAGGCAGAAGTTTGATGCAGAGGCGGGGCCCTCAAGGAGAACATCTGCTAGGTTAATGCAGAAGGGAAATGTGGGGTCAGAACCCCCACACACAGTCCTTACTGGGGCACTGCCTAGTGGAGCTGTGAGAAGAGAGCCATGGTCCTCCAGACCCCACAATGGTAGATCCAACAACAGCTTGCACTGTGTGCCTGGAAAAGCCAAGACACTCAATGAAAGCAGCCAAGAGGAGGTCTATACCCTGCAAAGCCATAGGGGTGGAGCTGCCCAAGGCCGTGGGAGCTCACCTCTTGCATCAACATGACCTGCATGTGAAAGAGAGAATAAAAGGAAACCATTTTGGAGCTTTAAGATTTGACTGCCCCGCCGGATTTTGAACTTGTATGGGGACTGTAGCCCCTTTGTTTGACCAATTTATCCTATTTGGAATGGCTGTGTTTACCCAGTATCTGTACTCTCATTGTATCTAGGAACTGACTAACTTGCTTTCAATTTTACAGCCTCAAATGTGGAAGGACTTGCCTTGTCTCAGATGAGACTTTGGACTGTGGACTTTTTAGTTAATGCTGAAATGAGTTAAGACTTTGAGAGACTGTTGGGAAGCCATGATCAGTTTTGAAATGTGACAACATAAGATTTGGGAGGGGACAGGGGCAGAATGATATAGTTTGGCTGTGTCTCCACCCAAATCTCATCTTGAATTCCCATGTGTTGTGGGAGGGACCCAGTAGGAGATAACTGAATCATGGTGGCATGTCTTTCCCATGCTATTCTCATGATAGTGAATAAGTCTCATGAGATCTGATGGTTTTAAAAATAGGAGTTTCTGGGCTGGGCACAGTGGCTCATGCCTGCAATCTCAGCACTTTGGGAGGCCAAGGCAGGCAGATCATCTGAGGTCAGGAGTTCAAGACCAGCCTGGCCAACTTGGTGAAACCTCATCTCTACCAAAAATACAAAAATTAGCCAGGTGTGGTGGTGCATGCCTGTATTCCCGGCTACTCAGGAGCCTGAGGCAGGAGAATTACTTGACCTCAGGAGGCGGAGGTTGCAGTGAGCCGAGATTTTGCCACTGCATCCCAGCCTGGATGACAGAGTGAGACTCCATGTCAAAAAATATAAAATAAAAAAGGGTGAGTTTCCCTGCACAAGCTATCATTTTGCCTGCCACCATCCACATAAGATGTGACTTGCTCTTCCTTTTCTTCTGCCATGACTATGAGGTCTCCCCAGCCATGTGGAATTCTAAGCCCATTAAACCTCTTTCTTTTGTAAGTTGTCCTGTCTTGGGTATGTCTTTATCAGTGGCATGAAAATGGACTAATACAATCTCTTTCTATTCCACTGAGAACAGAGAAGACAAAGGGTCAGATCTTCCTTAACTTCCCAAATCCACCTGTAAATCTTCATGAATCCTAATATATCCCATCTTTGCTTTCTTGTTATATCAAAAGAGGGGCTTTACCTCCAAATTAGATACTATCCCTGTGTAAGTTTTCTAAACCCTGTGCCTTCTCATCTTCTTAGGAACTTTATATTAAATACAAGTTTCACTTTTTTTGGCTATTCAACTACTCTTTCTCATTTAAATAATTTTCATAAAATTTTAAGGGTATACAAATCTCTTCAACATAATAGCTTTTGAAAGTAATGCACACAAATTTATTGAAGTATAATTGACATACTTTGAAAGAGAAGTTAACTTCTAGTAGCATATCTGCATACATTTTTAATAAGCAAAATTAATATAATTTAAACCATACCCGATTTCTGTATTATGACCAATTTGGGAGGTAAATGAAAAAAAGAATTGTTACAAGATAGATGAGTAAAATCAGTGATATTTGAAAAATTCTAACAGCATCTTATCTTAAACATTTTTAGAAATTTTCAACTAAGACTTTAAAAACCATGTCCCACTCCAATTACCAACAGACACACTTGCACATGCCACTTCTTGCTATAGGTCCAAGGTTAACTTTCTTGTTTTGTTCCCAGTACAATTTTCTGAATTTAAAATTGTTACTTAATATGCACTGCGATTGATGTGCATGTTTGTGCTTGTAGTTGATACAGGTTTTTGACACACAATCACAAATGATTATTTGAAGTTCAAAAGTTCTCTGGAGCCTACTAGTCAGTTTCAAAAAGTGCACCTGAAGGATGACGACCTCAGTATGGTATAACTGATTATGCAATGCTTCTGCTTCCCACTATTAGCTCCTTCTTATTCTTCATTACCAGCTTGATTTAATCCACTTTGCCAGGGAATATGAAACTTACTGGAGTTGGAGAAATGGGGTCCAGTTTGGTTTATTAAGGAGGATGGAGGCAGAGCTCAATTACTCTTTCCTATGTGAGATATGTATTGTTTATTGCATGTAAAGATAAAAACCCACCTCAAGGATTATAGTCCAACTTGATCTAAAATAATTTCTTAAGCCAAAATAGTATACATATATTTAATTAATTATTCTTATTGTTTTAGGGCAAATATAAGCCCAAAAACATAACCAACAGATATGCAATACTGAGACAATCCATTTGTACTTACAGATAGGTTAAACTAAGTAGTCTCATATGCATAAAAGAAATAAATCCTGAGTAAAATAATGTACTAGTTAATGTATTTGCCTTTGATATATATAAAAATAGTTGTGTTAATTTCACTTGGAATTTTTATCATATATTATATGTCACATATTATATAAATATAAATATAAATATAAATATAAATATATCCGCTCCTAATCCAAAAATATTTTTGGAACATTTTCTAGTTG
>NW_016804196.1:834837-847880 GCF_001698545.2 Rhinopithecus bieti | reverse complement strand
CTAATTTATAATCCTTTGGGTATATACCCAGTAGTGGGATGGCTGGGTCATATGGTACATCTAGTTCTAGATCCTTGAGGAATCGCCATACTGTTTTCCATAATGGTTGAACTAGTTTACAATCCCACCAACAGTGTAAAAGTGTTCCTATTTCTCCACATCCTCTCCAACACCTGTTGTTTCCTGACTTCTTAATGATTGCCATTCTAACTGGTGTGAGATGGTATCTCATTGTGGTTTTGATTTGCATTTCTCTGATGGCCAGCGATGATGAGCATTTTTTCATGTGTCTGTTGGCTGTATGAATGTCTACAGAATGGGAGAAAATTTTTGCAATCTACTCATCTGACAAAGGGCTAATATCCAGAATCTACAAAGAACTCAAACAAATATACAAGAAAAAAAAAACAACCCCATCAAAAAGTGGGCAAAGGATATGAACAGACATTTCTCAACTCTTAATTAGAATTGCAGTGATAATAAGCTTATGACAATGAATAAAATACATGGAAAATTATAATACTAGGCTTATGATCTGTATTTTTCATTTTTTAATAATTTCTATTTCTTTGAAAACTGTTTTCTTTCAGTTTGTAGTATGAAAAAAATTCATAATAGAATTATACTAATATAACTGATATAGATTTTTAAAAGTTCTACACTGCAGGTTATAACTATATACTGCTATTTAAAGAGAATATTTTTCCCAAATATAAAAATAAAATACAGTTGACCTATGATATCAAACACATATGGAATATATCAATGATAGACGCTTTAAAATGTCTACTCTGAGTTTCAGGAGACCAGATAAGTGTGAGTATTATAGTCTCACAGTATAAAGAAGCTAAATTTATATAATTCCTTTGCCCTCCAACCTGGGAATACTTAGAAAATACCTCAAAACAATTTTTAAAAAAGCCTTGAATAATCTTTGAAGAAATGTACAACTGATGTAGCATACAATTGTAACTTATATAACCATCTTTACATCCTTAGTATTTAGTGATCTGAAAGTGATATTCCAACCCAAAGCAAGCCAGGAAGTAAATTTAAACTACAGTTAACATCATTCAGCATTATCTCAGAGATATCAAAATGTTATCTTTCTGTCATTCATTTTATGCCTACAAAAAATCTTTTCCACTGCCAAATCAAGTCCAAGAGAAAGCTTTCACTTTCTGCTTTGTTCTATTAGAAAATGAAAGAAAAAGAAAAGGGAAAAGAGGAAAGTTTCATAAAACAAAGCTACTTTTGTGAAATAGAGAAGGAAACAATAGACATTTTATGTAGAAAAAAATTAGTTCAGTCCAGGAAGAAATATAAGGAAAGTTATTCCTTTTCTAAGTGACTTTTTGTACATTCAGATCATTCATTCTGGATGAATTCTCAATTACTGAATTGAAATATCAGAAACTTTTAAATTAAAAAGCTATTTGTTTGCATTAAACCATTTGTAAGTGTGGTGACTCGTTATTGATCAATTAGCCTCAATAGAAAGGATTTAAGGTTGGCTTTTCTAAAATACCCAACTCTGCACTGCCTCCCTGGTCGTGGTAAGAAAGTGGAGTTTATAGGCACTTCTCGAGATTCCCGTTGGTCTGCTGGAGGGTTCTAGTGGACTGAAACACAATAGCCTAAGGAATGGACAGTTATTTTCAAATAATTCTCTAGAAATTACAGGTGTTAGATAGAAAGAACGATTAGTAAGAAGATGGGGCATATGAAAAATTAAAATTAACACCATATCTCTCAGATTAAACTTGAAAGGTCCCAGGACAAATAATATGTGTCTTATTCACACATGATCCTTTCCTGGGTACCACTTAACTCTGGCTGCTCCATAAACTGGTAAATTTCAGGATCCACTTATCAATAAACAGCCTTGCAATTTTCTTGAGTTCTTTCTCTCAGTACTGTCAAGTGAATAAACGTTAAATGCAAATTTCTTCATAGTCACAAGCCACTGTTAGTTTTTCAAAAAATAATAGTCACCCTTTCTTCATTTCTTCCAAAAGCACCTTATACAAGCGTTGCTAAACTTTTTTTTATAAAGGGCTAAATAATAAACATTTTAGGCTTCAAGGACCATAGCATCTCTGTCATAAGTATTCTACTATCTAAATATAGCATAAGAAAAGCCATAGATAACACACCAAGAACGGGAAGAACTGTGTGCCAATAAAATTTTATTTATGAACACTGAAATGTTAGTTTCATATCAGTTTCACTTGTCATAAACTATTCTTCTTCTTTTTTTATTATTTTAAACAATTAAAATATGAATGCCATTCTTACCTCTGAGCATGTGGGCTGTAAAACAAACAAACAAAACAGGTAGCAGGCTCACATTCCAAAAGGAAATAATGTGTGGACCCATAACTGATTACATTTTCCTACTATGATATTTATTATAGTGTTACACACCTATTTACATAGTTGTGTCTTCCACAGACTCTTTTCTTGAGAGAAGGAATTTTTGCCTTAGCATATTTATGTCTCTAAAACTTGGCACAGTGATTAGCAGACAATAAGCCCTTGATAAATGCATGGTGAATGTATTTAAAATATTACACCTATTCTACATCAAGCACTTTACATTTTCTGTAACAAAACATTCAAACAAATCTATTGACCACATTCAAATTCTGAGTTCTAGCAACCTGGTGATAGACGTACATGCATTTGATTCTAGCTATATTAAGAAAACAAAACAAAAATCAGTCTGATGATAACCTAAGATACATTTTAGTTAATTGTTTAGGAATAAATTCTAGAAGCAGCAATGTAGAAAATGAAACTGTTGAGGGTTAAGATTGAATAAGGGTGGTATTTAATATTTAACAAATAATTGTTAGATTTTCTATCAAAATCTTTTATCTACCATGTTGGTGTAATCAACATGATTCCTTACTGATGTCTCAAATAAAATCAGACTACTTACATAAGAAATGAAGGTATTGTGACAATACCTCAATAGACCAAAATCAAATATCTGAGAACCAGTTACAACTATTTTTAGAACCTCTTTGTTTTATTGCTGAGCTACTAGATTCAATGTGAGCTATTCAAATTACTGAAGGCTGACAGATAGTATGACAAGGATTAGTGGTTTAAAAGAATTACTCTCAACTAAACAAAAAAATTAAATGAAAGGCCTTTGTTGTGGGATGAATTGTGTGCCCCCCAAAAAAGACATGTTGGAGCCCCAACCTTCATTTCCTGTTTATGTGACTGAGATGCTTTCGATGTTTGTCCTTCCAAATCTCATCTTAAAATGTGTCCTCCAGTGTTGGAGGTGGGGCCTAGGGGGATGTGTTAGATCATGGGAAGGATCCTTCATGAATAGCTTAGTGCCATACCCTGGTAATGACTGAATTCTCACTCTGAGTTCACACAAGATCTGGCTGTTAAAAAGACATCCTTCCTCTCTCTCTTACTCCTTCTCTTGTCATGTAATACGCTACTCCCCCTCACTTTCTGCCATTATTGGAAGCTCTGTGAGGCCATCGCCAGAAGCAGATGCTGGCACCACACTTCCTGTACAGCCTGTAGAAGTGTGAACCAAAATAAACATCTTTTCTTCATAAATTAGTCAACTTCAGGTGTTTCTTTATAACAACACAAGAACTAACAGAATATTGATACCCAGGAGTGGGATATTGATAGAAACGTAACTGAATATATGGAAGCAACTTTGGAACTGGGTAATGGGCAGAGACTGGAAGAGTTTGAAGGGCTCAGAAGAAGGTAGGAAGACAAGGGAAAGCTTATAACTTCTTAGACACTGGTTAAATGGTTGTGACTAAAATGCTGATAGAGATATGGAGACTGAAGTCCAGGCCGATGAAGTCCAGGCTGATGAAGTCTCAGATGGAAATTAGGAAGCTATTGGGAACTGGAGTAAAGGTCACCTGTTTATGCCCTAGCAAACAGCTTGGACACATGTACACGCCCCAGGGATCTGTGGAGCATTGAACGTAAGAGTGATGACCTAAGGTATCTGGTAGAAGAAATTTCCAAGCAGCGAAGTGTTCAAAATTTGATGTGGCTGCATCTGACAACCTATAATCAGAGGTGGGAGCATAGAGATGACTTAATGTTAGAATTTATAATTAATAGGGAAGCATAAAATAAAAGTTTGGAAAATTTGCAGCTTGGCTATGTGGCAGAAAAAGAAAAGTCTTTTTTAGAAGAGGAATATAAGCAGGCTGCAGAAAAATCACTTGCTAGAGAGATTTGCCTGACTAAGAGGGAGCCAGGTGTTACTATCCAAAACAATGGGAAAAAGGCTTCAAAGGCGTTTCAGAAATCTTCCAGGCTGCCCCTCCCATCACAGGCCGAGAGCCAGGCCTGGGGCATCACTGCCCTATTCTAGTCTGGGTTTCAGACTCACATGGGACACGTTGCCCCTTTCTTTTGGCCACTTTCTCCCTTTTGGAATGGGAATGTCTAGCCAATGCCTACACAACTATTGTATCTTGGAAGTAAATAACTTGTCTTTTTATTTTACAGGCTCATATTTGGAAAGAGATGTGTCTCAGGTGAGAATTAGTACTTTGACATGATGCTGTAACAAGTTAGGACTTTCAGGGACTATTGGGAAGGCATGCTTGTATTCTGCAATGTGAGAAAGACATGAGATTTAGGGAGCTGGGGTGGAGTGATACGGTTTGGATGTTTGTCCCCTCCAAATCTCATGTTGAAAAGTAACCACCAACACTGAGGGTGGGACCTGGTGGGGGGGATTGGATCACAGGGGTGGATCCTTTATGAATGGCTCAACACCATTCCCTTGGTAATGAGTGAATTCTCTCTCTGAGCTGATGCAAAACCTGATTGTTTAAAAGACTGTAGTGCTTCCCCACTCTCCCTCTTACTTCCTTTCTTGCCATGTGATACACTCCTCCCCTTTCCCTTCTGATTATAAGCTTCCTGAGGCCTCACTAGAAGGAGATGCTGGCACCAGGATTCCTACACACTCTACAGAACCATGAGTAGAATAAACACATTCTCTCTGTAAATTACCCAGCCCCATATTAACACAGTGACCTTATTTAGAAATTGGGTCTTTAAAGATGTAATCAAGCTAAGAAAGGGTCATACCCAATTAGAGTAGGACCTCATCCAACATGACTGGTATCCTAATAAGAAAAATATAACAGGGGAGGGGATGGCTAATTAGAAGCAGCTGTGGTCCACGGCTCTCACAAAACAGCGAGTGTACACTGTACCTTTGACTGAGGTATCCAGATTCTCACAATGGGACTGAGTAGGCAGACAGCTTGACACACAGAGACTGAGGAAAAGCAGGGTGGGGTGATGGCTCACCTGGGAGCAGCAGGAAGCCACGGAGCCCCCAGACAGCCAAGGGAGGTGGCGAGTAATTGTGCGACCCTGCCCAGGAAGCCACACCTTTCCTATCGATCTTTGCAAGCTGTGTATCAGGAGATCCCTTCCTGAGCCCAGGTCACCAGGGCCTTGGTCCGAAGCACAGAGCTTTGTAGAGTCTTGGTGGAACAGCTGCTTGTTCACTCGGGCATGCAGGAAAACCCAGGGGTTTTGCATTCTCCAGTCCTGGGAATTCCAGCAAGGAAGAGGTCCCAGGCATTCCCCTGAAAAGGGGGCTCAATACACGGAGGCATCTTCCTGTGGGGCTCCACTCCCATGGCACCTCACAAGACCCACTGGCTTAGAATTCTACCCAGCAAGCAGTGGCAGGCTGGTGACAGCCTGAGAGGGACTGAATTCCCGGAGGGAGGGGCAGTTACCATATCTGCAGGTGGAGTCAGCCACTCTAGCCTGCTGGCACCGGGGACCAAAAGGAATTCCCCACAATCTACCACAAGTTGCTGTGCTGATTGTAGCCAGCCTGTTTCTTGAAGTGGGAACCTGATCCATCCCTCCTCACTGGATGAGGCCTCCCTATGGGAATTTCAGCAACTCCAGCCATAGTTATATGAACAGAACTGTGATCTCTCCCTGGAATGGAGTACCTGGGGGGAGGGGCAGCTGCTGTCTCTGTGGTTCAGCAGACTTAGTCTTGCCAGGCGGCTGGTTCTGGAGAGGCTGGGCAGCTAGTGCAGGGCACCTGCTCTGCCAAGGGGCAGCCAGACTGCTTCTTTAAGCGAGTCCTTGATTCCATTCCTCCTAACTATATGAGACCTCCTAAAAGGGGTCTCCAGACACCTCCTACTAGGAGCATTCCAGCTGGCACCAGGTTGATGCCCCCTTGGGACAGAGCTCCCAGAGGAAGGAGCAGGCTTCCATCTTTGTTGTTTCACAGCCTTCACTGGTGATACCTCTAAGTGCAGAAGGGACCTAGGTGACTAGGGTCTGAAGTGACCCCCAGCAAACCACAGGAGCCCTACAGAAGAGTGGCCTGTTAAAATAATAAGAATAATAAATAATTATAAAAAGCCAGAAAGCAGCAACAACATCAACTGAAAAGACCCCGCAAAAACCCCATTCAAAGATCAGCAACCCCAAAGATCAAAGATAGCTAAGCCTACAAAGATGAGAAAGAATCTTTGCAAAAACACTGAAAACTCAAAAAACCAGAGTGCCTCTTCTCCTCCAAATGATCACATCTTTCCAGCAAGGGCACAGAACTGGGCTAAGGCTGAGATGGATAAATTGACAGAAGTAGTCTTCCGAAGGTGGGTAATAATGAAATTCACTGAACTAAAGGAACATGTTATAATCCAATGCAAAGAAGCTAAGAATAATGATAAAACATTACAGGAGCTGATAACCAGAACAGCCAGTTAAGAGAGAAACATAACTGACCTGATAGAGCTGAAAAATACAACAGGAGAACTTCACAATGCAATTACAAGTATGAATATAGCCAAATAGAACAAGCAGAGGAAAGCATCTCAGAGCTTGAAGACAGAAAGACAAGAATAGAGAAAAAAGAATGAAGAGGAATGAACAAAACCTCTGAGAAATATGGGATTATGTAAAAAGACTGAACGTATGACTGATTGGAGTACCTGAAAAACACAGGGGGAATGAAACCAAGTTGGAAAACATACTTCAAGATGTCATCCAGGAGAACTTCCCCAACCTAGCAACACAGGCCAACATTCAAATTCGGGAAATAAAGAGAACCCCAGTAAGATACTCCATGAGAAGACCAACCCAAAGACACATAATCATCAGATTCTCCAAGGTCAAAATGAAAGAAAAAATATAAGGGCAGTCAGAGAAAAAGGTCAGGTGACCTACAAAGGTAAGTCCATCAGACTAACAGCAGACCTGTCAGCAGAAACTCTATAAGCCAGAGGAGATTAGGGGCCAATATTCAACATTCTTAAGAAGAAGAATTCCCAACCCAGAATTTCGTATCTGGCCAAACGAAGCTTCATAAGCAAAGGGAAAACGAGATCCTTTTCAGACAAACAAATGCTGAGGGAACATGTCACCACCAGGCCTGCCTTGCAAGAACTCCTGAAAGAAGCACAAAATATGGAAAATAAAAACAGTTACCAGTCACTGCAAAAGCACACTGAAGTACACAGACCAATGACTCTATGAAGCAATCACATAAACAAGTCTGAAAATTAACCAGCTAGCACAATGATGACAGGATCAAATTCTCACATAACAATATTAACCTTAAATGTAAATGGTCTAAATGCCCCTATTAAAAGACACAGAATGGCAAACTGGATAAAGAGTCAAGCCCCATTAGGATGCTGTCTTCAAGAGACCCGTCTCACATGAAAAGACACACATAGGCTTAAAATAAAGGAATGGAGGAAAATTTACCAAGCAAATGGAAAACAGAAAAAAGTAGGGGTCATAATCCTAGTTTCTCGTAAACCAGACTTTAAACCAACAAAGATCAAAAAAGACAAAGAAGGGCATTACATAATGGTAAAGGGTTCAAATCAACAAGAAGAGCCAACTCTCCTAGATAAATATGCACCCTATACAAGGAGCACCTAGATGCATAAAGCAAGTTCTTAGAGACCTACAAAGAGACTCGGACTCCTACATATAACAGTGGAAGTCTTTAATAGCCCACTGACAATATTAGACATATCACTGAGAGAGGAAATTAACAAAGATATTCAGTACCTGAACTCAGCTCTGGATCAAGCAGACCTGAAAGATATCCACAGAACTCTCTACCCAGAATATACATTCTTCTTATTGCCAGATGGCACTTACTCCAAAATTGATCACATAATCAGCAGTAAAACACTCCTCAGCAAATGCAAAAGAACTGAAATGATAACAATCTCTCAGACTACAGTGTAATCAATTGTAACTCAAGATTAAGAAACTCACTCAAAACCACACAACTACATGGAAAATGGACAACTTGCTCCTGAATGACTCCTCGTTAACTAATGAAATTGATGCAGAAATCAAGTTCTTTGAAACTAATGAGAACAAAGAAACAATATACCTGAATCTTTGGGATGCAGCTAAATCAGTGTTAAGACAGAAATTTATAGCACTAAATGCCCACATCAAAAAGCTATAAATATCTCAATTCTACAACCTAACATCACAACTAAAAGAACTAGAGAACCAAGAGCAAACAAGTCCGAAAGCTAGCAGAAGACAAGAAAAAAAGAACAAGATCAGAGAGGAGCTGAAGTAGGTAGAGACCAAAACATCAAAAGTTTTAAAATTTTGTCTTAAAAAAATCAACAAATCCAGCAGCTGTTTTTTTTTTTTTTTTTGAAAAATGAAATAAAATAGACAGAACACTAGCTAGACTAATAAATCAGAGAAAAGAAAAGAACCAAATAGACACAATCAGAAATGATAAGGGGCATATCACCAGTGACCCCACAGAAATGCAAATGACCATCAGAGAATACTATAAATGCTTCTATGTACATAAACAAGAAAATCTAGAAGAAATGGATAAATTCCTGGACACATACACCCTCCCAAGACTGAACCAGGAATAAATTAAATCCCTGAATAGAACAATAATAAGTTCTAAAATTGAGGCAGTAATAAATAGCCTACCAACCAAAAAAAGCCCAGGACCAGACAGATTTATGGCTGAATTCTACCAGAGGTACAAAGAGCTGGAACCATTTTTACTCAAACTATTCCGAACAATTAAAAAGGAGGGACTCTTCACTAACTCGTTTTATGAAGCCAGCATCATTTTGATACTAAAATTTGGCAGAGATACAACAAAAAAAGAAAACTCCAGGCCAATATTCCACATGAACACTGATGCAAAAATTCTCAATAAAATACCGGCAAATTGAATTCAGCAGCACATCAAAAAGCTTATACACCAGGATCAAGTAGTCTTCAGCCCTGGGATGCAAAGCTGGTTCAACATACACAAATCAACAAATGTAATTCACCACATATATAGAACTAAAGACAAAAGTCACATGAGTATCTCAATAGGTGCAGAAAAGGCCTTCAATAAAATTCAACATCTCTTCATGATAAAAAACTTACAATAAGCTAGGTATTGAAGAATCAATTAACTATAGGTATTGAAGAAAAAATAATTAAAAAAGAATTAAAAAAAAAAAAAAAAAAAAAAAAAAAAAAAAAACACGGGCATGGTGCCTCAAGCCTGTAATTCCAGCGCTTTGGGAGGCCGAGGGGAGAGGATCACCTGAGGTTAGGAGTTCAAGACCAGTCTGGCCAACATGGCGAAACCTCGTCTCTACTAAGAATACAAAAAAAATTAGCAGGGCATGGTGGCATGCATCTGTAATCCCAGCTACTCGGGAGGCTGAGGCAGTAGAATTGCTTGAACCTAGGAGGTGGAGGTTGCATTGCACTCCAGACTAGGCTACAAGAGCAAGACTCCATCTAAAAAAACAAACAAACAAACAAAAACACACACACACACACACACACACAGCCAATATCATACTGAATGGGCAAAAGCTGGAAGCATTCCCCTTGAAAACCAGCATAAGACAAGGATGCTCTCTCTTACCATTCCTATTCAATACAGTATTGGAAGTTTGGGTCAAGGCAAGAAGACAAAAGAAAGAAATAAAAGGTATTCAAATAGAATAAGAGGAAGTTGAATTGTCTTTCTTTGCAGATGACATGATCCTACATCTAGAAAACCCCATCATCTCAGCCCAAAAGCTTCTTAAGCTGATAAACAACTTCAGCAAAGTCTCAGGATACAAAATCAATGGCAAAATTATAAGCATTTCTATATACCAACAACAGACAAGCAGAGAGTCAAATCATGAATGAACTTCCATTCACAACTGCTATAAGGAGAATAAAATACCTAGGAATACAGCTAAGAAAGTAATAAAGGACTTCTTCAAACAGAACTACAAGCCACTTCTCAAGGAAATCATAGAGGATGAAAACAAATGGAGAAACATTCCATGCTCATGGATAGGAAGAATCAGTATCGTGTAAATGGCCATATTGCCCAAAGTAATTTATAGATTTAGTGCTATTCCCATTAAACTACCATTGACATTCTTCACAGAATTAGAAGAAGCTATTCTAAAATTCACATGGAACCAAAAAAGAGCCCGACTAGCCAAGACAATCCCAGGCAAAAAAGAACCAAGCTGGAGGCATCATGCTTTCAACTTCAAGCTATTCTACAAGGCTGCAGTAATCAAAACAGCATGGTACTGGTACAAAAACAGACACAAAGACCAATGAAACAGGACAGAGAACTCAGAAATAAGACCACACACCTACAATCATCTGATCTTCAACAAATCTGACAAAAAACAAGCAATGGAGAAAGGATTCTCTATTTAATAAATGGTGCTGGGAAAACTGGCTAGCCATATGCAGAAAATTGAAATTGGACTCCTTCCTTTCAGCTAATACAAAAATTAACTCAAGCTGGATTAAAGACTTAATTGTAAAACCTAAAGCGATAAACCCCTAGAAGAAAATATAGGCAATATCATTCAGGACATATGCACAGGCAAAAATTTCATGATGAAAACTCCAAAAGGAATAGCAACAAAATCAAAAATTGGCAAATGAGATCTAATTCAACTAAAGAGCTTCTACACAGCAAAAGAAACTGTCATCAAAGTAAGCACACAATCTACAGAAGGGGAACATTTTTTTGCAATCTATCCACCTGACAAAGGTTGAATATCCAGTGTCTACAAGGAACTTAAACAAATTTATAAGAACAAAACAAACAACCCCAATAAAAAGTGGGCAAAGGACATGAACAGACACTTCTCAAAAGAAGACATCCATGTTGCCAACAAACATATGAAAAAAAGCTCAACATCAGTGATCATTAGAGAAATGCAAATCAGAACCACAATGAGGTATTGTCTCACACCAGTCAGAATGGCAATTATTAAAAAGTCAAGAAACAACAGATGCTGGCGAGGTTGTGGAGAAAAAGGAACACTTTTACACTTTTGGTGGGAATGTAAATTACTTCAACCTTTGCGGTAGACTGTGTGATGATTTCTCACAGACCTAGAGGCAGAAATACCAACTGACACAGCAATCCCATTACAGAGTATATACTCAAAGGAATAGAAATCATTCCATTATAAAGATACATGCACATGTACGTTCATTGCAGCACTACTACAATAGCAAGGACATGGAATCAACACAAATGCCCATCACTGATAGAAATGTGGTACATATATACCATGGAATACTATGCAGACATAAAAGGAACAAAATCATGCCCTTCACAGGCACATGGACGGAGTTGGAGGCCATTATCTACAGCAGACTAAGGCAGGAACAGAAAACCAAATACCACATGTTCTCTTATAAGTGGTAGCTGAATGATGAGAACACATGGACACATGGGGGAAACAACTTACACTGGGGCCTGTCAGTGGGGTTAGGTTGACAGAAAGCACCAGGAAGAGTAGTTAAAGGATGTGGGCTTAATACCTGGGTGATGGGTTAACCTCTGCAGCGAACCACCATGGCACACGTTTACCTATGTAACAAACCTGCACATCCTCCACATACACCCCAGCACTCAAAAGCTGGAGAAAAATTTAAAGAAAGAAAAAGCAAAACAGAGACATAGACACAGAGACACACAGGAAGATTGTCATTCAACAATAGGGACAAAGATTAGAAGGATGTGTCTTAGAGTCAAGGAACACCAAAGATTGTCAGCAACACCAGAAGCTAAGAGAAAGACATGGAATAGATTCTGTCCTAGAATCTTGTGAGAGAGCATAGCACTGATGGCATCTTGATTTTGTCCATCTAGCCTCCAGATTGGGAGGCAATAATTTCGGTGGCTTTAAGCCACTCAGTTTTTGGTTATTTGTTATGGAAGCTCTAGGAAACTAACACAGACTTTTAAGTAATTCTACTGCTTAAAAGTCCAATGAATGCACTCTTTTGTTATAGTCGCAAATTGAACTATGTAATTTTATAGTTAAGAATAAAAGCTGAATAGTTATAAAACCTGGTAAAATTAGATTCATTTACTAAAACAGTTTATCATGTGCAAGACACTATTCTGAGTCCTTTACAAAACTTAATTCATTTTTTAATCCTTATCATGTAGACATGAGATAGGTACTACTGTTTTTACAATTTTACATACAGAGAGATTAACACACATTGGCATTAAGTAACTAGCTCAAGTTCACATAGTCAATGGGAAAGCTGGGATTTGAAGTTAGGTGTTCTGCTTCCAGAAATAGTGACTTAAACCAATCCACTACACTGTCAGTTAAATGAAGAGACTTTTAGCAGAATGTGGTTATTAGTCTGTTAAAAAAAAAAAAAAAAGGTTATATGACTTAACACAGGTGTGTTATTATTTTAAGCCCAGCATTAAGACAGCGCTAATCAGGTAAAAGAAAACAAAATATGCTTAACTGTGTAATATAGTGTTCAGGCCCAATAAAGCAAGGAAAAACCAACACAGATGATGAAAAAAGTTTAAATAACCTTTGTTTTCCCAATAGTGACCATATTTTCTTGGATATTGCAAAGCATTTATTATTATGAAATGAAAGATCATTTTTTCAATGAAAAAATACATTGAGATTCTTATTAGAATCCCAATTACATTATTTCATACCTTAATTTTGGAGTATTAA
>NW_016804196.1:817419-834439 GCF_001698545.2 Rhinopithecus bieti | reverse complement strand
TTTTTTTTTTTTTTTTTTTTGCTGTTGGGAATAGACAGTTTCTTTCTAGTGTTTGTTTATTGAGACAGGGTCTCACTCTGTCACTCAAGCTGGAGCAGAGTGACATAAACCTGGCTCACTGCAGCCTCTACCTCCTGGCCTCAATCGATCCTTCCACCATAGTCCCCTGCACAGGTGTGCACTAGCACACTCAGCTAATTTTTTAATATTTTGTAGAGGCAGAGTCTTGCTATGTTTTCTAGCCTGGTCTCAAATTCCTGGGCTCAAGCAATTCTCCCACCTCAACCTCTCAAATAATTTTTAAAAAATTTTATGTAGAGATCAGGTCTCACTCTGTTACCAAGGCTGGTCCAAACTCCTGGTTTCAAGCAATGCTCCTGTCTTGGCCTCCCAAAGTGCAGGGATTACAGGCATGAGCCACCATGCCTGGCCAACATTTTCATTCCATTTCTATTTCTAGAAATGTATTGCTAGAGTTAAATATAGCATATCTGATTCCTTGCCAAATTTACCACTTTTGTAATTATAATAGCTTCCTTCTAGACTCTTGAGTTTTCTGGTATATAAACATACTGTCAGTACAGAGATAATCTGAGCACCACTTTTTCAACTTTGGTGAGTGATAGTTCACAGACGTGAATGTATAGAGAATAACATAATGACCATATTCCACTAGCCCAGTTTAACAAAGTACTGAAAATGTGACTGTACTATTACGTGTCCGCCTCACTGATCAATTCCACTCACTCCCCACATGGAACTGCTATCCTGCGTTGAACACTTACCATTCCCATGAATATATACATTGCTAAAAAATATATTGTTTTCCATATCATAAATAATATCACATTGTACTTATCTTTCTGCAATACTTTTTCACTCAAAATTACGTTTTCTGAGATTTACCCTTTTTCATTCAACATTAGGTTTTGGAGATGTATTCATGATAATATATTTAGCCCTCATTTTTTCTATTAGTTGATGTATAATGTTCCATTAAAGGAAGACATTATTGTATATTTGTCCATATCTCATTGTTAGTGTTTCAGAGTGATTTTGTTTCTATTGTAAAATCTGACATGTGACTTTTATGCACATGAGTCAGGATATGTCTGTAAATGTGGAACTCCTTATTTAAGTCTATTTTTACCTTCAACTTGAAAAGATATTGGCAGCACTTTGCGAAGTCAAGGTGGGTGAATCACCTGAGTTCAGGAGTTCAAGACCAGCCTGGCCAACATGACGAAACCCTGTCTCTACTAAAAATACAAACATTAGCTGGGCGTGGTTGCAGGCACCTGTAGTCCCAGCTACTCAGAAGGCTGAGGTAGGAGAATCACTCAAACCGGGAGGCAGAGGTTGCAGTGAGCAGAGATTGTGCCACTGCACTCCAGCCTGGGCAATATAGTGAGACTCCGCCTTAAAAAAAGTAAATAAATAAATAAAAGAAAAGATATTGGCAAAGTGCTATTCAAAGTATTTTGAGCCATGTTACCATTTTATACTTCCATTAGCATTTCCCATTTCTCCTCTTTCTAGCCAACATTTATCACATACATTTTATTTTAATCTTTGCCAATATGATGTGTGTAAAAACAACATCTCACTGTAGTTTTGATTTTCATTTCTCCATCTTCTTGTGAGGGTATTTTTCATATATTCATCGGATATTAAGGTTTCATTTTCTGTGAATTATCTCATTATGTCTTTTATCCATTTATCTAAAGCATTATTAGTCTTGTTTATTTGTAGCAGTTCTTCATACACTCTTGAAAACTACCTTTGGTCTATATGCATTACAATGTATGCGCTGCAAAGCATTCACCCAATTTGTCAGGACTTTTTTCCCCCCAGCAAGAGTAGGGGGACTAGTTTCTCTCAAAAAGTCTAAAATTTTATGAATTGAAGAAATTTCTATGTTCTTAGTGCCAGAACAGTTCCTGGCACAAGGTAGGCATTCAATAAAGATTTGTTGGATGAAATAATTAACAGTATCTTTGAGCTCTCAAGGTCTACTATGGCTCTTCTTTTTTAAAAGTTGCAGTTTTTTAATTGAGTATACCAATTAACGCTGCATTGACCACAAATTTGAAACTTCATCATACACTAAAATTTAGAAGGAAAAGCAATTTATGTCATTTTAGTTATAGACTAGCACAGCACCAAGTAAAATTAGCATTGAAAAAGTATTAGAGCAGTGGCTCCTCGAAAAGTCCTGTGATGTGGAACATCTAAAATCAGTAATTAAAGCATCAAAAGAATCACAGAATCAAGGCCTCGCTCAGAAATTTGTTTGGTAGTTGGTCACACAACTACCAAGAAAGAATCATTATTACTAAGAAAGAACTTGGGATTAGTTGTTATTTGTTCAGGTTTCTTCAAGCACGTAAGTCAGGAGAAAATGGAAATTTTGAACCTCAATTTAGTGAATTTCCTGATGTACTTTTCCTCTGCATCCGGAATAAATGCTATTTCTCTGTCATTTGTGAAATATGCTTACAATTACTCAATATTAAAAACATTTCATAAATTCAAAACTACTTTCCAACATCCCCAAGACACACTTTAATGGCACTTTAAAGAGGTTATTATCTAAAGTCAGCACATAGTGTAAGAACAGTGAATGGTAAAGTTTACTGTTAAAAAGCCTTACATAATTCATAGAATATAAGGCAGCATAATGCCCCATAGATTACTTTATTAGATTCTTAGCTCTTCATAAATTAAACTTTGTTATTGGTGCTCAAAAATTTTGTTGTGTAATATTTGATACATACAAGTGAATGCATATATTTAAATTTCAATCAGATTTTAAATTTTGCTACAAAAGGTCTTTATTTCTACATATTTCATGTTCATTCATGCTGTTGTAATGTGTTTTCTAAATGGAACTGAATTTTGTATTTTGATATTATATTCAGCCACATTGCTCAAAGCTTATTATTCCTGTTGGTTTTTCTGTAGATTTTCTAGGGTGTTTTATGTATACAATCCTTTCACTTATGAGTAACAACAGTTCTGTTTCTTACTTGCCAATGTATTTCTCTCTCTCTCTTTTTTTTTTTACTAAAGTTGTAAAGATATTCAGTACAAAAATGAATATAAGTAGTAAATGTAGGTATCTTTGTCAAGTTCCTTATTTTAAAGTAATATTTTTAAAATTTCACCATTTAAAACGATAATTGCTGTAATTTTGTTAGATACTTTTCTCAGGATAAGAAAGTTTTCTTTTGCTAAAATTCTTATCTTTTTTGATATAATTGGACATTAAATTTTATCAAATGTTTTCCCACATTAATATTTTATTATTTTATTTTTTCAATCTGTTAGTGCAAAGAATTACATTAATAGATTTTCTGAAATGTAAACTTCCTTGCATTTCTGTCAGCCAACCAACTGAGTTACAAGTGGGCTCCCCATGAAACCTGTTTCCTGATAATTAACTTATTTGTTTAGTCCACTGTACTACCACTACTATAACCATTGTAGGTCTAATTTCTGTAACAGATAGAAGGTGGCAGAAGTAATGTGTCATTTCTGAGATTAGGTTATAAAAGACACTGCTTCAATCTTCCACTTTCCATCCTTCCTGGATCCTTACTTTGGGGGAAGCCAGCTGCCACTTTGAGAAACCTTAAAGAGAAGTCAACGTGGCAAAGAACTGAAATTTCCTAACACCAGCCAGTTAGAAACTGAAAACTCTTGCTAATGACTGTTGATATGATTTGGCTGTGACCCCAGCCAAATCTCATCTTGAATTGTAGTTCCCATAACTCCCACATATCATGGGAGGGACCCAGTGGGAGGTAACTGAATCATGGGGGTGGTTTCGCCATACTGTTTTCATGATAATGAGTTGTCACAAGATCTGATGGTTTAGTAAGCATCTGACATTTCCTCTGCTTGCACTCATTCTCTCTCCTGCCACCCTGTGAAGACGTGCCTTCCACCATGATTGTAAGTTTCCTGCGGCCTCCCTAGCCATGCAGAACTATAAGCCAATTAAACCCCTTTTGTTTATATATTTCCTAGTCTTGGGTATTTCTTCATAGCAGTGTGAGAACAGACTAATACAACTGTAGTCATACAAGTAATCTTGTGAGCAGATCCTTCAGGCCTAGTGAAGCTTTCAGATGATTGCCGCTGCAATCACCATCTTGGCTACAACCTCATAAATGATTGTGGTATAAGACCTAAAAGTAAGGTTCAATACTATGTGCTGTCTTGGCTCTGGTGAAGTAGAAAGGCCATAGAATGACCCAACTGCAAGTTTCCCTCCCTACTCTGCTCCTGTGGATAAAACATTCCAGCCATATAATCTTATTGTGTTATTGTCCCTTATCATGGGACTAGATGTAGTTCCCACATTAGAGGTGGGATGGAATTCCCTGCTAGCCTATAGAATCAAACAAGCCCATCACATCTTCCTGTGAGAACCAGGGGTCACCTCACTCTCTTGACACTACAAAGCCTGATTTCCACAGCCCCCACCTGTTCACTCTGTCTCTGAGTTCAAAACCCCCAGTGGCCCATTGTCCTGTTCACCTGGGATGTGAGTACATGTGACTAATAAGCTGTTGCTCAGCTCATCTGTCCAGTGTGAGTACTGTGTGTTCAGCCATCCCTCTAACCCTAGGTTTGAAATCCTTCTCTCCCCAATGGGGTAAATAGGAGGTGACTAATACCATGATCTGAGCCTGAACTACCTTCCTAAGTCACTCCAGGATACCTTCTGAAACTGTGTAAGATCATAAATGCTTGTTGTTTGAAGCTAAAAGGTTTTTGAGTAATTTGTTCTGTATCAGTAACCAATATACAACGCATTTAAAATTTAATACACTGCCAAATTCTGTTTGATATTACCTTTTTAAATTATTTTATATCCATTTGCAAAATCATTAGCACTTATGTATTTATTTCTTTTTTATACTCATCTGGTTTTTATATTATGGTCACACTGGAATCATAAAATGCATTAAAGCATATTCTATTTTCTACTTTCTGGAAGAGATTGATCATGCTGAATGATCTCTTCCTTTAAACCTAAGTGACATGTACAATCATTTGAGCCTCATTGAACTACTGATTATTTTAATATTTATATTATTGCATTTTTTCCAGTGTTGTGTTAAATTGTTTTCTATGTTTTATATTTGCCATAACACTGTTGCTATTATTTTTTATCCTTTGTTATTGCTTCTTTGTAACACTGTCTATTATGTTGTTTCCCTGTTTGACTTTCCCTCAATTATCTGAGTTCTATCAAACTTTAAATTAGCTTTTCCAAAAAAAAACAAAATTTCTGTTTATTGTCCCACTTACAGTATATTTTTTCTATTTTGTCAATCACACTCTCCTTTTATTTTTTCATTCCTTCTACTCTTTTGTGATTTTCTGTTTTCTTACAAGTAAAATTCTTAATTTGGAGGCATCTCATTACTTTTCAGCCTTTGTAATATACATGTTCAACATTACAGATTTCCAAATACCATTTTTACAATGCTCCACAGCTTTGATCTGTTTTCCTTTTATTATCATTCAAATATAAATATTATTTTCATTTCCATTATTCCTTCTTCCTTGATCCAATAGCTAGTTAAAATTTAGAATATTTTGTTTTCTCCGTAAGGAAACATCAAGTAACTCTTAAAAATCTGATCTTTAAATAATAAACAAAATCCAGCAGAGTCTTAATCAGTTTTAGACAATATCAGAAAGGCTGAGTTAAACCGTTTATTTTCACAAAACTGAAGATGGTCTGAGGGTTCATTGATCTAGGTTTAATCAGCTAAATAATTTGGATCTGCTCCATGTCTCTAATCTTATTTCTAGACTAGAGACCAGCCCAAGAACATTCTTCTCATGACAATGGCAGAGAAATAACTGAAAAGTCTCATCAAACAAGCACTTTTAAGTGTCTACTTATGGCATGTTGGCCTATATCCCATTGGACAAAATATTCACATTGTTGAGTCTCAAATCCAAGTAGGAGGAGTGTATTCACCTACTGAAGTAGGGGACAGCAAAATGCTTGGTGTACAACACATGTAATGTAGAATTTACCACCTTAATCATTTTTAAGTGTACAGTTCAGTAGCATTAAGTACATTCACATGTGTAGCTATCACCATCATCTCTCTCCAGAAATTTTTCATCAGCAAAAACAGAAACTCTACATTCATTAATCAGTAACTCTCCATCTCCTCCTTTTCTCAGTGCTTGGCAACCACCATTCTGTTTTCTGTCTCTATAAATTTGACTACTCTAGGAAACTCATGTAAGCGGAATCATACAGTATTCAACATTTTGTGACTGGTTTCTTTCACTTAGCATTATACTTTCAAGGTTAATTCATGTTGTACCATGTATCAGGGTTTAGTTCCTTTACACAGATGAATATTATTCCATTGCACATATATGGCACATTTTGTTTATCCAGTCATTAATCGATGGACACTTGGTTTGCTTCTGCATTTTAGCTGTTACAAATAATGCTGCTGTAAACATAAGTGTGCAAATATCTGAGTTTTAGCTTTCAACTTTTGGGGGTATACACCCCAAAGTATAATTGCTGGATTATATAGTAATTTTATTCCTGGTTTTTTAAGGAACTGCTATACTGTTTTCCACAGGGTTGCACCATTTTACATTTTCACTAACAGTGCACAAAAGTTCCAATTTTCCCTTCTTATGAAGACCTGGTTTTTCTATTTTTATAGTAGTCATTCTAATAAGTGATATCTCACTGTGGTGAAAGTGAATATTTTTAGTCAATTGTTTGATCTATAAAAGAATCTATCTGGCTTTAATGAGTTTAATCATCTTTCTGATATCTTCTTTTGGTGATTTGGAGCCTATTTTAAAATGTCTGTATATGTCAATTTAGATAAGTTATATTTTGACAGAAAACATTTTCTCTAATATTTTGATTATATTGTCATAGAGTTGCACAGTCTTCGTTTGTGATTCTCCAGATTTTTTTTTTTTTTTGCCATTATATCTCCTTAAACGCTCACTATCTTGTACTTTTACATCTTTTTTACAATCTGACTCACAAGGCATTGGCATCTGTATTTTTACACATACACCTTTTGGATAAGACTTTCAACTGTTTTTATTTTCAAGTTAATTAATTTCAGTTTTATTTTATTATTTTCATCCTTTTAAAATCTTACTTGCTGTTCTTTGCTTCCAAGTTTGTGTTGTATATACTGTTTTGGTTTTATTTCTCTCCTTTTAAAAAAATATGAAGACATTTAAACTATAAATGTTCTACTGAGTTTTTCCAGGTTTGGTCTATGGTATAATGTGTTCTTTATTTCATTGCTTTCTAGATGGTTTGTAATTTCCAAATTTGTAACTTCCTATTTGATCCAAGAGACTATGATTCTCAGTATCTAAGTAGTTTCAATGTTTGTGATCACTTTTTAATTATTTAATTGTATTAGATCATGATTAGATGATATGGTCTATAATTTCTCTATTACTTTAACTTGTTAAGTTTTATTTTGGCACCAATTCTACAAATGTTTTTTGAACCTTAAAAGTATTTTCCATTTAAATTTATACGTACCTATTTAAATCATTATTATGGATTGTAGTCATTGATTTCTCCACCTTACTCCTTAATTTTGTCTGCAAGGCCTTTCTACTTGTGAGATAGCTGCATCAATTGTTGTCATTATAACAAAACTTTCATAGATTTCTCTCCTTTTAGATTGTTTGGTTTAACTGGTTTGTGTTTGGAGTATGCAGACATGTGCAGCTATACCTTCTTCCTAAACTTGCCTTTTTATCAATTGATTTTTAATGTTTCTAACATCAAATTTCTTCTAATCAGTCTGATACTGATGTTTCCTCTTCTGTTTTAGTTTGTTTGTATTTATCTGGTATCCCTTTATTCACCCTTTTATGGTCAACCTTTTCCTATCATTGTGTTTTAAATGAATCTCTCATAAAGTGAACAAAGTTGGATTTTGTTTTTGTAATATAGTGTTACAGTCCCTAATTTTCAAAAGGAAAATCTCATCTGTTTACATTTAGACTAATTACTAAAACAAATTGCTTTAGTCTCTCCATCTTTTATTATTTAATATTTGTTTTACAGTGATTTTCTCTTTTTAAATTATTTGCTTTAAGAAAAGGAGCTATTCATTGCATTTTCCCTCAGTTAATCTAGAAGTTTCACCATGATTTTCCATTCTCAATATGGGTAGTTTCTTGTTCCCTGATCTCCTGCATTATAGAAACATGTTATTCAATATTTCCCTTATGAGAATATGTATTTCTCTAACTAAAAGAGTCTATTTATCTTTACTTCCTTGCTACAAGTAATAGGAAATCTTTAAAACACTTACAATTATCTCTTTCTCTCTTCCCTTTTACTACTAGATGAAATCTTGGGAAGATTTTACTGCCATTTTATACCTATTTCCAAATCTTAAAACTTGACTAGTTAAGTAGTTTCAGATTTAATTTATCATTTAAATTCTCCACACAAATTCTCTCTCTATTTTGCATCCCTATTTAGCAGTTATTTTAGATATTTCCAAATAGTCATCTTTAAACATTGACCTAAAGACAGTACAACAAGGATCACTCTGCAGTTCACCTGCTAGAATTGACTGTTTATTTAGAAACTTCCATTGATTCTTCTACCTGATATCATACACACTAATGATAAATGTTCTAGATATATTGCATATTCTGACTAGTTAATGGTAACACTGATTTTGAGTCTTTTTTGTAGTCTATTGTTTTCTAGCTACCTACATTGCAGACAAAAAGTCCCATGATAGTTTATTCATTTTCCTTCATAAGTAAATTTCTACTCCCACTAGCCATTAAGATAGAACTAACCTACTTGTTCCCTGCTTAAACACCTGGTGAAGCTTATTTTCATATTACATCAGAGACAGAGAAAACTCAACCCACATTTTCAGTACCCTCTTAGCCACCTGAAAACAAGATAAACAAGGTAGACACTCACAGAGCCGAAGTTAACATTCTCCTCCAGCCCTCCAAAGTGTCCACAGATTTTTAGAGAGATAAGCTCATCACAAAGATATGCATTTTCCCAGATTTTGTTCCATAGTTTCTGATGCTAATCACCAAACACTTGCCTGACTTATGGAGGCAAAAGCCCCATGCTCTTTATCTCTTCGGGTACCCTACAGATTCCAATGCTTCACTTTTATCTAGCTGCCAACAGGACCCAGATGTTATTTCACCTCATTCCTCAGTCCCAATGGGCTAAATTATGCTGTGTTAAAAATCAGCTTCCAAATATCAGGGGCTTAAATGCATCTATCTTTCTCAGAATACATCTCTATAGCAGGCTGTCTGGGAGTTCCGATTTCCCTAACTCTGGAACCTAAGATGAGTGTGAACCATGTCTTGATTTTTGAGCCACACAGAGCCTCATACAAGCAATGAAATGCTCTGATCTGGAATTTGCATGGAGCTCTTCTGTTCATGACTGTTTGCCAGAATTAGTCACAGGATTTAACCCAAACACAAAAGGGCAGGAAGCATGGGCCAATATTCAGAGAGACAGAGATTTTTAGTTAACAAAACTAGAGACATTTTTCAGCTCAAGAGACATATATAACTTACGAGTAGAGAGGAAAGTAGTCTCATTCTGTCCTCCATATTTCCAGAATTTCTCTCTTAGGATATTAGCTTTCAGTCCTGGAAAGAGGGCCATTGGAAGCTTTATCAAGGCATGAGGGAGGGAATTCTAGAGCATGTATTCTAGACTGACGGCACACAGATGAGATAGAAGCAAGTAGCCTACTAAAAATAGGAAGGAAACTTAAAAGCTTAGCCTAACCCTAGGTGCACATTGCAGTGACCTGAAGTCTTTTCTATTTCTTTCATTTTTTAATTTTTATTTATTTTTTGAGACAGGGTCTCACTTTGTCCCCCAGGCTGGAGTGCAGTGGCGTGATCTCAGGTCACTGCACTCTCGACCTCCCAGGTTCAAGTAATCTTCCGGCCTCAGCTCCCCAAGTGGCTGGGACTACAGGTGCATGCCATCTCGCCTAGCTAATTTTTGTATTTTTAGTAGAGATGGGGTTTCACCCAGGCCGGCCTTGAACTCCTGAGCGAATGCAATCTAACAGCCTCAGCCTTCCAAAGTGCTCTAAGATTATACGTGTGAGCCGTTGCGCCTGGCCCCACTTGAAAGCTTTTGAAAAAACAAATACCTATGTCTGGACCCATCTGCCATGATTTAATTTATTTGGTATAGGATGAGAGTCAGGCATAGTTGCCTAAAACCAAGGAAAGTATTTTAGGCAATTTTACCATAGAGAAGATCTGAGCATCTTATTTTAGTAATCAATAGAGAATTACATGAGCATGTTATATAATTGAAACAATAAATCCTGGAAGAGGCAATATGATCTCAGAAGATCAGGCTATATTCATCAATGTCTTTTTCAAGATGAATTTTATTATGTATATTTAAGATATATGATGGTATATTTAGTGTATACATATACACATATGCTATACTATATAAATATATATACTATATGCAAATATAGTAAGTATATATTAAATATACCTAATATTATATACGATGTATAATATACTTAGTATGATGTACTACATATACTTAGTATTATACACTAAGTATATTAATATACTAAATATATACTAAATACTAAGTATTTAGTATGTATATAAAATATAATATATAAAATATAGTATATATATACACATACACACACACAAAATATACCATTGTATATCTTAAATATACATATATATACATGGTTACAATAGTGTAAGAAATCAACATGAACAAGTAGAAAGATCAAACGTAGAAAAAAAATCAGTATCACTTATAGTAAAGTAAAAAGAAACTAATTTCTAAAAAATCCACTGTAGGTTGGGGGCAGTGGATCATGCCTTTAATCCCAGAACTTTGGGAGAGGTGGAGGATTGCTTGAGACCCGGAGTTTGAGATCAGCCTGTGAAACCCTGCCGTACCTTGTCTCTACTTAAAAAAAAAAAAAAAAAAAAAAGAAAGAAAAAAAAATTTATCAGGTCATGGTAGCTCCCACCTGTAGTCCAATCTCCCATATCTCCCACACGCGTGGTCATGGCAGCTCACACCTGTAGTCCAATCTCCCACACGCATAGAAGCACACGCGGAGGATGCTGGGGAAGAACTTCGACTGTGTGCCCCCCTCCCAGGTAAGAGCCCCCCGCTACCCAGGTGAGAGTCCGGCTGCGGTGGTGGGAGCGCATCACAGTCCCACTCTCGCTTTCAGGCCTAGGCTGCGTGGAGCTTCAGCCTGTCCACGGTGGGCAGCATGCCCCTCAGCCCCACTTCCTCAGGGAACCCATTTCCTCTCAAGGCTCCCCAGGCCTGCGGAACAAAAAACGTCAGAAGTAGCTAAATCAGAACTGTAAGATGCAAGCCTAATGATTTCCCATCGAAACTCTCACAAAATTGTCCTTGTTTGATAAGAGGAATGGGCAGGAGCATTGCATTCGCAGAGGGGATTCTTGAATAAAACTTTCTTGGGATTTATTTTGCTAAAGCTTTGGCTAACCGCAAAACATGGATAACAAGCAGATGTTACTATTCTTTGACCCTCCAGAAAGTCAACAAGCAAAACACCTCTAGCATTCCACAAGGCTGTTGCCGTGAGTTTTGCTCTTGACTGGTTTGCTTTTGCTTTGACTGGACCACTTCTCTTAGCTTCTTTTGCTTTGATTGTGTTTTGTCTTCATAATTGTACTAGTAAAGCCATGTTTCATCTTCTGTTACAATTCTTCAAAACATGCTTTAGAATCTTGATCCCACTTGTTTAAACTTTCTATTGAGAGCTCTGCTTTGTCTGCAGCTGATCTGTGCACAATAGTTTTGGCATCCATTAAGTAGAAACTTTGCTTAAATTTTTAGTCAGAATTGTGTAAGCTGAATCAATTGTGATACGTATGGTGTTGGCTATTTGTGCTTTTTTTTTCACTTTTTTTTTTTTTACTTTAAGTTCTAGGGTGCATGTGCACAATGTGCAGGTTTGTTACATATGTATACATGTGCCATGCTGGTGTGCTGCACCCATTAACTCGTCATTTACATTAGGTATATCTCCTAATGCTATCCCTACCCCTGCCCCTCCCCACAATAGGACCCAGTGTGCGATGATCCCCTTCCTGTGTCCAAGTGATCTCATTGTTCAGTTCCCACCTATGAGTGAGAACATGCAGTGTTTGGTTTTCTGTTCTTGCCATAGTTTGCTGAGAATGATGTTTCCAGCTTCATCCATGTCCCTACAAAGGACATGAACTCATCCTTTTTTATGACTGCATAGTATTGCATGGTGTATATGTGCCACATTTTCTTAATCCAGTCTGTCACTGATGGACATTTGGGTTGATTCCAAGTCTTTGCTATTGTGAATAGTGCTGCAATAGACATACATGTGCATGTGTCTTTATAGCAGTATGACTTATAATCCGTTGGGTATATCCCCAGTAATGGGATGACTGGGCAATGGTATTTCTAGTCCAGACCAATTGAGGAATTCGCCCAGGGACTGCTTTGCCCTTTTCCAAAATGGTTGAATCTAGTTTTAACAGTCCAGCAATCAGTGTAAAAGGTGTTCTCTATTTCTTCCACATCGCCTCTCCACAACCTGTTGTTTCCCTGAATTTATTTGATGATTGTCATTCTAAACTGGTGTGAGATGGTATCTCACTGTGGTTTTTTGAATTTGCATTTCTCTGATGGCGTAGTGATGATGAGCATTTGTTTCATCATGTCTGTTGGCTGTAGAATGCTTATTTTGAGAAGTGTCTGTTCATAATCCTTTTGCCCCACTTTTTGATGGGTTTGTTTTTTTCTTTTGTAAATTCATGTTTGAGTTCTCTTATAGGTTCTGGAACTTGACCCTTGTCAGCTATGAGTAGATTGCAAAAATGTTTCTTCTCCATTCTGTAGGTTCGCCTGTTCACTCACAAATCTGTTTGCTGTGCAGTAAGCACATAAGTTAATGACATTTAACAATGACACTTTAATGTCTGCCGTACGTTGACATTTGGAGTACTATATAGACATGAAGTACTATGCCATGCCTACGACAATAGAAAAAATAAAAAGCTAGGTTTTCCTCTAGGGTTTTGCTGTTAAGATTCGTTCGGTCCGTCTTCAGTTAGCATTAGGACATAGTATTTATATGTCTTTTTTCTTCACAAAATTGATAGTGGAAGATCTGCCGTTTCTGAGCCTTCATTCCTTTCAATATCATTTTCTCTCTTTCTTAAATGAAGTTTATTTTATCCTGTAAACTGCTGTATTAATTTAGGGCATTGTCCCCTATAACTTTTTGTAAACCATCAATGCTTGTTCACACTTCCCCTTTAACCTTCACCATATAATTTTGATGTTTCTTTTCGCTTTCGACTTCAGCAAGAATTCATGTGGGCTTCTTGACAAGGGTCCCTTTTCAATATAGATGTCCTTTCACCTTCTAGCAACTCTCAAACTGAATTCTGCTTCGTTCCGTGTAATCAAGTTATGTACAAGTTAATTTTGGGTGCTAAACACAGTCTTCAAATCCACTGCATAGACTTTTTCATATTACACATTTATGCGCACCGAACTCTCATAAAATATTTTATTAAGTTTATTGGATTATACAAGTTTCAACTTTAAGCCTTAAATATCTTCTAGAAGTGCAAGGTTCTTGATTTTCTAATCAGGAAAATAAAGAAAAAGATTGAATTTATGCTTTACTAACTGGAACTTCTCATAGTTTTTAACAAAAAGCCTTTCCAAAAACATGTTACTTTCTCCTGAGTAAAACAAAACCACTTTTTCTTAACAGTTAATATAGAAATTCATTTGAAGAATTAGGAATCAGTGTTTTGGCAATATTTTTTGTAATTTTCCATTTCCTACCAATCGTGATTGTCACAGATTGACCGGCGTGACAAACTTAAGATGAAAAATGTGGGCCTGAGTGCGGTGGCTCAAGCCTGTAATCCCAGTCACTTGGGAGGCCGATGACGGGAGGATCACGAGGTTGCAGCGAGTCGAGACTCCCATCCTGGCTAACACTGGTGAAACCCCGGTCTACTATTCAACCAAACATTACAAAAAACTAGCTGCTAGCTGGGCATGGTGGCGGGCGCCTGTAGTCCCAGCTACTCGGAGGCTGAGGCGGGAGAATGGCGTGAACCCGGGAGGCGGAGCTTGCAGTGAGCTGAGATCACGCCACTGCACTCCAGCCTGGGCGACACAGCAAGACCCCGTCTCAAAAAAAAAAAAAAGAAAAGAAAATGTACTTTCAGAAAAAAATTGAGATTTTAATTAATACTAAGATAATATACAAAATAATATCTTTATTTGAACTTTCGACAGGGGCTTGGCTTTTCTATGTTCTTTACATGTAGTATCTCATTTAATTAATATAAAAATATTGACTACATTGATTATAACATTGCTTATGCATTTCGATACACAGTATCTATTGATTATTATGTTTAATTATATTTAGAGATTAGGAATCTGAATCTGACAATCAAAGAGAAAGTACTCATTTGGGATCACTTTTGGGGTTAGTTATTCACATGGAACTTTAAATCCAACACTTTGCTTCAAGATCTCATGTGATGGACACTTTTGTCTCAGTATGCAATAACTCTTCCAAGTAAAAGGGCAAAATGTTTTGATGTTTTAAAGTTTATTTTCTTTATTGAGGTAAAATTTGCATAAAGTAAAATTCACCTCAAAGTGTACAATTCAGCTGCATTTGGTACATTTTAAATATTGCACAAACTTCACTAGCATCTAATTTTACATCATTTTTATCACACCAAAAAAAAAAACCACATATTCACTAAGCAGTCATTTCTCTCTGACTCAGCCCCTGGGTACTAAGAATATGTTTTCAGTATCTGTGGATTTGCTTATTAAGGACATTGCATGTAAGGGGGATCATACAACATTTGGACTTCTGTGTCTGGCTTCTTTTACTTTGCGTAATGTTTGCAATATTCCTCTTTATGGATGAATAATATTTCATTGTATGGATTTACCACATTCATCTCTTTATTAATTAATGAGCACTTAGGTTGCTTCTAGTTTTTGGCTACTGTAAATGGTACTGCTATGAACATTAATATATAGGTTTTTGATTAACAATATGTTTGTAATTTTCCTTGGATGTCAAATTAGGAGTGGAATTTCCGGGTCATATGATAATTAAATGTTTCCCTTTTAGAGGAATGGCCAAACTGTTTTTCACAGAAGTTGCACCATTTTACATTCTCACCAACAATGGTTTATCCACACACATGACAATATTTATTTTCTGCTTTTTAATTGTTATGATAGTCATTCAAGTGGAAGTGCCATTTCATTGTGCTTTTGACTTTCATTTCCCTGATGACTAATGATATTGACCATGTTTTCATATGTTTATTGGCCATATACACGACCTTTTTGGTGGAATGTCTGTTCCATTTTTGTCCAGTGTTCTAATTGGGTTGTTTGACTTTTTGTTGTGCATTGTAATAATTCTTTATATATTCTAGATACTAGACCACTGGCTCTGAAAAGCCTCCAGCTTTTATAGTTTCCTTGTCATGTAGCCTCCTAAAGAGTACATGATTCCACTGGAGTTGCATCACTTCAATTATAGCTTCTCCATCAGTTATAGTTAGCGAGCATTGTACAGCTGATCATCATGCTTAGATTTGGCAGTAAATCCCAATGGTTGCTTTAATGCATTGTATCAGGTTAGTAGAAAAGAACTGGGCCAAGAAGAATTTTGCATGTATTCTTCAGTCATATTAAATCATTTGACACCATGTTTAAGGCAGACATTGTGTAAGAGATGAAATTAACTATTCTAACATTCCGATAGTTTGGGGAGTAAACCATTGAAAATGAAATTGTGTTTATTGAGTATGTACTGCATATAAGATACTGTACTGGATACATTAGGAAATACAAAGATGAAGTCCCAATATTTACAATCTATAGTTAAATTAAGACTTGGTCTTCTTAATGGATTAAAAAAACACATATGAAGTAAAATGCCATAACACAGGTACTAATTGTGCTATTAGAGTAAAAAATATATCTATTCTAGCTAGGTTGGGAAATTGCAGAAGTGATAACAGGTAGATAATTTTATAGAATAAAAAATACTGAAAAAAATAAATTACAGGAAGAGGGTAAAATAAACTGAAGCTCAGAATCTATAAAGTTAAAATACAGTTGAGAAACAGCTAATGCCCCAAGTCAGGTTGCACGGAATATAAATTATACTTTGAGAAATGACAGCTGATTCAGTGAGAAAGCTGAGTATTATTCTCTCCTAAAGTGACCCACTCTTTCCTACACTGTGTCAGTTTTAATCTGACACTTTCATAAGGCCCAGACCAAACACCTCCCATTTCCTAAAACCTTCCTTAATCTTTCCAACTTAAAATAAATAGCTGTTCCTCTAAAATCCAACAGCATTTTATTTGATCCTCCCTCACAGCATTTTCCAATCATGAGGGTGGAATGTGTTATGTGGACATTTTCTTATGGACAGGAAAGTCAAAAATGCATTGCATATAGGAGGTGCTTAATAAAATTTAGTAAATATATAAATCAAATTCACAGAAATAGAACAGAAGTAAATATTTTTGCAAGGCCATAGATTCCCAACTAAGAAATTTTAACATTATCCAGGAAGTAAATGAGGTGTTTTTGAAGGTATTCAAAACCTTATATACCTTGTATATGACCTTATAACCCTGTATATGACCTTATAACCCTGAATAAACATTTCTAAAAATAGGAAATACAAATAGCCAATAGGCGAAAAAGTGCTCAACATCACTAAACTTCAAAAAAAAAATGCCAATAAAAACCACAAGATACTATCTCACTCCAGTTAAAATGGCTATCATAAAAGAAATTTAAATACTGGTAAGCATGTGTGGAAAAGGAAACTCCCATACACTGTTAGCCAGAATAAAAATTAGTATAGCTGGCCGGGCG
>NW_016804196.1:794775-815363 GCF_001698545.2 Rhinopithecus bieti | reverse complement strand
GAAAAATTATGAGGTACAAGTAAATCCAAAGAAAAATAAATAATAATATAGCTCACTGAAGTGTAATACCTACTCTAATGATTCGAATCAAAATACCTCCAACAATTTTCAGACCGAAAATTTTAAAGGGAAAGCTCATTTTTCTATTGCACTAGTACACTAAAGACTATTCTAGGTGCTATTTTTTATTATTCTATGTATTCTAAATATTTGGTAATAACTTATTTACAAGGAATTTCAATTCCTCATTTCTAAAGCACAGATAACTCCACCTTAAACTTGTAGATGTGCTTTCTGATTATTTCATTTAAGACCAGTCCCTCTTTATCACTATGATGGCAAAATTTGCTTCTCCGAAGGAAGGTGAGAGTGTTATGTCTGTGAGTCATTTACTACGGAACACTGGCCCAGGATAAGGGTTCTGGTTCTTTACCTCTGCTGTAATTCTCTTTTACCTGGTATTAAATAATTAAATATGACTCTATAATAAAGTTAATTTCAAATCTCAATCAAACAGACTCTTGAAACTATACTCACAATGTGTAGCATCAGTTATTCAGTGTAATTAAACAAACCCACTTTGCACTAAGTGATTCTAAGCATCTTGCTGTGGGGAATACAAAAATAAACAAACGATGTTTTTTCTATCCTTAACTACAGTTTTGAACTTGAAGGAAAAACACACTCTACAGGAATCCCCCTAGTGAAATGAGGACTGTGGTAAGTACTACAATAAAGGTACTTATAAATTTGTAATGAATTTTCCTCATGTCAAATCAACCTGAAGAGTGTCCTAGCAACACAGTATCAGTAATAAACTATTCTCTTCTGGCTGTGTTCTAACAATCTAGTCTCTGAACCACCAATTACCCACAAACAGCCCTAGTGTCACATTTCTTGCTCACTCTTCTGTCTCTTTAACTAGACTCTAGTCTGCCTCAGTGTGGGAGTTGTGTATGTCTAGTTATTACATCCCTATACCGAATGCTGTACTTTGTTCACAAATGTTTGTTGAATACATGAATTTACGCATAAACCAAGGGTCTTACATTTCTAAGTCTCCTGTGTATGTATACTCCCCACACATGTGGCACCCATCTTTTTTACCCTGGCCACTCTAGCTGTGCAGTGACATTTCCTAGTTAATTGCTGGTGCTGTTGACCTGGAATAGCAGCTTTGTTGTTGTTAATACCTTCAACTTATAGGCCACAGCTTGATGTTTTATATTTTCTCTTACTTCATTTTTACTTCCTGTATATTCTTAAGCTATTATGCCTGATCAGTGTTCCAGGAATTACTCCAATTAAAAAATGGGTTCCTTCACTACTATCTAGAGTCTATCTGTTGTCTACACTAGGGGTTCCCAATCCCCAGTACTGGTCTGTGGCCTGTTAGCAACTAGGCTGCAGAGCAGGAGGTGAGCAAATGAAACTTCATCTGTATTTACAGCTGCTCCCCATGGCTCACATTACCACTTAAGCTTTGCCTCTCATCAGATCAGCAGTGGCATTAGATTCTCAGAGGGCTGTGAACCCTACTGTGAACTGCACACGTGAGGGGTCTAGGTTGTACACTCCTTATGAGAATCTAATGCCTGATGATCTGTCACTGTCTCCCATCACCCCTAGATGGGACTGTCTGGCTGCAGGAAAAGCAGCTCAGAGCTCCCACTGATTCTATATTATGGTGAGTTGTATAATTATTACATATTACAATGTAGTAATAATAGAAATAAAGAGCACAATAAATGTAATGTGCTTGAATCATCCCAAAACCATCACTTTTCCCTGCAGCATTATCACCCCTATCCACCGTGGAAAAATTGTCTTCCATGAAACTTGTCCCATGGGTTGGGAGAAAGCAAAATCTTCAGTGACACATTTGGTATTATAGTCAGAATCCCCATTTCCCTCCAACATAAATTCATTTTCTTAGGATCAAGTTTGTGTACCTTGATTATCTCTGCACTTTAAGTAAATCACTTTCTAAGAGACTCCACAGCCTTATAATAATAAATCCCTTATATAATAAATCGCCTGGACTTCCAGATATAATTAAATTTTGAGGCAAAATGTTGAGGGACATATAACAAAGTAATAACATTGAAATGTTCAATTATATTCTGACTTACTACAGATTAACTCAGAGAAGAGATTGTCGTAAATAAATAATTGGTTTGTTATTTCAGTTATTTAACATGATAATGGAAAGAACAAATCTTAAAATCCAAAGATAGGAATTATTTGTTGAAGATTCAGGTCGCCTTGGTTTGAAATCTGGCTAAGTCACTTCTGATTTCTATATACATTAAATACAAGTTTGGAGAAAGTGCAACCTCTGAGCTTTAGTTTTCTCATTCATAAAGACTGAATATTCACAAGTTTCTTTTGAAGATTAAATGAAGTGATCAAGTGAAATTGAAAGCAACTTGCAATACAAATATTAGTTGTTGATTTCCTCTTTAACTTCACACACTCTCATATTTGCCTTTCTTCCTATCTTCAAAGCCCTTGATGCCAGAGAGATATTCAGCATGCTACATAAAACTTTAAAATACAAAATTTTACATAATAAAATCACACAATCTAAGTTTTCAGTACGACTCATAATGAACCATAGTCTTAATTCTCTCTTAATATCAAATTTTTGAAAATCATCCCACAATTATGATTTTTTAATCCATATTTCAGTGAGGCTCTAAATTCTTCAATCTGTCATGGCAGAAAAAATGAACAACTAGAATATTGTAATATGCTCTAGAATAATATTTTTTAAATTTCTTCAACCATTTCCCATGTTCCAAAATATATTTTACATTGAGTCCAGTATGTGTATATATATATATATATATGCACACAGAAGCAACCACACACACACACAAAGTTCTCAGGAAGCAGTACTTAATCTTATAGAGGTGATGCATTACAATATGTTCTCATCTATTATATTCTATTCAATTATTTTAAATCTGGTTGCTGTCTATTAAATTGATTTGACAGCCTACTGCTAGTTGTAACTTGAAGTTTGAAAAATAATGCTCCAGTTCAATTGTTAAGGTTTCTTTCTCTTAAGGATCTTGTTGAAAATAACAGAAAACCACTGCACTTTCGAAAGTAACAGAATCTACTGTTATCTAAAGCTGACATAACAAAATACCACAGACTGGGTGACTTGAACTACAGACATTTATCTTCTCACAGTTGTACAGGATGGTAATCTGAGATCAAGGTGCTGTAAGAGTAGGTTTCTGGTGACATCTCCCTCCCTGGCTTATTGACAGCCACCTTTTCTCTGTCCTTGCACGCCCTTTCTTCTGTGCACATGCAGAATGAAGGAGGGAAATTGCTGATGTCTCTTCCTTTTTTTATAAGGACACCAGTCCTATTGGATTAACTTTACAACCTCATTTAACCTTATTACCTAATTATAAGTCCCATCTCCATGTACTGTCACGTTGGGGATTAGGACTTAAACATATGAACATGGGAGAGTTGGGGATACAATCAGTCCATACTATCTACTCTTGCTAATTCAAGTAGAAAATACATTTATGAGTAGAATACCAGACGTCTCACAGAATCAACAAAGAAATAACAGAAATTAAGATAGTCTTCTGGGTAGCAGAGAGGAAAGCCAAGATCTTACCATGGTAATTGTCTGGTTGAGATACAGCTGCCTGTGCTGCCACCTCTGGTCATCCCCTGATGATGCCACTGGAAGTGAACGTCCTTTCATATCTAGAATTCCTGCTGCAGAGCTCTTGACTCCACAGGTGCAGCTTCAAGTAATTCCTTTGTCTCTTCCATGTGTATGTCCTTTTCCAGATGCAAAGTCTGGGTGAAAAGCATGTAACTGCCTAATAAGAGATCATCTGTACAGCCAGGAAATTTGAAGGTGAGCTGCCAAAAAATAACAAATATACAGTACAATGTTATTTTTAATCTCTGATCATGTAGTATCATTTATAACTCACAGGTTTCAATGAAATCTTATGGAACAGTAATTTATCTCTGTATCCTCTTCACCAACAGTTGTACAATGAGAACATGATGAGAAAAGGGACAAGAATGGGGACTTTCTGAATCATCACTTAATTCCTGACATCCAGTGGGATAGGATCTTCTTGAATGCGAAGGCAATAGAAGGGACACCCATTCATCAAATGGAGATCGGGGTCCTGTGGCAGATCCCCTGCCTCTCCAAACTGCTTGAACATTCTTTGCCCCCACCCTCACCCCCACCCAGAGCTGACTTATATGTGCCATACAAATGTTTCCTTTGGCATCTGGTTAAATTTGATGAAAGGGGAGCTTGGTGGAAGATCGGTGGGAGGGAAAAGAATGAAGTCCACATATTTATTCCTCATCTCCCTCCCTGCAAGGCTGCCTTGACCTGGCTCGTTCCGTCCACTGAAGGTCACTGAATCTCTTAAGGCAGCTGACTCTTCAGAAATCTTTCCCTCCACGTTCTAGTAATTGCCCCTCACCTTCTCCCTTCAATATTCCAGGAGGTAACAGTTCTGTTCCTGCACTATCCACACCTATGTCTTGGTAAATAGCCTGTATTAGTCACGGTTCTTTAGAGGGACAAAACTAATAGGCTAGATGTATATATGAAAGGGAGTTTTTTAAGGATAATTGACTCACAAAATCACTGGGTAAAGTCTCACGATAGACCATCTGCAAGGTGAGGAGCAAGGAAGCCCGTGGTGGATCAGTATGAGTCCCAAAACCTCAAAAGTAGGGAAGCTGACAGTGCAGCCTTCAGTCTGTGGCTAAAGGCCTGAGAGCCCCTGGCAAACCACTGGTGTAAGTCAGTCCAAGAGTCTAAAAGCTAAAGAACATGGAATCTGATGTTTGAGGGCAGGAAACATCCAGCACAGGAGAAAGAGGAAGACTGAGAAAGACTCAGCAAGTCTAGTCCTTCCACATTCTTCTGCATGCTTTCTTCTAGCCACGCTGGCAGCTGATTAGATGGTGCCCACCCAGACTGAGGGTGGGTCTTCCTCTCCCAGCCCACCGACTCAAATGTTAATCTCCTTTGGCAACACCCTCGCAGACACACCCAGGAACAATACTTTGCATCCTTCGATCCAATCAAGTTGACACTCAATATTAGCCATCACATAGCCTGAATATCTTTTTGTTCTATCCTGTCTCAACTATGCCACCCACTTCTTCTTGGGATTTTGGCAAATACAAGCCAAATTCTGACTTTGTCAAAATTATATACCCTTGGTTAAGTTAAAAATTATTTGACCTCAGTTGTTTATAAAATATGTAAAATAAGAGTAATTGTGCTACTTAAGAATATGATTATAGTAAATCTGAAAATGCCAAAAGCATTATTAAAATTATCATCAGAAATAATAAATTTCAAATTTTAACTAAGCATCAAGCGTGGCAAAATGTAATAAAGCATAGAAATCAATTACTTGAGGAATAAAAGTGATACAATAAGATTTTTTCACTCTACTTAATGAAAAAGGACTCTTAGTTAACTGCTATTTTTAATAATCCTCTTAATTCCAGTAGAAACAATGACATCTTAGACACGTTCTAATGTTATCACCACACTATATTAAATTTAGCAGCCTAATTTGGTTAAGCACAATTAATTTTCTGACAAAATGAATTCCTTAATAAAGGAAACACGTTGTCTCTCTCAGTGCACCAAAGAGAAAGATAACATCTCTGAAACAATAAGCAATGTTGTGTTGTGTTTTTCCCCAGTGCTGAACCTGAGAAAACACAATGAAAAGATTTATACTTGAAAGTGGAATTTTAGTTTTGTTGACTCTGATTCCTCCTTAGACATACCCCAAGAGAGACGGTAATACCTAGTAGCCATGGCAATGCATTATGGAGAGAAGAACCCCAAATCCCCAAAAAGAGCCTGACTGCAGGAGGCTAGATGGCTGAAGCATCGCCTTAAATATAGGACACATGTGATGACAATTCTTAGAGACTCCAGAAAATACGTGAGCAGCACTCTACTTTCCATGAGCAAATACAGAAACAGCCCATGACAACTATGTTATTGCTCTTAATGTTACCTGCACATCTGTACTCCTGATATGTCTTAGGGAAACTTGTGATCCCTAAAAACATGAGACTATTCTAAATGCATCAGGGCACCTCCTACTTTCTACTAGTCTCCTCTCTCTCTCCACACACTGCATACACTATCTACAGGTGTATCATTTAGGGTAACACTAGTATCTGCTTCACTAATCCACATCCCAAACTTTTAATAGCTGAAATTTGATAGAAGTCTATTTTTACTCATCTTTAACAGCCACATGTGTGAGTGTGTTTGCAGGCAGTAAGGGTGGGGGGAGTGTTCGTTCAGGGACAAGCCTTCTTCGCCATCAACCCATTCTTTCTAAAGTCACCATGGTTGTCTCCATCTGCTCAATGGAAAGGGAACAAGCATAGATGATCTATAATGAGAGGCTTTTAAGGACTAGGATAAGCACATAGTTTTTACAAACATCCCATTATAGTTCAGTCATAAGTTTATACCTAACTACAAATGAATTCTAGCTAGCCATGTTGTCAGAAAGAAGAAATTGGTTTTAGTTAACACTTGGCAGATGATGCCATAGCAAATTTATTATTTGTTTTTACTACTTGTCATAATTTTTGCCAATTTTCTTGTTTTTTCTTCTATTTTAGGTTCCATGGGTACACGTGCAGGTTTGTTACATGGATAAGTTGCCTGTCACTGAGGTTTGGCATATGATTGATCTCATCACCCAGGTAGTGAGCATAGTACCTGACAGGTAGCCTTCCAACCCATGCCCCTACTCCACTCTCCCTGCTCAGGCCGTCCCCAGTGTCTACTGCTCCCATCTTTGTGTCTAAGTGCACTCAATGTTCAGCTCCCACTTGTAAGTAAGAACATGCAGTAGTTGGTTTTCTTTTCCTGCATTAGTTCACTTAGGATAATGGCCTCCAGTTACATCCCTTTTGCCACAAAGGACGTGATTTCATTCTTTTTTTTTAAGGCTACATAGCATTCCATGCTGTATAGATACCACATTGTCTTTATCCAGTCCACTGTTGATGGGCATCTAGGTTGATTCCATGTCTTTGATATTGTGAATAGTGCTGCAATGAATATATGAGTACGTGTGTCTTTTTGGCAAAACAATTTATATTCCTTTGGGTATACACTTGGTAGTGGGATTGCTGGGTTGAATGGTAGTTCTGTTTTATGTTTTTTTGAGAACTCTATACATTGCTTTCCACAGTGGCTGGAATAATTTACATTTCCAACAATGTATAAATGTTTCCTTTTCTCTGAAGTCTGCCAGCATCTGTCGTGACTTTTTAATAACAGCCATTCTGACTGGTGTGATATAGTATCTTATTGTGGTTTTGATTTGCATTTACCTAATGATTAGTGATAAAGAGCATTTTTCCATATACTTGTTGGGTGCATGTATGTCTTCTTTTCAGAAGTGTCTATGCATGTCCTTTGCCCATTTTTTAATGAGGTTGCTTGATTTTTGTTTTTTGAATTGCTTAAGTTCCTTATAGATTCTGGATATTATGCCTTTGTCAGATGCATAGATTGTGAACATTTTCTCCCATTCTGTAGGTTGTCTGTTTACTCTCTTCATAGTTTCTTTTGCAGTGCAGAAGCTCTTTAGTTTAATTAGGTCCCACTTGCCAATTTTTGGTTTTGTTACAATTGCTTTTGGAGACTTTATTATAAATACTCTGCCAAAGCTGAAGTTCAGAATGGTATTAGGTTGGTGCAAAAGTAATTGAGGTTTTTATAATACTTGCAATGGCAAAAACCACAATTTGTTTTGCACCAACCTAATATTTCCTAGATTTCTTCTAGATTTTGGTTTTAGGTTTTACATTTAAGTCTTTATCTTGAGTTAATTTTTGTATATGGTGAAAGGAAGGAGTTCAGTTTAAATCTTCTGCATATGGCTAGCCAGCTATTCCGGAACCACTTATTGAATAGGGAGTCCTCTCCCCATTGTTTATGATTGTCGACTTTGTCAAAAATCAGATGGCTGTAGGCGTTTGGCTTTATGTCTGGGTTCTCTATCCTATTCCATTGATCTTTGTGTCTGTTTTTGCATCAATACCATGTTGTTGTGGTTACTATAGCCTTGTAGTGTAAAGTCGGGTAGTGTGATGTTTCTGGGTTTGTTCTTTTTGCTTAGGATTGCTTTGACCATTCTGGCTGTTTTGCTTTCATGTGAATTGTAGAATAGTTTTTTTTTTCCTGATTCTTTGAAACATGACATTGGTAGTTTGATAGAAATAGCACTGAATTTGTAAGTTGCTTTCCTAGATGGAAATTTGGTCATTTTTGCAACATCGACTCTTCCTATCTCTGAACGTGGAATGTTTTTCCATTTGTTTGTGTTGTCTCTGCTTTCTTTCAGCTGTGTTTTGTAATTCTAATTGTAGAGATCTTTCACCTCCTTGGTAAGCTGTATTTCTAAGTATTTTATTCATTTTGTGGCTACTGTGAATGGGATTGTGTTCTTGATTTGGCTTTCACTTTGAATGTTGTTGGTGTATAGAAATGCTGCTGATTTTTCTACATTTATTTTGTATTCTGAAACTTTGCTGAAGCTGTTTATCAGTTCTAGGAGACTTTTGGCAGAGCCTGTGGGGTTTCTACATACAGAATCATATCATCTGCCAAGAGAGATAGTTTGCCTTTCTCTCTTCCTAGTTGGATGCCTTTTATTCCTTTCTCATGCCTGATTGCTCTGGATAGGACTTTGAATACTATGTTGAACAGGAAGGCTAAGAGAGAGTATCCTTGTCTTGTTCCAGTTTTCCAGGAAAATACTTCCAGCTTTTCCCTGTTCCATTGATGTTGCCTGTGGGTTTGTTATATGCAAGCTTTCTTTGAAGGAATCAAACCCAGTCGATTCACAATATCTGATTTTATGTATATGCAATCATGTATTATTTCCTCAATTGGGAGTTTACCAAGCTCAGGATTTATAAATCACACTGCCATGAACAGTTTTGGAGCCTTCATTACACAATTGCTTTTGGAGACTTCATCATAAATTCTTTGCCAAAGCTGATGTCCAGAATGGTATTAGGTTGGTACAAAAGTAATTGTGGTTTTAATTAATGTATATTTAATTACTATTCATCATTAAGTAATTTTCCCAGAAGAAATGTATAAAAAAGAAAAAGAAACAATGAAAACATGTTAAAGCCTCCTAATTCTTGATAACCTTGCACATTGCTTTTCAGAAAGACTGGACCAATTCATATTTCCTTGGAAAGAATGTGAGAGGGTTCAGCTCCCCACTCCCTCATTGGTTTAACAGTGTCTCGTTCATATTTCCCACAATGACTGCCAAAACAATCAGCAAAAATACTCCTTGAAAGTATATTTCATTATTTATTAACATGGTTAAGTATGCCTTCAGAAATGTTTTCGATTTTCAGTCTCTTTCGTATATTTCTTTTTTTTAGCTCTGTTAGTTTAAGTAAGACATATATATATAGCTGCCATTTCTGTTTCAAAATTTTAACAAAATTTTTGGCCTTCCACTTATGTGAATGTTTATGTGGTTAGAAAAAAAGGCATATAAACATAAGTTCAATGGACAAAAGTATAAAGAAAATGATCTTGGCAATACTATCCTATCTCAAAAGAATATAAAGATTCATCTTTTAGAGACATTACCCCTTGTCTTTCTTCCCCTTTTGTTTTACTTAATCCATCTTGAATTGATGTTGAAATAGAGTGTGAACAAAGATCCAAAAGAGCAAAATTAAACACTTTCCTCACAGCCAGTTTCCTCAGCACACTTTATTGAATTATTAGTTCTTTCTCCATTGATTTATTATGCTTTATTTTATCATAGATTAAATTTATTTGAATAATTTATATAATTGAGGGTACATTTTCATCAGCATCATCACTTTATCATCGTCATTTAAAACTTCACAAGAATAAACACCTTAATGTAGATATTGCCACTTAATTTTAAGAGCCATATACTCTGTTTCAAAACTTTATATACAAGCGATCATCATAACCGATAGGAGGTGAAAATGAAGTGGCAGGACTAAGTCAGACACTCATTACAGCAAAAGAAATAGAAAATGTGCCCTGCTTTTTCTAAAAGAACATTTTTTATTCTAAGTGATGTTTAATATATGCAAACAAAGTTTAACTAAAGAGCCAATGTAATATAAGAAATACATTTTCTGATATATATTAGGATTAGTTGAATTTTCAAACCCTTCTTAACGCTTCACTGGAAACTAATCCATTCTGTAGACTTAAGGCAAGGTTAAAACTCTTCTATAAAAATTGTGCTATACAGAAATAATCAGAATGTAATTGAGGCACTGTCAGCATCTCAAAGCACTGCTTATTACTGTATACCTTTTATGTCTATCAGGGTGTTTTGGGAGCCCCCAGCTAAACTGGGATTCCATTATCAGAGCTGCCAGCAACCAACTCTAATGGGAGACGAAGGGTAGCTGGACATGGGTGTTTACAGAGTATCTCTCACAGGATCCTTCTTTTACCTATTTGTCCTACCCATTACCAGGGTCTCTCACACAGAAAACTTGTTTATACTGGCAGACACCTTTGTCGCTCTTTTTTCACCCATATTCACTTTTCACCTGCCTGAACATCACTCTGGTGCAAGGAGGCCAACGTTGTGTTCTCCCAGGAGCTCTGGGCAAAACCCAACATGGGGAAGCCCCTGGTTCTTCAGAAGGAAGGTGCAAATTCAATACACCACCACAATGGAAAACAAATTCAGAGACTTTTATTTATAGATGCTAGGCAAGGAGGATGTCATGAGTTGGGAGGGCAGTTCTCCTGCCCTGAGTCACAGAAGGCAGGAATGAAGAATAGGCAGAGAGAGGGAAGAGTATTTAGCAGTTAGCAGGACATAGAGGGAACAGGATGTGGGTCACCTTAAGGCTGCAGACTAATTCCTTCGTGGTCCTTTTAAAGGAGACAGCAGTACAGTGCAGAGTCCAATCTCCTGGGTGGAGGAAATGCCTCTAAGTTCCAGTCTCAGTCACCAGCTTGAGCCATTTGAGTGTGGTATAGAATTGGAAACTGTAAAGGCTGACCGAGCCCTGCTTCTGGTATGAGAAAGCCAACCCTGAATTCAAAATAGATGCTGAGACAACATAAAATTACTAGAATTTACTACTCAAGGAAAAGTCTAAACTTTGAGTCTAACCAATACTAAAACCATTCAAGATACAGGAATACATATAAAATACTCATTAGTGGCTTTAAATATAAAAGTTTCTTCTGTTTAGAAGTAAAAATGACAACTTCTAAACCTCATCCTACATATAAATTGGCATAACCTGTTGGGAGAACTCTTTGTCACTATCAAAGCCCATACACATGACCAATGATCCAGTAAGTCCACTTCTAGGTAATCCCCAACACAAATGTGCACCAAAAGGTAAAGACAAAAATGTTGGTAGAAGCACTCTTCACAATACCTAAAACCCAGACAAACAAATCGTGGTATATTCACTGGAATACTACAGAGCAGTGAAAGTGAACTAAATATTCTAAACAAACACAACAATATTAACAAATCTCATAAACAATGTTGAGCAAAATCAGCAAGAATGTATACTATGTTATTCTACATATATAAGTTAAAAGTTGCCAAAGCTAATCTATGGTGTTAGAAGTCCGAGGTGGTAGGTACCTTATGTGAGATCGCTAATATAGGAAAGCAGGAACAGAGGGGAAGGGACAAACTTCACAGAATGACTGTACTAAGAACAAGGATGTACATGTTCACTGTTTTATTTTGGAGCCTAGCATCGCCTATTGTAAGCTGGTCAGCATTCCTTCTCCCCAGGCACATATAGATGTCAGGACGAATGGCACACGGGCACCAATGCTTAGGCTATAAAGCTTGTTATTCATATAGCAAACAGCAAAATGACTCCTCAAGAAAAACTCATGCTTCATCCAGAGTAAAACAAGAGAGGAGGGGAGTGGTGGCTTGGATTTTTGTTGTGGCTGAGAGTTGAGCCTAGATAGAGGTACCCACCCAGGTGGAGCTTTCCTGATTTGAAATTTCCACCAGTGCCAAGGGATGGAGGTGCTGGGCTTTCTAATCAGGTTGCCCAGATATCAAGTAAAGGGTAAAAGGGAGAGTGGGGACATGAAAGTTGTCAGAGATCAAACACCCAAAATGGAGTCTCTTTATTACCATTATACATTTACGTTAAAGTATGTCTTATGAAATTACGTTTAAAACTTAAAAAATTAAAAGCATTAGAGCGAAAGGAGAAAACTTGTATTCTTTTGCATAAAATACAGCCTCTCTATTCTATATCCAAAAGATGCCCTGTTCAGTTATGGGTAAATCTCAAGAACCTTACAAAATAAACTGGGTATGTATCTGACATGCTTATACCAGGCCATTGGAAATTATGACAACTTTTATGTGTGTGTTCAGTCCTAACTACTAGTTTTGAAGTTGTACAGTTATATTCCTTCCTTTATTAGCTAGGCAGTTGGCATAAATATTTTAGATAACTGAAAGATCTTATATTACTTGTTTTATTCACACATGGCCTGTACTTTATGGCTCAAGCAAGATTGCAATATTTGATCAAGAGAGAGGACAAGAGGTTTCAGCAAAAGGCAATGTTTCTCAAAATTAAATTACCAACCTGTCTTTCCCCAAATCTTCCCTAAAGTAGAATTTCTCCTGCTAAAGTGGAGAAAGATTGTCTGGATATTCCTGTGACTTCCATACCTTATCTCTGTGTAAAGAACTTTTAGGAATTTAGAAAGAAAAGCCCTCAGATCTGGTACCGCACAAACTCCAAGATAAAGTTTATAAAAGTAGATTATGTGGTCTTTCTGCTCTGTTTATATTTTCTATCTGGTGCCGCCAAATATTGCATAAAACATACTTATGATAAAAAATTATCACTGTTTGTCTGAAATTAACTGGGCATCCAACACACTTTTGTTTTGTAAGTCTGGCAACCCTATTTCTCTCTCTCTCTTTTTTTTTTTTTGTGACACAGTCTCGCTCTGTCACCCAGGCTGCAGTGCAGCAGCATGATCTCAGCTCACTGCAACCTCTGCCTCCTGGGTTCAAGTGATTCTCCTGCCTCAGCCTCCCGAGTAGCTGGGACTGCAGGCGCCCGTCACCACGCCCAGCTAATTTTTTGTATTTTTAGTAAAGATAGGGTTCCACTGTGTTAGCCAGAATGGTCTCAATCTACTGACCTCATGATCTGCCCACTTCAGCCTCCCAAAGTTCTGGGATTACAGGCATGAGCCACTGCACCTGGCCTGGCAACCCTATTTCTATACAAGGAGGTTCTCGTCTACCTGTGGGTTCATCTTTCTTCTGCAGGCTGATCACGGTCAGTCTCTCTCAAGTCACATCTTCCCACCTAAGACCCAGTCGTCGTTTTCCATCTGCCTATTAGATTTTTCACTCGGTTGTTAGAGAGTGATCTCAAGTTCAGCATATCTGAAGCTAAATCTTTCATCACTCCACTTCTAACAAAGTAAAATTATTTCCCCCGCCCCCACCACACTGTAACGCACCAGATCCCACATTCATCTCACCAGTATTTGTCCAGTATCTATTGTTGAGTGGACAAAACAGACAAATATCCCGCCCCTATGATGCTTTGTCCTTTTTTCAAGATCCTCTATAACCTGAACCCATCCTGGGTGTCCACACAGATTCCACATGGATCTCCACAATTTCTATTCCTTGCCTCAATACATGCCATCTTTACTCTGGCCTCTCCTATTTTTTCCTTTTTATCTCAACAACTCCCACTCTTCTCAGTGAATACTCCTTGTGCTCAACTCGGACTAAAATGAAAAGAGAAAATGTATTTGTTTATAAAACTAAATCATCTAAAAATGGCATTAATCTTTCTGAAGGGGTAGATCACAATGAATCGGAGACTATTGTCAAGGCGTATATTTCTCCTTGTCTTTCCCATCACTTCTTCAAGGTGCGGTCTTTCTGCCTGCACTTCACCATTCTCATCACTCGGGACACTGCAGTTGGTTTCCACGCCCATCACATTCTTCTTGCCGAAGACCCCAGTGGCATTCTGCAAGTGCAGCACAATTGACACCTTGCAGGATTCATTGACCGGCTTTCTTCAGCACGTCTGACATCATCATCAGCTCTCACATCTGATAGTTCACGATGCCTTTGTCCCTGATTCTCTTCCTGCCTCCCTAGACTCTTCACACATTCTTCTACCCATTTGCCACATCTAGAAAAACTAAGTGTTGATTTTTCACATGGTTTCACCTTTGACCCAAAGCCCTTCCCACTTTCCATGGACAATCTTGTCTAGACACACACCTTCACCAGATACATATATATTTTAAATTCAAACTTGATCTCTCTTCTGTGCCCCAATATTGTAGCCTAGCTTTTCACCTGAACTTTAATTCATCAAAACCAAGCTTATTACCGTCTGATTTCTATGCCATATTTGCCCTTTCTTCATTGGTAGTTGTTGACACCTCCACCCACTCCGTTGTCTAAAACATAAATCTCAGAATTATTCAAGAGTCTTTCTTATGTTCCACTTGCCTCATTCAAGCCTATCCATTCTAGCTTCTGAATGTCTCCGGAATGACAAAATACCTTTCACTTCCACCCCTACCTCTGGCCACTCTAGTTGAAACCTATAGGATTTGGGGACTCGAGTATTCCATTATACTTCTGAGCAGTTGCAAAGCTCAGGGACTTACATTATTCAATGTGTTGTCTGCTCCGCAGCTAGAGGGACCTTTCTAAAAACATCTTGCTTAAATTCTTCAATGTCTTATCAATGAGATAAAGTTCAGACTCTAGTATGGTACATGCAGCTCTTCAGAGACTACTGGCTTTCTACTTCCAAGACTTATTATTTATTCTTTTTTATACAGAATTATTATTACCACATTCCTGTGCCCCTGCACGCTGGTAAAGTTTCATACATCTTTCAATACCCTTCTAAACTATCATCCCTTCACTGAATCACTTCCTGACCTTCTCTGTCAACTTCAGGTAGAAGTAGAGATGCCTTTTTTGTGGTCTTCCTGCACTTACTATGTCTCTGTCACAAGTTACTTTGAATTGTGCTTATTTCTTCCCATTGCACTGTCCCTCCATGGGCACATGTACTCTTTATATCCCCAGAACAAGTCATAAGCTCTGGCACATGAATAGTAGTTACAGTGAACTACTGATCATTCACTCATTCAGCAACTACTTAATGACCTCATATGTTCCAGGCACTCTTAGAAGTGGTGAAAATAAACAAGTTAAAAATTAGACAAATATTAGCTCTGATGGAGCTAATATTCTAATGAATCCTCAGAAATAACAAACTTTAATAGTCATATAGTGAGTTATTAGGAAATCCAGAATGTACAGTTATTTAGTGAATATCTATCAATTGATTGGATTTTCCTAACATTTTCAGCTAAGTGATATCTTGTTTCTCATTAAAGTGTTTAAATATAAAATATTTTGTATAAAATATTAAAATATAAATATTTAATATATATTTTAAATACCAATATTTTAATATTTGAAATACTTTTAAACTACCATTTAATGTTACTTTTAAACTACCGTGAAATGTTATCGTTTAGAAAAATTGAATGAAATCAGGAAAAGATTGCGTAAGTACTTTTCTTTTTCTATGAGTTATTACTTTGATCTAGTACATGGTTGGCCAATTCTGAATTTTTAACTGTATTATGAAATATACTATTGCCAGTTCAGTCATGGGACACTGTTTTCTGAAAGCATCAAACTACAAGGATTCCAGAAGTNTGAAATACTTTAAACTACCATTTAATGTTACTTTTAAACTACCGTGAAATGTTATCGTTTAGAAAATTGAATGAAATCAGGAAAAGATTGCGTAAGTACTTTTCTTTTCTATGAGTTATTACTTTGATCTAGTACATGGTTGGCCAATTCTGAATTTTAACTGTATTATGAAATATACTATTGCCAGTTCAGTCATGGGACACTGTTTTCTGAAAGCATCAAACTACAAGGATTCCAGAAGTTAGTGACTAGAATGCGTAAAATGTTCTCATTCTTGTCAAATAGGAAATAGTGGAGAAATAGGAAAGGTTTGCCTACAGAAATCGATAATAAGAGTAATATTAATGATATTGAAGCTAACACCTATAGAATATTTACTACATCTCACATATTGTTTAATGCTCTTGGCTTATATTAACATATATTAACTTACATTAACCGATTTAATGTTCTACCTTTGCAGAGGTCATGTAATTTTCAAGTGGCAGAGTAAAGATTCTGGCAGAGTTCTCTTTTTAAAACATTTTTAATTTCTGTGGGTGCATAGTAGATATATACATTTAGGGAGTTCTCTTAGTCCCACACTATTCCATTTCCCTATACTAGGTTGCATGTGTATATAATAACTGTTTTCTCTTTCATGGAAAATGATTAGAAGTCATTTAAAATCAAATCCTGACATTAAAATGTTAAATTGTTGTTGAGATAATGAGCTGGGGACATACGATCCAATGTGTGCATACTCTCATTCTGTGATGTGTGCCACGGATGGGCCTGTGTTCCCCCATCCCCACAAATTCATATGTTGACTCCCTAATCCACCATGGGACTATATTTGAAGATATCATTGTTAGGAGGTAATTAAGGCTAAATGCGGTCATAAGGGTGGGTTCCTAATCTCATAGGGTTGGTGGCTTGAGAAGAAAAGGCAGAGAGAAAAATAGGCCTTCCTCTCCCTCTCTCTCTCTCTCTCTCTCCCCCCACAAATAAGCATCAAGGAAAGGTCACATTAAATTTTGTTTTTTAAGCCACCTAGTCCATAGTAATGTGTTATGGCAGCCTAAGCTGACACATGAGTTATGAAAATATTTAACGCATCTCCAGTTCCTTTAATTGGGGTGCAAGGGGAAAATACAAACCATTGTAAGATAATACAAACACTAAGATAGAAAATCTAAATATTAAAACATTTAGAAATACAGTGCCAATTGCTTTTTCTGGTAGAAAAAAATGGGAAATGATAAAAATAAATGTGTTCAAAGCCAAGTAGCATGAATAAATTTGGACTGTATTACAGCAAAATGCCACATTTTTTTTTCAAGTTAACTTTTGGTTTATATTAGGGAAAGTGTGTAAAAATCACCTACTCAAGGTTAGTACCACACACCTTTCTCTAGAGAAACATGTTAATGTTTTTAGGTTGTTGATGTAGGTTGTTAATCCATATAGAGTTGAAGGCATACTAAGCGAGATCTTATTCAAATCAACTTCTCTATTTACCTCAAGTTAGATAGTCTTTTGGCAGCCTACAAAGAGGAAGACTAAGTACAGCTGACCCCTGAACAACTTGAGAGTCAGGAGTGCCAACCCTTGTGCGGTCAAAAATTTGCATATAACTTTTAACTTCCCCCAAACTTAACTAATTACAAATAGCCTATTATTGACTGAAGGCCTTACTGATAACATACAGTCAACTAACCCATATTTTGTATATGTATTATACACAGTATTCTTACAACGAAGAAAAATGAAAATGGTATTATGAAAATTAATAAGGAATAAAAATACATTTGCAGTACTGTACTGTATTTGATATAGTTTTTGGCATAGTTTATGTCATTTGTTTATAAGACGAATTTTCTGAAATAGTGGGCAGCTGCAGCTGCGGGTTTCAATCTGTGATATATATGAAGCAGTTTGCCTTTTTCTTGTAATGTCATGACCTTTCTCTGCTTCTTGGGAACACATCTGCATCACTAGTGGCACTTCATAGACGTACACGGTGTAATTCAAGGTTTGTAGTATCGCACAAAACACAGAGAAAAATATTCAAGAACCTCAAGAGATCACTTGTTACTGTGATATGCAATTTATTGGAAAGATGAACTGCCCACCAGAGATGATTGGCCTCACAGGGCATTTTAAGTGAATACTCCCAACACTTGAGCTCACATACATAATAGCAACAGGAGATGACTACAGCAAAATTATTGCAGTAGTGCAGTATATACTACAGTTAATTTTATGCAGTTATGACTTAATGCTGCATCTTCATGTTCGTTTACACTTCTCTCAACTCCAAATGGTGCCATGTACAATCTATAAGTGTGTGCATAATTTGATAAATTTTAACTTTTTATAATAACTGTATACTTTATGGTAGGGAATAAAAATAAACTAGTATCTACACATATTATATGCATTTATAGCTAACTTTTCTTAATTTTAAAATATTTGCAGGTTATATGGCTTGTGAGTTTTTTCAAATGATCACAAATCTCCAAAAAAAAAAAAAAAAAACCCCCCAATATATATATATTGACAAAATGTGCTTGTAAGTGGATCCACACAGTTCAAACCCATGTTGTTCAAGGGTCAACTGTAAACGGAACCAGAAGAAACTCAGTATTTAAATGCAAAGTCATATAAGCATATTCTGAGCTCATTTGTTCAAATAAATTGATAAAATACCTAATTAGGCTGTATCTTATTGAACTAGTTATCTGCCTTGTTTTACTTTACTAGTTCTCAAAATGTCACTACTATCAGGAAATTTAATGGAGGAAGAAGCAATTCATTTATCTTCGCTTTATTCATGTCTGTACTTTAAGATCTCTAAACATACAGCGGGTACCTCAAAAAAATATATTTACACTTAAACTTGTACATAAAATACGCTAATCTTCACAAAGCTGGGCAGGAAATCAAATGGCCATCTTTGTCCCCAAAGAGAAGAACAAGATCATTTCTATTTTCACATGGCAACATTAATCTGTTTAGCATTGAAGAGTCTGGGTTCTAATCATTCAGTCTCCCTCCCTCACTAGACTTCAAAAGAAAAAAAGAAAAAAAAAGAAAGAAAGAAGAAAAGAGACCTCTTACATTCTTATCTTTGTTATTCCCATGGGTTAAGGCGGTGTCAGACACAAAATAGGCATAAAATATTGGAAAATGAAAAAACAAAAGAATAATGACTTAAAATGTTAAGAGACTAAAACAATGGGCTAAATTTAATAGGGTGAACTTGAGTAATAATGTAAACCTGCAAACGTGTTGAAGTGCAGTGTGCAGAAGACATGGATACGCAGCAGTGTATCCTACGGTTTTCTCTCTACATGAATAACCACAGTGAAGTTCTGGCCAAATTTGCTAATGCAATCTTCAATGAATATTTATAGAATTAGTATGGGGTGTACACATGAAGTAGGCTCAAATTAGAGTGTTTAAGATAATTGTGGAATTTTAATCCATCTCAAACGAGGAATGGGTAAAGAACATAGGAGATTTATTCTGGGAGGAGGAAAAAAGCTAATAGTAAATGTAACTATTTTGAAGTACCGTGATGTGGTAATGGTGATTATATTTGGTCTGTGAAGCCATAAGAAATAGAACTAGAACCAATAGTTAGAAATTGCATCAAGATTTTGGCTTGATAAAGAAAAGTACTTTCTAATAGCCCAAGTTGTCTTGAAAACGGCCTATAACTGAAAGTTCACTGTTTATTGGTTATCCATGCAATTACCAACAAAACTAAATAAAACCTTAATTCAATTTTAAATTAATTAGATTTTAAATTCCGTTTTAAAATGTTCTATACAACGAATTCCAAAGCAGGGTATGAGATGAGGAATGACTAAGTGCTTTTGTCTGTATTGAATACATACAAAATGTTCAATGGGAAATTTTCAAATAAAATAAAATTATGATTTTCATGCAAACATAAAATGAACACGTTTTAAAGATTTTATTAATTCATTATTCTGAAGAAGCCAAGCGTATGTTAATACCAATGCAAAGGGGAATCCAAAGAACAGATACATGTGTAGATTAGGAACACTGAAGTGAATTTATAAATTGACTCAAAACTGTTCTTCCATGAAAGGAAGAAAAATAAATTGAGCCTCTGACAGAATATATTTGCCAGTTTACAGTTGAGAATTATTTGCATTACTATTATTTATCAACTACTTACAGAGTCATAAAATTGTAAAAAGCAATGACAGTTCATATCCTCCATAGAACTAGAATCCGACAGCACAGAAAGCTATGCTCTAAATAATGCAGTTTCCTGTTGAAGATACACAGTAATCTTTTTGCTTAGTTTAAATGTCCTTGCACTTGTAAGTCCTAAAATTTATGTTACACTGTCAAAAGTGAGGAAACATTCAGATAACTTATTTTTTTATTCACCTATTGCACCGATGCCTGAAATAAAATTCTAATTAATACCCTGTGCTGGTACTTGAAGATGACAACCTCTTAATACCATGGCCGTTTCATGTTTAAAAATTCATGAAATTGAAATGGTCATATTTGAATTTGATTTTCTTATAATTTCAAACATTTTCAAGAGCTAATTCTAAAAAGTTTGATGTGTATTGTAAATCTTTATTTCTTTCCTGGGTCTTTTTGTCTAAAAGATTATTCTCTTACTATTTTTATTTTCTCCCATAATAAATATTTCATTGGGTGGCCCTAATTATAATAGTTCATTATTAAAAAAAAAAAAAACCATTTCAACAACCAAAGATATAATAA
>NW_016804196.1:785906-793695 GCF_001698545.2 Rhinopithecus bieti | reverse complement strand
AAAAAAAAAAAAAAAAAAAAAAAAAAAAAAAAAAAAAAAAAACCCTCCAATATATATATATTGACAAAAATGTGCTTGTAAGTGGATCCACACAGTTCAAACCCATGTTGTTCAAGGGTCAACTGTAAACGGAACCAGAAGAAACTCAGTATTTAAATGCAAAGTCATATAAGCATATTCTGAGCTCATTTGTTCAAATAAATTGATAAAAATACCTAATTAGGCTGTATCTTATTGAACTAGTTATCTGCCTTGTTTTACTTTACTAGTTCTCAAAATGTCACTACTATCAGGAAATTTAATGGAGGAAGAAGCAATTCATTTATCTTCGCTTTATTCATGTCTGTACTTTAAGATCTCTAAACATACAGCGGGTACCTCAAAAAAATATATTTACACTTAAACTTGTACATAAAATACGCTAATCTTCACAAAGCTGGGCAGGAAATCAAATGGCCATCTTTGTCCCCAAAGAGAAGAACAAGATCATTTCTATTTTCACATGGCAACATTAATCTGTTTAGCATTGAAGAGTCTGGGTTCTAATCATTCAGTCTCCCTCCCTCACTAGACTTCAAAAGAAAAAAAGAAAAAAAAAGAAAGAAAGAAGAAAAAGAGACCTCTTACATTCTTATCTTTGTTATTCCCATGGGTTAAGGCGGTGTCAGACACAAAATAGGCATAAAATATTGGAAAAATGAAAAAACAAAAGAATAATGACTTAAAATGTTAAGAGACTAAAACAATGGGCTAAATTTAATAGGGTGAACTTGAGTAATAATGTAAACCTGCAAACGTGTTGAAGTGCAGTGTGCAGAAGACATGGATACGCAGCAGTGTATCCTACGGTTTTCTCTCTACATGAATAACCACAGTGAAGTTCTGGCCAAATTTGCTAATGCAATCTTCAATGAATATTTATAGAATTAGTATGGGGTGTACACATGAAGTAGGCTCAAATTAGAGTGTTTAAGATAATTGTGGAATTTTAATCCATCTCAAACGAGGAATGGGTAAAGAACATAGGAGATTTATTCTGGGAGGAGGAAAAAAGCTAATAGTAAATGTAACTATTTTGAAGTACCGTGATGTGGTAATGGTGATTATATTTGGTCTGTGAAGCCATAAGAAATAGAACTAGAACCAATAGTTAGAAATTGCATCAAGATTTTGGCTTGATAAAGAAAAGTACTTTCTAATAGCCCAAGTTGTCTTGAAAACGGCCTATAACTGAAAGTTCACTGTTTATTGGTTATCCATGCAATTACCAACAAAACTAAATAAAACCTTAATTCAATTTTTAAATTAATTAGATTTTTAAATTCCGTTTTTAAAATGTTCTATACAACGAATTCCAAAGCAGGGTATGAGATGAGGAATGACTAAGTGCTTTTGTCTGTACTGAATACATACAAAATGTTCAATGGGAAATTTTCAAATAAAAATAAAATTATGATTTTCATGCAAACATAAAATGAACACGTTTTAAAGATTTTATTAATTCATTATTCTGAAGAAGCCAAGCGTATGTTAATACCAATGCAAAGGGGAATCCAAAGAACAGATACATGTGTAGATTAGGAACACTGAAGTGAATTTATAAATTGACTCAAAACTGTTCTTCCATGAAAGGAAGAAAATAAATTGAGCCTCTGACAGAATATATTTGCCAGTTTACAGTTGAGAATTATTTGCATTACTATTATTTATCAACTACTTACAGAGTCATAAAATTGTAAAAGCAATGACAGTTCATATCCTCCATAGAACTAGAATCCGACAGCACAGAAAGCTATGCTCTAAATAATGCAGTTTCCTGTTGAAGATACACAGTAATCTTTTGCTTAGTTTAAATGTCCTTGCACTTGTAAGTCCTAAAATTTATGTTACACTGTCAAAAGTGAGGAAACATTCAGATAACTTATTTTTTTATTCACCTATTGCACCGATGCCTGAAATAAAATTCTAATTAATACCCTGTGCTGGTACTTGAAGATGACAACCTCTTAATACCATGGCCGTTTCATGTTTAAAATTCATGAAATTGAAATGGTCATATTTGAATTTGATTTTCTTATAATTTCAAACATTTTCAAGAGCTAATTCTAAAAGTTTGATGTGTATTGTAAATCTTTATTTCTTTCCTGGGTCTTTTGTCTAAAAGATTATTCTCTTACTATTTTATTTTCTCCCATAATAAATATTTCATTGGGTGGCCCTAATTATAATAGTTCATTATTAAAAAAAAAAAAACCATTTCAACAACCAAAGATATAATAACAAACTTGAATCATTCAACAGGCAAAACTTTCTAAATAAAAGACTGCTTTCATACAGCTAAAACATAGTTGTTCTTCTTTCATTAATTCATCAGGTCAGAAGCAGAGTGATAGGCCTAGTAAGATGAAACCATTACTAAGATAAAAATATTAAAGTATATGAAACATGAGACTTTGAGGCCTAAGCATTCAGGTCAACTACCTACATTGATGTGGTTCAGTATATAACTGAAAAACTATCCACTTGTGTTCCAGTTGTAGACAGATGCAGAAGTACATTGGCTTAACCATGGAAATAAACAGTTTAGAGACCAAATACCACAAAAAACTTCACATCAATTGCCAGGTCTGGTTTCGAAATGACTCTGGTTTGTTACAGATTTAAGGCAGACCTTATGAAGACAGGTGACAACACACTGCTTACTTCTTCAAGATACTGTACTTACCTTAGAAAAATCAATCACTTATAGAGTGCTTTGTAGCTGAAAATAGATTGTCACATACACTATTTTTGAGCCTCACAATGACTAAGTTAGGGATTATTCATCTTCTCAATTGACTGATGGGGAAACTAAGGATCAGATAAATACTGTCTTGTCCAATGCCATTGAATTTTTAATCATGGAACCATGAATAGCTTAATTTCTGAAGCCATTTTTGTCATAGTCTAGTGAGAATACATGGCTCAAAACAAGTTTAGTGAAAACAACAGAAATTAGAATCATTAGAGGATGCCCTTAAAATGATCTTAACTAATTATATCCAAACAGATATATGAACTGGTGAGGAAATCTAAGAGAACAGATAATACTGATGATTCAAGTCCTATTACTATAATTAGATGTTTTCCTCCCCACCAAAAAAAGATAAAAAGCTAGCTTGTATGTATTTAAGTATGTCATTCTATTAAGTGGTTAATAATTCAAGTGTATTTTATGAGGAAACATTTCAATTGGCTTATTTATTCATACTTATAGTGTATATTGGGGATAGGATAAACCTTAATTTTAGTCCCTTTCCAAAAAAAATGAGATCAAAGGGCAGAAAATGAATAATTCAGGGTTTTTTTTTTCCAGCTATATATTTTCATTTCTCTTGTGAAGCAGTGTTTATATCGGATAGTTAAGCAAATAACTTTTCTAACTGTTGCTGTGGTGGTTTAAAAGTAGATTTATTTTCAATTTGCAGTAAATTCTTAGACTTTGCTTTTGCAGCTAAATCATTTTTGCCATCCTCATAGCACACTGAGGATACGAATCCCTCTGAGCAATAAATATCTATGAGATCCTAAGACAAACATTATTAGGCTATAATTTTGCTTACTTAAAACCAACATCTGAAAAATAAGCCCTGGAGAACTTCCTTTATTTCATTTTTTTCTGACCAAAGGGCAGTCCAGTATACTGACCAAAATAAGACAAGTGCATACTCATCAGTAACTGAAACTTTTCTTTAAAACTTACTTGGTAACAGAAAAATATGACTTTTAATTTTAACAGAGATACTCCTTTTTCAGTGATTTCACAGCTAGTCATTTCTGATTTCCATCCCAATTTACCCTCTGTCAACAAATACCTGAAGAATGACAAAATCACGGATCAGGTCACTGAGTTATTCACTAAAGTCATATTGCATAATGAGACATAATCAAGGATTTTTACCTCAAGCCACTGATCAAAAGACTCAAGCCTCTCACTTTGATCAAGGGAACATTATTCTTCTACTGACAATTATTCCAGAGTTGATACAAATTCACAAATTCTGACACATTTTTAATGCATCAAATTATACATCTTAAAGAAAATCCAATAGCACAGAAATGTGTCCAAGTAACCAAAACTAAGTTGAACGTTTCTTGTTTGTCTAGAACTTTGACCAAATGCTGGTGACAAAAAAAAAAAAAGAAAAGAAAAGAAAAATGGTCAATTATTGCACTTTCTACAGGAATCTTCAAACATCGGGAGCCACACAACCCTTCCAGAGCTTGCTAATAGGCCACTTATTTCCCTCCGTCTGGCTATCATTTGCCATCACCAAGCTATATGCACATCAGACCACAAGAGAGGAAAAGAAATTGAATCACTGGAATGAGAAAAGAATTAAATTGTGTCTCCAGTTAGGCAAAGAAGTTAGCTGTAAATAAGAACACAGACTTGTTTATCAGAAGGTTGTCCAAAAATAGGGAGATGGGGCAACATCAAAAGATGGCTTGATTTGCCAGCCAAGCAATGCAATGTAAGAGGGCTGCTTTGGAGTATAATGAGCGCCCACAGGCTACACAGTCAACTGCTGGCCTGAGCACCCAGCATCATTCCTGATGAGAAATTGATGGGACCATGGTATCAGCAGCAGGTGTCAACATAGGCCTCAGGCCAGATGAGGATCCACAGAGGGCTATTTGTGCCGCAGTAATACAGCATGACAACTGAATAAGTGCAGAGGATGTAGAGTCAGGACTAGACAGATGACTACGTATAACCCTGAGAAATAAAGGAAATCCTTGAGTAGGGCCGACTGCTTAAATGTTGTTTTCATTTATGCAAAACTTATCAATGTTATCAATGATAAATAGATATGTGAGTTCATGACAAAAAACTATACTTCAGATACAGAAATATAGATAAAAATATGAACATCAGAACTTTAGCTTAAAATTCGCTTGTTTCATTAGCACTTTTATATTGAATATGTAAATCCTTATTCATTGAACAACAAAAAAAAATTGAAAACTAGAAATGTTGGCTCTGTGACTATAGCAGATTTGCAATAGATACTATAAACCTGTCACTAGTAATAAAACACATTTAAATGAAATATCACATTAATAAAGCTGCAGTTTACATTTTCAAGTTCTGTCAAATACCCAACACCTTACAAAGATGCAAATAAAAATCAGGGTACTCTAATAAATTATTTTACATTGACTCCAAACTTATTTTATCATAGTTTATAGTGCCAGTAAACAGTAATAAATTCAGAAGTTTCTAGTTGGCCAGGGATGGCTATGCTTTACTGGGATCATATATTGATTTGCTTCTAAGTTCTGACACAATCTTTTCATATTGACTTCCATACCTTTGAAGTTTAATATAAAATGCAGCAGCAACTTATCAGCATCACTGAATCATTTAGCCTCTCTACACTCTCCATTAGAATATTACTTGTCTGTTTTGGTCTCTATTACATTCTCAGCACCTAAAATATTCCTGGGCTTACTAAACATATGTTGAATGAAAGAGTGACTATTTGACTATTAATCTATAGTCCAGTGACAAAGGCAGAAGAGATACTGTTATGGGCTCAACTGTAAACTCCCAGAATTCATATGTCAAAGTCCTAAAAAATAGTGATTGCATTTGAAGACGGAGCTGTCAAATAGGTAACTAAGTCAAAATGATATTATTAGAGTGATCCCTAATGCGGTATGACTGATGTCCTTATAAGAAAAGAAAACAAGGACACAGACACACACAGAGGGAAGATCATGTGAAGACACAGCGAGAAGACAAGCTATCCACAAGTCCAGGAGGGCATCCTCCCAAGAAACTAACCCTGCTGACACCTTGATCTTGGACTTCTAGCCTCTAGAACTGAGAGAAAATAAATTTATATTGTTTAGGCGACCCAGTCTGCAATACTTTGTTATAACAGCCCTAGCAAACTAATATACAAACTTAATGAACTTTCTGATTGATAGAATTTTAAAAAACACACACACAAAGAATTTCAGGAAAAAATTATAATTTTTTTTACAAATGTTAGATTTCATTAGGAAGCAATAATCAAGCTATGATTATGAAATATTATGTGGTCTCTCTAATGTTGAATTAAAAGCTTTTACCCCTCTTATTGTATTAAAATGACACCTGTGAAACTATGCCAAACATTGTAATCCTGATACAATCCATCAATGATCATAAAAGCAGAATATTACCTATATTAAATGTTATTGCCTAATCCAGGAACAGGCATTATATTTAAAATGACTAGAACCCAAACAGAAGCAAAGGCTATGATATGGAAAATATCAGATCAGAACTGTAATCGTACTTGACTACTTGGACTTTTAAGCAGCAGTCAAATGTACTGTGACTAAATTTAATTTTTGTAGAAAATTTGGTCTCCCTAATTATGCGTAAATAAATAAGTTTATGGAATTTTGGAGGAATGGAAGGCTAAGACTATTGAGCTGCAATAAAAATATGACTTGGGAATATTTATGCTTTTGGAGTTAAAAAAAACTTTTGGTGATTTTATATCCAATGAGTGTGTAGATTAAATATTAATGTTTACATAATCACTCAATACACTGTTCATTTAAAGAGGCAAAACTCATTTAATATTAATAAATATTGTGTAAGGAAACTTCCCCAAGATAAAACTATGGCTAGCTACAAAACCAGCTACAGATAAATATGTTTTCAAAGTGCTAAAACTTTAAAGCCAAATAAGAGTCATGTCCTAGAGTAACAGAATTCACACTGAATGACATTGTTTACTGGGGAAGTGTGAGGAGCAACTGAAGCCAAAGGATATGATTTAATTGCCAGAGAACTAACATCTGTTATTAATCTTGTTAAATAGACTTGAGTCTAGTGTTAGAGTCAGCTTGGTAAAACTGTATCCCACTAATTGCACTAGACAGAAAATCCATAAATAGAACTACGTACTTGCTTTGTTAGATTGTGGCTTGTCACATTTGCAAAGAACAATTAAATTGAGGCACTAATCCAAAAATTAGTATGCCTTTTAATACCAAAAGGGGCTGTTAGTAAACCAAAGGAAAGTTAAATAATAAAACAGGCTCTTTTCTCTCACATAATTTTAAGATAAGAAAAGTCTTTATTAACTAAAGAATCCAAATGCCCAACACCTATTAAATATAATTGTATATGATGTTGAAAGCTAAAACGATGCAATAAATTTTTTGTATTCATAATTCCACACAGTTGACTGTCATTAATTTTTCAAAAATACTTAGTTTATTCTCATTTCATTAGTTAATAATCATATCAACAGGCAAAATGATGGTGCATATAATTATGAAATGTCAATGCATCAAGGCAGTGGATGCAATATGTGTACAATATTCAATGGACATGCTAGACTAGTCAATATATAAGAATGGGGCCAGGCTCAGTGGCTTATGCCTATAATCCCAGCACTTTGGGAGGACCACTTGAGACCCAGAGTTCAAGACCAGCCGGAGCAACAGAATGAGATCCCATTACTACAAAAAAAAACAAAATGAATTATCTGGGAATGATGGCATGTGCCTGTAAGTCTACTTACTGAGGAGGCTGAGTAGAGAGGATCACCTGAGCCCAGGAGTTGGAGGTTGCAGTGAGTTCTGATTGTGCCACTATAGTCCAGCATGAGCAAGAGACAAAGAAGGGAAGGGAAAGGAAGGGAAAGGAAGGGAGACGAAGGGAGACAAAGGGAGGGGAAGGCAGGGGAAGGGAGGGGAAGTCAGGGGAAAGCAGGGGAAGGGAGGGGAAGGGAGGGGAAGG
>NW_016804196.1:725396-785577 GCF_001698545.2 Rhinopithecus bieti | reverse complement strand
AGGGGAGGGGAAGGGAGTGGAGGGGAAGGGAAGGGAGGGGAGGGGAGGAAGGAAAAATGAAAATCTGGTAGAAAACTTTGGTAATTTGAGATCACCTTTGAGTTTTCAAGCTGGGATGCAACTTTGAAGTATTTTTAAAATAAAAGCATATATGATGCCACATATATATATATACTCTAGCATATTGTATATATATATATACTCTAGCAATATTGTGTTTTGAATCTCAGGAACTTTGGAGCATAGATCACCATGATTGGCCTTCTGTACGCTAACCTGGGAAACTTCTGCATTGCCTAATTAAAGTCTCCAAAATAAGCTGCAACTATGTGTTCATGTATCAATCAGGATATCTTTGAAGCAGACATTATGGCAGACAAATGAATATGTCATTATCTGCGTGCTTGCTCTCTCAATTTATGTAATCTATAGGCAAAATCACCAGTCTATTGACTCTCAAATCTATAGCTCAGACATCACCTCTTGATAGACATATAATTAACTGGCTTTTGGCCTTCTCTGTCTGTGCATAAAACTTATAATGTCCAGAACTGAATTAGTAATCTTTTCTTACATTGTTAGCCTGCAGAGTGATGGCATATCTAATCACATAGCAGGCCAAGATAGAAAATGAACTTATTCCTGACTCCTTCCTCTATTTACTCTTAAAATCCAATAAATCACCATGTTGCAAATTTCATTATATTACTACTTATATGAAAAAATATCTTTTCATCTACAGTCCGATTACCAATAATTAATATCAAGTTCTTGTTACTTATCTAGCATCTAACATTTTAAATTATATCTATCCTTTTAGAATAAAGTTGGCCGGGCACGGTGACTCAAGCCTGTAATCCCAGCACTTTGGGAGGCCGAGATGGGCGGATCACAAGGTCAGGAGATCAAGACCATCCTGGCTAACATGGTGAAACCCCGTCTCTACTAAAAAAATACAAAAAACTAGCCGGGCGAGGTGGCGGGCGCCTATAGTCCCAGCTACTCAGGAGGCTGAGGCAGGAGAGAATGGCGTAAACCTGGGAGGCGGAGCTTGCAGTGAGTTGAGATCCGGTCACTGCGCTCCAGCATGAGCGACAGAGCGAGACTCCGAGACTCCGTCTCAAAAAAAAAAAAAAAAAAAAAAAAAAGAATAAAGTCAAACATCTTCAGAAAAGTCTTCTATAACATTTATGCCAACCTAACTCCCCTCTCCTCCCACTTTCTGACTCTTACTTTATATTCTAATACTCCTATGTGATTCATGTCCACTACATCCCACACTGTTTCTTATTTCCATACCACTGACCATTGCTAAAGTTGTTCCCTGGGTCTGAAATCCCCATCTTTCTTTTGTTCCATATTATTTACTCTTACTGAAGGTTTAAGATTTGGTGCAGGTGTTATCTCCTAGGGCAGCCCTCTGTGATCCCTCCTGAGCTGGGTTACATATTCACACACAGTGCTCTCTTAATATCTCTATAAGTATCTCTCTCTGAATTTACACATGATTTTATTGGGGCCTACATGTTTATACTAGTACACAAATAGCTTGAAAGAAAAACTATAACTTATTTATTTGTTTCTCTTATGGGTACTAGCATAATGCCTAGTCTAGCATAAACACTTAGTAAATAGTGAGTAAATGAATAAATGAACGAATGGGTAGATGGCTTAAGGAGAGACAGATAATTGCAGTGCATATGCTATTATTTTCTGCCTTTGATTCCCCATAAAAGATGTAATTTTTTTCTCTAAATTTTAAAGATCTTTGCCTGAGATCATTTGGGCTTTCCTATACCTAACTAAAAGTATCAGAAAATAGAGTGTTATGTTTTAAATTTAAAACGGATGAAAATTATTAGAATAATCCAAATATGTTCTAGTAAACAGGACAAAATAACCATTCTAATTAATTTCAGAGTCTCATGTTCTCTAAACATACAGAATCTCTTCTTAATAAATGAAGATACTATTAAGGAACTATTTACCTATTTTCAAAGGAAGAAAATACTTAACTATATTTGGTTTTAATTTTAATTTCTATGTTAGTCCTTCTTTTTGAAGATGGTAAACATTGAAAAAAAGATTTAAAATTCACTAAAGAAATACGTATAAAAGAAATCTAAACCTCTCAAATGATTTTTTGTATGTTTGTAGCATTTGTACTTCTGATGCTATAGTTTGAAACTCTGCTAAAATGCTGAGACACTGAGTAACTGGAAATTCTCTTCAGAAGTGCAATCATTATTACTTTTCCAGGCAGATCTACTTCAAGGACATACATGCACTAAGTAGAAAGATGCCCGCAGATGGAGAGAAGAATCTATTAAAAATGCTTGTAAGATGACTATCCTAAGTGTGGGTAGAGGGACTATCTACTCTGCATCTAAAAGACTTCAAGCAGGTTTATGGCATATTTTCTCAGGATCCAATCTGCCCACATCTTAGGACTTAGTTTATATTTCCAGATTATTGGCCACATTTTCCATCTTTGCAAACAAATGATATAACAATAAAAAAAAAACACTTTAATTGAATTTGCATGGAAAACATTGTATCTATGATAAAATATTTGCAGTGTACATTTTAAGCTAAAGGACATACTGTCCTAACTATTTAACAGATATTTGGAATGAGTTATAAAATGTACTAATCTAAAATTGTCACAAAAGTATATTGCTTCTTGGGGTGAAAGAAGACATAGAACATTTCATTATCAAATTTTTGATTTTTAAAGATCCCCATTTCGATTAGGATTAGTATATGATTTAACAGCTACTCTGGAATAGACCACTATTTTAGGCCTTATTTCATCCCTGAGCTGGCAATTAAAACATTCACATTATCTGTGGCCACACTTTGGCTTGCTCTTACGTACAGAATCCAAGAATGTAAAAGGTCGAAAAGAATTGTAGTAGTAATCCATTTTGAAGGTATACAGATTTTTTTTTTTTTTTTTTTTGAGGCGGAGTCTCGCTCTGTCACCCGGACTGGAGTGCAGTGGCCGGATCTCAGCTCACTGCAAGCTCCGCCTCCTGGGTTTATGCCATTCTCCTGCCTCAGCCTCCCTAGCAGCTGGGACTACAGGCGCCCGCCACCTCGCCCGGCTAGTTTTTTTGTATTTTTAGTAGAGACGGGGTTTCACCGTGTTAGCCAGGATGGTCTCGATCTCCTGACCTTGTGATCCGCCCGTCTCGGCCTCCCAAAGTGCTGGGATTACAGGCTTGAGCCACCGCGCCTGGCCCAGATGTTTTTAAAAATTAATATGGAACCAAGTTCCCTAAGAAAAAGAAACTGCAGGTCGGAAGACGGGTGCGACTCACCCACCTGCACTACAACTTGTTGAGATTTAACTTTCCCTGTGGTTCCTGCACTCAGGTTATCATTGTGACAGCTAAGTGGACTTCCACAGTGAAGCCATTTCTTATTTAAAATCATAGCCCAAAGAGAGACAAAACTCCCTTTCTTGCCTTTTGAACAAGTTGCATAATAACCAAAAGAGGGCCTAGCAGAGACTGTGTACTAAACTCCAACCATGGAATCTGCCCCCAACAACCATCCCCTTTAGGTGAGGCTATCCAGGCCACCACCGCTCCTGCTCATGGAAACCTCTGTTGAATCACTTTGCCCTTGTGGCCATCACAGCTGACTGGACGTGGAGATGACACCTAACATGAGAAGAGCTACTCCGTGTGCTGGCTTGTGGCCTGTGATGTGCTGTGGCCTTCAATACCCTCTCGGATATTTGAACTGAAACATAGAATAAATGTAAAGGTTAGCAGTGGGTGCTGAATACGCAGTTTCTGTAAGGTAGTGATGAGGTCATGAGGAGTCCAGGGCAGGCTGAAGTTAGTTTCTATGGAAGGTAGACATGCAGGATAAGGAGCCTAGATAAAAAAAATCAAAGATGAAAATGGAGAACAGAGAGGAAAAAAACTATGGCATCACATGGAACAGATCAAAGAGGTTGTGCTTGGTCCCTAGAAGAGAAGTTCAACCCTTAATAGAGACTCACAATTAACCCCTCGCACTTGAGTAATCTGAGTAGACTTCATTCTTCCTTGTTACCAAATAGCTTCCTTGTTACCAAGAATATGCAATTCCCAGATAAACTCCAGATAACTATTTGGTAGCATAAAAATATGCTTACTTGAAAAAAATATGTGTGAGGCGGTAAGGACCCAATGTTCTGCAGTCTCCAGGTGCCTCACACACAGGAACTCAGATGTGGTCATCTCTGACATCTCATACCTTGAGACAAACCCAAACACTCACCTTTTTTTTTCTTTTCATCCAGGCAAACACCTGGTTTAAGGGATTGTGGGAGCAATAACACCTTCTCTCTCCAGTGAAGGATACGCAGTCAGACATGTCCTGAGCTCAAACAAGAGAAGAAACATCACACATCCTTAACTTCCCTTTTGATATTTTAAAAAACAAATTCAACAGTTTCTTGCCAAACGCAAATGCAACTTGAATACAAATAATTTATAAAAGAAAGTTCAAGATGTGTTTGTTAGATGTTGTAGGACATCTGATGGAATCTCAAATCCATGAAATGGCAAAACTCACTATTTACAGGATATGACATCACAAAAGATTCTGCAGGCATTTGTGGACATTTTACTTTGTAAAATCACTGAGATAACATTATTTCTTCTCTTTCCTATTACAAAAGATCAGTTAAAGTACAAAAAACCTGTGTAATCTCTTATTTTTCAAGTCATAGGAAAATCCAAGAGCCTGGTGTATGTTATCACACAAAACTATCAATGCTATTTCCCCAGATGTACTCAAAAACAGTGAAACAGCACAGGCATGATCAGAGGCAGGCTATATAAGAAATCCAAATTTATAAAATCAGGAATGGAGAAATACTAGGTTCTATTATAAATTTGTTATAGTTTTATCTATGTAGAGATTTACCTATAATGTCTAAGCACAGATTATTAACATAAATATTGTAGTAGATAACGGCAGAAGACTCAATTAAAACCAAATGAAAATTTTGAAGTTTAGATTTATGAGAAAGCTTTTGAGAATGTATTCACCACATATAGAAACCTATGGCTTTAAGTATATATTAGTTTTCTGAATATTTACTGGAGAAAGCTTAATAAAACAAGACACCCTACCATAATGTATTTCCCTACCAAGGCAAGAAAAGATTTTAAATATCCTACTCTTCTTTTCCCACACCCCATATTTAAGGAATATCCATCAAAGAGCAAGAACTAGGTTTTCTCAAAAGTGACTAATTGGTACAAAGACCATACCAGGTTCCTTACAAAGGAGGAATCATCTCCAGATTTTGATTACAAGACTCCATTTATATATAAGCAAATGAGCCCACTGGGTGGCTAATTGTAACCTACATGTTATTGCGCATAAAGTGATTAAACAGCGCCACCCCGAGCTAGCTGTGTTGAGAACAGAAGTTTAATGGTATGTGAATTATCAGTGAGTGTTCGCACATAAAGAGGAATTGTTTCAGTGCTTACATGGATGAAAAACTGGATTTCATAACCAAAAATATTTTTTAAAACTGCTCCCATAATCTCAGTGTGCCAAAAAAGGTGAATCCTGAAAAGAATATGCAATTCCCAGATAAACTCCAGATAACTATTTGGTAGCATAAAAATATTTTCAGAAAATACAAAACATTAGCTGGGCTTGGTGTCAGGCACCTGTAGTCCCAGCTGCTCAGGAGGCTGAGGCAGGAGAATGGAGTGAACCCAGGAGGCAGAGCTTGTAGTGAGCCGAGATCGCGCCACTGCACTCCAGCCTGGGCAACAGTCTGAGACTCCATCTCAAAAAAAAAAAATATATATATATATATATGTGTGTGTGTGTGTGTGCGTGCGTATGTGTGTGTATATATATATGTGTGTATATATATATTTTAGAAAAATATAAATAAATATAGCTACTTCTTGTATAACATTTACTCTGTGCAAGGCACACATCAAAGTGCTTCATACATATTAGCTCATTTAATTCTTACGGTAACCCTTTGATGTGATGATGATTATTATTATCCTAACATTATGGAAATGAAACTGAGACAATCACTTAAAATTTTTTATACATACACAGTTGTTTTGACAGACCTAACTAGCACTATGTTATTTTAAAGTGTGATCAGGATTACTGAGAATGTGCTAATCTGGTGGAAATTATATGTCTATATTTGTATGTCCAATTTTGATCAGTAATGGCACTGTGAGTAAAACAGACACACACAAAAATCAGTGACCACACTGATTTCAGAAAAGAACCAAGAGTTTATGCAGAAAGGCTGATCTCTCCAAGGTACTCCTGATCCAAAGTTTATTTTCCTCAAAGTTTTTTCCACCTTACTCCATTGTTTAAGAAGTTTTCATTTGTGATATTCAGAGATACTTGGACCTGGCTTGACAATTTGGAGGATTAGACTACTGTTGCAGATTGATTTCACATACTAGTAAGTCAGATCTCTGAACTAATATGAGTGCAGTATAACTAAAGGGAGTGAAATAAGCTGGAATCACAGAAAGAGTATTGTAATTCTAACTCTCACATGCATTTGAAGTGTGAACTGGGACAACTAACATAATTTCTTTGGTACTTAACAAATTATTTTTAAAATAATAAAATTAGTCTAGAAAATCTTTAAACTCTTATTTAAAATTAAAATTGTGTGAGTATAAATAAGTCAACATCAATAACGTAGTTTTCATTTAACAAAGTAAGAATGATCTTAGCAAAATCTTAGATAATATAGATCAATTATCTAAAAGACAGAAACTACCAAAACTCACTCAAGAAAAAAAATAAACTGAATAGTATGACACATACATATTAAATACATTAAATTTATATTTAACTGCTTTCCAACAACAACAACAAAAACTCCAGACCCAGAAGTCTTCGCTGGTGAATTCTGCCAATATTTATGAAGAAATAATGTCAAACCTACAACACAAGGACCAGTTCTTTTTTTTATTTTTATTTATTTTTTGAAACAGAGTTTCGCTCTTGTTGCCCAGCTGGAGTGCAATGGCGCGATCTCGGCTCACTGCAACAACTGCCTCCCGCGTTCAAGCAAATCTCCTGCCTCATCCTCCCAAGTAGCTGGAATGATAGGCATGCACCACCACGCCTGGCTAATTCTGTTTTTTTTTTTTTTTTCTTTTTTAGTAGAGATGAAGTTTTACCATGTTGCTCAGGCTAGTATGGAACTCCTGACCTCAAGTGATCCACCTGCCTTGGCCTCTGAGAGTGCTGGAATTATGGGTGTGAGCCACTGCGCCCTGCCTAAGGACCAGTTCTAAATGCAGTAAAACCAAAAAAGTAAATATATAAGTGCAAGTCTAACAGAATGTGGGTAGAATCTGTATGATGTTAAACTATAAAAGACTAACGAAAGATGCATAAAATCACAATCACAAACTGAATCTTACTGTAGGTCAACTTCAAAAGAACTTTTTAAAATATGATAAAGAAATATAGAAATTAGAAATTATAATTCATCCATCCAATAATCAATCAAGGTTGGAAAACTCTATTTTTCTCCTGTCTTTTCTTAATTTTGTAAAACCTGTGGATTACTGAAAACATCCTAAGAAGAGTAACTGGTCCTTGACTTGGAAAAAGTCATATGTCTTTCAGGAGGACAGATATATAAGCAACAAATGAGTAATCATTATGGCACAGTCATATAATAAAGTGCTGAGGAGAAGAGTTGAGGCAACGTTCATTGTCCTCTGCTGGGGTAGGGTAGTGGTGTGGAGAGAACACTAAATGCTAAAGGCAAGAAAGGAGTTGTCATTTGAGATGACATTATTCCAGAGTAAGGCAGGCAGGAGGGAATTACATAAACACTCTTTGTTCCTTATTTCCACTACTCTTGTAGTCCAGATCCTGGGAGAAATGTTCAACAGCAGCATACTTGTTCTCCCCCCAGCTGCTTCCAGCCAACAACTGTGCAGCAGGAACACCAAATCAGGTGTATGACAGGGAGACATGGGACCCATCTGAAAGCCAGCTTTAGCTTGAGTGCTCCCCAGCAGTCGTGCCAACCTTCCTTAGACTTCATAGGAGGTCTAGGATACTTCCCTCCACCCTTTCTTCCCTCTCTCCACTCAGGGGCAGGTCCATTTCATGATTTGACAGGTTGTTTTTTTTTCTTTTAGCTTGTCCTGGCTCATTTTCTTCTTCACAGTTATTTTATTAGTTAAATCTTGCATGCTTAACCTCATTTTGGTATCCTCTTCTGAAAAGACACACACTAATACACTCAGCCACTGCACCCTGCCCAAGGACCAGTTCTAAGTGCAATAACACCTAAAAAGTAAATATGTAAGTGCAAGTCTAACAGAATGTGGGTTGAATCTGTATGATGTAAACTATAAAAGACTGATGAAAGATGCATGAAATTACAATCACAAACTGAATCTTATTATACAACTCCATATCATACAACCACAAACTGAAAAGACACACACTCCTTTGCCTATTTTGTTTCTCACATTTGCCTCAAAAATACATGTGTTCCTCATTATTCTGTTTATAGTGCCCTATTTCCTCCCATCCTAGTAGCAGCTGACAGTTTCCCCTACAGCGTTTATCTACTACAATGAAAATATGTCTTCCTACTAGATCATTCATTTTTTTCTTTTCTTTAGAGATAAAGTCTGTCTCTGTTACCCGGGCTGAAGTGCAGTGGTGTGATCATAGCTCACTGCAGCTTTAAACTCCTGTGCTCAAGCAATCCTCCCACCCTAGTCTCCTGAGTAGCTGGGACTACAGGCACATGCCACCATGCTGAGCTAATTTAAAGGTTTTTTTTTTTTTCAGAGATGGGTTCTCACTATGTTGCTCAGGCTGGTCTCAAACTCCTGGCATCAAGGGATCCTCCAACCTCACCCTCCCAAAGTGGTGGAATTATGAGGGTGAGCTACCATGTTCAGCCCCATACTAGATCATTCTTTTGCTCTCTACATATAATTTTGCTAAATAGATGTGTTCATTTAGATGTAGCAAAAACACTGCAAATTCAAAATTTCAAAAACTAAATGTGTTTTATCTCTTAATACATTTCTCTTTCAATATTCTTTGACTGCATATAACAATCGGGATTCAGTACAGAAAACAGATATATTATTAGCATATCATGTAGAAGGGGACTTTATACAGGAAATAAAGGTGCTTACAAATTTGGGGATGGTTGTAGACCTTCAATGATTTTATTTCATTCCAGTTTTATAGCACCTGGGCTGTGATTGGCAGGTCAGAAAGCTGCCATTGGTACTGCTATCCCTGATACATAAAGAGGGTAACCAGATATATAAAAGTGGAGTTGCCTAATGCCAAAGCCTACGTATGCCAGAACCTGTTAGCCAGCTACCATGGTTGCAAGAAGATGACTTCTGCCCCACTTATTAACAAATCTATGAAGACTGTATCTAATTGGAAAAAATTAATTCATATATAAAACTCAGGTTGCAAAGGACCCTAGACAATATAGATTTTAGCTTTCAAACTCCAAATTGAAAGAGATGAAAATGGAGATTAAGAGAGCCAGCCTGTGTACCTGCTAACTGAATGGCACCAACATAACCAATTCGCCCAAGCCAAAAAGTAGAGGGCGTGGAAAAGTCCTTTCTCTTCCTCATTCAGTTGATGGATGAATAGTCTTATTCATACCTAAGCTGCTACTGGCTTTCCTCAAGCCTTCACGAACTCTTATTCGGGCTTCTGAAATAGTATCTTGGTAGTGTCAACGAGTATATTAACTCCTCACTTTTACCCCACATAATTCTATGCAATGCTTTTCCTAAAGTGTAAATGTTATATTCCTCCTTCAGTCTCAAGACTGTTTATCCAAAAGGCAATGTAAGACTCATTCAAGGTTTGGAAGGAATGTCCTGGGCCTCTGGTACCCTGGCACCATGTGCAAAGCCCTAGATAAGCTGTTGCTTGCTAACATCTCCTCTCATTTCCTATGTCTCTTTTTTGTGTACTCCAGCCATGCCAAAATATTTGCTATGTCGCAAATTTGAAATATATTATATATTATTGAAATATCATATATATCACATTCATATATTATGAATATGAAATTTCATATATCATATGATACATGAAATATCATATAAATATCAAATATCAATTTGTGGAAATTATTCCCTCTGCCTTGAATTCCAGTCCTCTTTACCTCTTTTACCAAGTTAAATGCTCCAATATTTATCTAAATAAAACACCCCCATCCAATAATAAGTTAAGACTCAGCTGAGCAGAGATTTCTTGAACTGATGGCTATTAATATATCACTGATCACAAATGTAGGAATCATTAGCTTACAACTAATTAGGCCTAGACTCCCTTGCAGCCTGAGTTCTGCATTGAGACTCCCCATTTTGATGGCATCTACATTGCAGTTCCTCCGTGGCAGAGCACATATCTTATCTGCCTCCATATCAGGAACATAGTAAGTGCTCAGTAAAATACTGGTTGATAGAGTGAAAGAAAAAAGGAAAATTAAGCACACTGGAGAGAATTTTAAGACAGCCACAGCAAAACTGCACAATGAATCTTGCTATAAGCTAAATAGGAAGGAAATACTGAAATGCTAAATTTTCTAATACTTTAAGATAGAATCATATTTCAGTGTCAAGTTTATAAATAACGTATTAGTAATATTTCATTAGGATTAAAGATATTTTAATAAAATTATGTGATCTTAGTGTTAATTTAAAATATTTAGAAACAAAAGAGTTATATAATTAAATTAATTCCTTAGAGAACCATAGTTGTTTTATATTAAAAATAATAAATATGGGCTTCAACAAAAGTATTTTATCATATTTTATATAATTTACCCTAAAATATATGTTAAACATCATAATGAGAAAAAATGTGTTGATCTTATAATGGGGTATAAAATGTTCATATGTTAAGTATCAATACCTAATGATGTACATTTTACTGGGACATTCTGTATATGGACAGCAATTATGCAAACTAGGAGATATATAAGCATCAGCCTATAGACATAGCAGCTGCATTTTAATAAATTAGGACTATATTTCATAAGGTAATTATTACCCATTTTTAAGTGAGAAGTTTTATAGTCAGAATAATTTTGTCAATGTTTCCCAAATTGTGATTCAGTGACTATATATTCCAAATTATAATTACATTATATCTGCTGTAACATAATATATATGTTCCTTAAAAATCAGTGTGCTATGAAAATCATGCAAAAGTAAAATAAAACAACAGAGCTTATGGAAAAAATGGCACCAGACACATAAAACTCAAAACTTTGTCAGTGATACATTAACAAAAAGAACCCAATAAAACAAGGCCCACTGTCTTGCAGTTAAAACAGGAGCATGCCAAATAGTTAAAAATACATAAACCTGCAATACATAAAGCACTTAAAAAAAATCTGCAGTTTGCTTGTGGAAGTCAGTTTCAGAAGGGTTGTAGCGTATGAGTTATAAAGTGATCGAAGGATGATTATGTAAATTCTCACGAGAAATTCTATCACCACACGTGGATGGCTGTGCCTCCTGACACGAAGTGAGCTGTATTGTTTGAGGTGTGTGTGTTGTGCTTGCTCCCATGTCTTGGTTCAACCAGATGCACTTTTCCCCATTCACCTACTGTCTCTCCTAGACAAAACTGTGCAAAAATAGACAATTTATCTTATGCTCAAAATGTTCCCTGATATATGAATTATGTTTGGAACAAATTTACATTTCAAAACAAGCATTATAACAGAAATGAGTCTAATAGGTACTTGAAAATAAAAGTGGAAGAAGTAGGGTTCTATGTTCCAGTAAGTTCAGGAAATTTGGGGTTAAGCAATGTTTATTTTTGTATTAGGCAATTTCTGAAACTATGCTGATGTAAACTCTGAAACTTCAAGAAGGCAATGAGTTTGCAATATTTTAAAAATTATTTAATGTTAGAGCATTCCCATTCATTAATATTTTGTGGTGGAAAAAACTAAAATAGTGTTCCATGTAGCATAGTTTGGTAAACATTTTCTCATTAATGTTTCACATTTATTGTTATAAAATGTAAAACAATATTTTCTCTCAGAACAGAAATAAATTATGATCTAATTCAATTTTGTGAGGATTACAAAAGAAATCTGCAATAAATTTTCAAAATACTATCAATGTGTCTAATATTACTGGTTGTATTTCTTCTGGCTCATAGAGAACTATGAACCATGGCACACAAATAAAACATCATATTGAAGATCATCTTTTCAGCACAATTAACCTTACAATAAAGATCTTATAAATCTACACCCAATGATTAAATTGTTGCTGTTAAGGATATGTGATTTTCTGGGACTTCAGTGTGATCCTTTTGTTCATAAAACATTTTTATGGGAAAAAAATTTTAAGGGAGTAACTTTTTTCTTTATTATTAATTTTACCTATTTCTAAATTAATATTTCTATTTTATTCAAATTTTCAACCAGTTCTTTTGTTCTGTTTTATATGCAAAGTTTACACAGGATTTAGAATAAGTATGAAATAACTATTTGATCATTTATCCGATAGTCTGTTAAGGAAGAAAATTGCCATAGATGAATCTAATATGATTTAATCTTTTTTCAGATAAAAGGCAATGGATGGAAGATGAGAGTGAAAATGATAGCATCAGGATGATTGAAAAGTCTCTTATCAGTTAAAGTAACTAGAGCACTTGCAAAACTTGTCAGAATTAACACTTTCAGAACTCTGAAAATTGACCAATACTTCAAATAACCCAAGGTAAATTTATTCAGGAAAATGGCTAAATTGCAGTAAGAAGAGTGAACCTTGCAGCATTTTAACTAGACATATTTTCCCATTCCCAACTCACCGACTCTGCAGTAGCTTTGACAACTAACATCCTGTAAAAATGTTTAAAAGCAGCAGCCTAGCAGGAAATGGAGGGTGTAAAATGGGGTTGGATCTTCTTCAAAGCTCCATTCCCTTTACCAGAAATGCCATCATTATTTTGACCTATCTGTTGGTTTCCTGACAAACTCTACTTGCAGGGCTTCTTTATTTAACCTAACTCAGAACTCACCCCCGTAGAACAGTCTTCTCCTCAGGGACATTTGTTGGAAACAATCAGAACAACTGCTTAACATCACAGCTGCCTGAGGCAATGGATAGAAGTTGGCAAAAATAATCAGCTATGGCCGGGCGCGGTGGCTCAAGCCTGTAATCCCAGCACTTTGGGAGGCCGAGACGGGCGGATCACGAGGTCAGGAGATCGAGACCATCCTGGTTAACACGGTGAAACCCCGTCTCTACTAAAAATACAAAAACTAGCCGGGCGAGGTGGCGGGCGCCTGTAGTCCCAGCTACTCGGGAGGCTGAGGCAGGAGAATGGCGTGAACCCGGGAGGCGGAGCTTGCAGTGAGCTGAGATCTGGCCACTGCACTCCAGTCCGGGCGACAGAGCGAGACTCCCCCTCAAAAAAAAAAAAAAAAAAAAAAAAAAAAAAAAAAAAAAACAACTTTAAAAAAAAATTAAAAAAAAAAAAATAAAAAAAAAAAAATCAGCTATTCAAAAGCTTACAAAGAAAAGTTCAAGAACATGAGATGCCCATAGGAATTTATAAAAACTCTAACATATCCCTGAGAATCTAGAAAGCCATACATACATACAGGACTGTACTTATGATCAGAAACAAAACAAAACAAACAAACACAAAAACCCCTAAGAAGGCCTTGAACTCTCACCTCTGGCTGACCTTGGTGGCTGTGTGTAAGCAGAAAGTAAGGGCAAGGCAGAGTTGCCCAGTGCCTGGCTGAGTGTCAAAGGCATGCCCACCATGAACACGGAGTCTCTCAGCAATGACTAAGGGAGATGTTGGTTCCCGACATCTAAGGAAATCTCTGTCCACTCATCAGCTGACTAATCAGCTATCAGAGCAAAGACCTCCTTGATTATACAAGACAAAGAATACACACTTTTTAGAATTATTTCAGAAAAATTACTGAACAACAACAATAACAAACAACAACAAACAACCCTGGGTAAGAGAGAAAATCTGATTTTCACGGTTGCTGGACTGTATTATTCAAAATTTCCAGTTTCTAACAAAAACGAATAAATAAATGCATGCAGATAAATAAGAAAATATAGCACATACACATTAGGAAAAGGAAGTCAGCAGAAATTATTCCTGGGGAAGTCTAGATGTTGCACTTAATATATAAAGTCTTTAAATCAGTTCAAATATGTTCAAAGGATTAGTGAAAACTATATCTAAAAATTAAAGGAAATTATGAGAGCAATTTCTCATCAAACAGAAGATATCAAAATGTAAGTGTAAACTTTAATAAACATGGGTTAGGTAATCCTTTTTTAGATATGATCCCAAAAGCCCAGGCAACCAAAAAACATTGATAAATTTAACATCATCATAATTAAAAGGTTTGTGGTTTCAAGAACACTATCAGTAATTGAAATGGCAAAAGTACCTAGAATATGTAAAGAGCCATTACAACCCAATAATAAAAAAAAAATCCAATTAAAAATGGGCAAAGGATTTGAATAGGCATTTCTCCAAAGATTATTACACAAGTAACTAGTAAGGACGTAAAATCATCTTCAGTATCATTAGGCATTAGGGAAACGAAAATCAAAAGTACAATGAGAGTTCACTTCATATCCTTATGATGGCTAAAATTTAAAAGATAGACAATAGCAAGTGCTAGCAAGAATGTGAAGAGATTTGAACCCTCATCCATTGCTAATTGGAAATGTACAACGGTGCAGTCACTTCGGAAAACAGTTTGCCGGTTCCTCAAAACAAGAAACAGAGTAATATGATTCAGCAATTCCATTCCTGGTTGTGTATCCAAAAGAATTGAAATCATATGTCACATAAGAATTTGTCCATAAATATTCCTAGCAGCATAATTCATGATAGTCAAAACTGGAAACAACCCAAATGTTCCTCAACTGATCAATAAATTTAAAATATAATGTATNACTTCGGAAAACAGTTTGCCGGTTCCTCAAAACAAGAAACAGAGTAATATGATTCAGCAATTCCATTCCTGGTTGTGTATCCAAAAGAATTGAAATCATATGTCACATAAGAATTTGTCCATAAATATTCCTAGCAGCATAATTCATGATAGTCAAAACTGGAAACAACCCAAATGTTCCTCAACTGATCAATAAATTTAAAAATATAATGTATACAACCAGGCGTGATGGCTCACTCCTGTAATCCCAGCACTTTGGGAGGCTGAGGCAGGCGGATCATGAGGTCAGGAGATCGAGACCATCCTGGCTAACATGGTGAAACCCCGTCTCTACTAAAAATACAAAAAATTAGCCAGGTGCAGTGGCGGGCACCTGTAGTCCCAGCTACTTGGGAGGCTGAGGCAGGAGAATGGTGTAAACCCAGGAGACGGAGCTTGCAGTGAGCTGAGATTGCACCACTGCACTCCAGCCTGGGTGACAGAGCGAGACTCCATCTCAAAAAAAAAAAAAGGATATATACACACACATATATACTATATACATATATAGGTACATATATAAAAAGTATATATACTATATACATATACACACATATATACACATACATACATATATACACATACATTGATATATATACATATATATATACATATACATACATACATATATATACTATATATATATATAATGTATACATACAATGGAATATTGTTCAGCCATAAAAACAAATCAAAACTGGGTGCAGTGGCTCATGCCTGTAATCTCAGCACTTGGAGAAACTGAGATGGGAATATTGTTTGAGCCCAAGAGTTTGAGACCAGCCTGGACAACATAATGAGATTCAATCTCTATAAATTTGTTTTTAAAAGCTAGCTGGGTGTGGTGGTACACATAGTCCCAGCTACTCAGGAGGCTGAAGCAGGAGGATCACTTGAACCTAGGAGGTTAAGGCTGCAATGAGCCATGATCATGCCACTGCACTCCAGCCTGGGTTATAGAGCAAGATCCTCTTTCAATTTTTTAATAATAAAATTCTGATTCACATTATAGTGGCGGCAAACCTTGAAAATATTATGCTACATGAAAGCAGTGAGTCACAAAATGCCACATATTGCATTATCTTAATCATATAAAGTGTCCAAAATAGGCAAATTTATAGAGACAGAAAGTAGATTAGCAGTTTCTAGAGGATGAGGAAAGGGCAAAATGGGGAGCTGCTAATGGGATAACGAAATGTTTTGGAAATAGAAAGTGATGATTATGGCACAGCTCTGTGAATATACTCCCCCAAAAATCCACTTACTACTAAAGAGGTGGATTTTTTGGTATGTGAATTGTATGACCATTTTTAAAAAGAGGAAAAATAAGGCAAGAGGAAGGTAAGATTATTTTCAGCTCATGATGTTCAGAAAACCCCATCCCAACAACATTTTACAATATACAGATGATTAGGCATTCAGCAATACAGGAGAAGGGAGTTGGAGGTGTGAGTTCTGCTCTGTGCAATCATTAAGAGACAGGCTCCTTTCATGATATGGTCCTGCCACCTGCAGCATGAGATTTCAAAGATGCCGTATGGTTATCTACTGATAGACAGGAGAGGAACCTTGTGTAAAATTATGAGAGAGCTAATGCGATGAGCCTCACTGCCGACATGCCATTAGCTAGAATTTAGTCATAAGGTCCCACCCAATTCCAAGGCAGGATGGAAGATGTTCATTTAGCTCAATACTCAGGAACACTACTTAGTATTATCTCTGTCACAAAAGGAAAGAGGATACATTCCCAACCTAAGTAACTGAGATTCAGAATTAACCCTGAAATAAGCAGCTACAAACTACAGAGCACTAAAATAAAAAACAACCATAGAAGAAAAAACAATATCCAAAAATTTCATATAATCTGGTGTTTAATTAATTTGGCAAGTAACTTTGCTGTGATCTTTCAAACCACCTTATGCAAAATATTCAAAAACTTCAGTAAATAACTAACATCATCAGTCTTGGCTTGATAACTAAACTTAATAAGGTATCTGTCAGTTCAACTTACAAAGCATTAAACTATGGAGGTTGAAAAAAAGTTGCTAAAAAAATAACAGAATGCAGCTTAATTATTATTTTCCTGAGTTCAGAGTAAGCATAGTTACATTAATGCCATAATGTAGTTTAAAATATTGTAAATAAAAAGCACCTGCTTTCAGGTATAACAGAAACTTTTCAATAGAGAAATATGGGATATTAGTGCATTAAAATCAACCCCTTTTTGAACCCATTCATAATTTATAGCTACCTACATAGTTCTTCCAGCCATACCATGTCTATCTATATCATTAAATATCCTCTCTATGTTTCAGGTATTTTAAACTGAAGCACTACTTGCTGGGTTCTTAATAAAAACAAAAAAAGTAAGAGGGTAAATAAATTCAGTATCCTAGCCAAAAAGCAGACTATCTGTTTCAGGAACATAGGACAGTATACTTTCCATTTCATTTTACACACACACACACACACACACACACACACACACACACACAGGATGTCTCTCTTTTACATAAGAATGAACCTGGCTGCCTCAAGATAGGTTGTTTTGGTATCACGGAATGGCCTCTAGGGATCAAGTTCTTTCCCTTAAAAACTTGAAAAGGGAAATTCAGTCTCTCTTATCCGGCTTGCTTCTTGACTTCAGACTTCAGGAGCTTCTGCATCTGAATCTGTGTCGCCCTGCAATTTGTGTCTCTGAAACATAATACTGTCTCACAGACTCCCATTGCATTAGGATTGGTCAGAAGGAAGCAGAGGAGGAGCCACTGTGAACATGTTTTTTTTTTTCTCTCCACACATCATAAAAATCAGCAGCTGGCACCTACAGCCCCTAACACTCAAAGCAATGCTCAGGCTGGAAACAGAAGCTTCCGAGAGGCAGCCGATGTGAGCATGTGCGCACAGATTCGTCTCCCAATGGCATGGCAGCTTCTAGGAAAATTATTTTGAACAGACTTGAATGCATAAGATTAAAGTTAAAGCAGAACTGAGAACAAAAAAGCAAAGAGCAGACTCTTTCAACTGAGAATGAATACTTTGAAGCCCAAGATTTTAAAGTGATAATGATCAGAGTCGTACCTAAAAGAGATTAAAAACTCCATGTCACGCTCTGGACTTGTGACATTTACTCACAGCAGGCATGGCAATTTTAGCCTCACAACTTTCAGACAGAAAAAGACTTGGAGGAAATAACTGAGACGACTCCCTGACCCAGGAGGCTAAATCAATTCAGGGGGACACTGGAATTCTCCTGCCAGCATGGTGAACTCCACCCACCGTGGGAAGCACGCTTCTCTGCACCTCTGGAACCGCAGCAGCCACAGACTGCACAGCAATGCCAGTGAGTCCCTTGGAAAAGGCTACTCTGATGGAGGGTGCTACGAGCAACTTTTTGTCTCTCCTGAGGTGTTTGTGACACTGGGTGTCATCAGCTTGTTGGAGAATATCTTGGTGATTGTGGCAATAGCCAAGAACAAGAATCTGCATTCACCCATGTACTTTTTCATCTGCAGCCTGGCTGTGGCTGATATGCTGGTGAGCGTTTCAAATGGATCAGAAACCATTGTCATCACCCTATTAAACAGTACAGATACGGACACACAGAGTTTCACAGTGAACATTGATAATGTCATTGACTCAGTGATCTGTAGCTCCTTGCTTGCATCCATTTGCAGCCTGCTTTCAATTGCGGTGGACAGGTACTTTACTATCTTCTATGCTCTCCAGTACCATAACATTATGACAGTTAAGCGGGTTGGGATCATCATAAGTTGTATCTGGGCAGCTTGCACGGTTTCAGGCATTTTGTTCATCATTTACTCAGATAGTAGTGCTGTCATCATCTGCCTCATCACCATGTTCTTCACCATGTTGGCTCTCATGGCTTCTCTCTATGTCCACATGTTCCTGATGGCCAGGCTTCACATTAAGAGGATTGCTGTCCTCCCCGGCACTGGTGCCATCCGCCAAGGCACCAATATGAAGGGAGCGATTACTTTGACCATCCTGATTGGCGTCTTTGTTGTCTGCTGGGCCCCATTCTTCCTCCACTTAATATTCTACATCTCTTGTCCTCAGAATCCATACTGTGTGTGCTTCATGTCTCACTTTAACTTTTATCTCATACTGATCATGTGTAACTCAATCATCGATCCTCTGATTTATGCACTCCGGAGTCAAGAACTGAGGAAAACCTTCAAAGAGATCATCTGTTGCTCTCCCCTGGGAGGCCTTTGTGACTTGTCTAGCAGGTACTAAATGGGGACAGAGCACGCAATATAGGAACATGCATAAGAGACTTTTTCACTCTTACCCTACCTGAATATTGTACTTCTGCAACAGCTTTCTCTTCTGTGTAGGGTACTGGTTGAGAATATCCATTGTGTAAATTTAAGCTTATGATTTTTAATGAGAAAAAATGCCCAGTCTCTGTATTATTTCCAATGTCATGCTAGTTTTTTGGCCATAAAATATGAATCTGTGTTATAGGTTGTAGACATTATGGATTTACAAAAGAAAAGTCCTTATTAAAAGCTTAACAATGTCTCCTTCGTGTTATTCATAAGCATTGGACACTTTGTGTGCTTTAGTAACACACAAATCAGAGCCTCATTAAATATATTCTAATAAATTCATTATTATATTACACTATTCACCATTGAAATGTAGAGAGTTCATTCTAGCAGTTAAGTGAAAATATTTAAAGAACAGATGCATCATCATTTCAAAATATATCATCACTGAAATTTCAAGTAATTTAATGAAAGGTTTGTTCATCCTCCCTGTGCAGAAGTAGAAATGAAGCTCCTCTAGAGAGAAAAACAGGTGCTGAAAAGAGAGAGATGCTGAGTCAGAAAACTATGTGTGCTTCTCAGACACAGAAAGATTCATCTCCCTTAGCAAACAGCCTGATATTTCACACAGGCAATTCAGTTTGGGGTGGGTGGGAAAAGGCAGCTATGGAGATGAAAGTGTTCTGGAAAACCTAAGTTGCCAAGTCAAGATAAATTTCCTGTTACCAAATTATTCCTAAACAACATTAATAAAACAGAGAATGGGGTATTTATGCCCCCCTTTAACCAAGGATTCAGAGTCTGCTGAAGTGTCCAGAAAAGGTAATATTGTACTGAGAGATTTAGCTTCCTGTTTCTAGAGAAGTACAGGACTGACATCGAATTCTTTCTCATTTCACATGAAAATGACTGTTTACTTATTGCTTATTTTTTGAGCTGGAGTACAAATGTTGATTATCAAGGATTTTAAACTTCAGAACCAAATTCATAGCACAAGTGTTTTCAGGCAATATTTGTAAATATCTAAAAGAAGGGTACCTGTGATGCTGGTACATTTTAAGCAGAAATGGAGGCACCTACCAAACCCCAGAGGATGTCATACAATAAACTAGCCTTCCACAGCCACTTCTTAAAGAGTAAATATGTTCTGCTCCAAAATAACCCTACAGATTTGGCCACTGAGCAATAAAATTTGTACTGTACTTTCTAATCTGTGGGTAATTTAAAATAAAGAAAAATAATATATTAGGTTGAGGATTACCAGTAAACTATCTTGCAATTTACAGGGTCTTCAAACACTCATGGGCAGAGGTCATATGCAAAGGTACTCCTTCACTCAAATCTAAATGTTTTACACTGATTATAAGACCCAAGAAACACTTTCAACATTCATCTGAAAACACTACCTTAAAGGGTAATAGTGTAGTTAAAGTTTACACATAAGAAGAGGTACTAAAGCTGAAATTTTAATTCCACTGCAATTCCTCTGTTTTGAAGCAAAAGTGAATGTGAAGATTTAAATATACACTAACAATCATAGTCTACAGCAGTAGAGGGACACAGTCATGTTTTTGTCATTGCTATGTTTCCTGTCCATTATTTAATGAATCTGAAAAATCCCAGGGACTATAGATATGAGAGAGAGAGAGCTATGAGCAAGCCCCATCTTCCGTGGTGGCTGCCCTCCCCAGTTTATTCTATTTCTCCTCCAAGTGTCATCTCAGATGCCCAGAAGGAAATCCTGGTTCCTCCTTCTTCAGGTTCATACCTTCTCCTGGAGCAGTTTACAGTGTTAGGGTGTGTATAAGTCATGAATGAGCCATATAACACCACCCTCCCCTATATGCCCATGGTACCATATTGGACTTTAGCTCTTTTAAGTGCAGAGACTGTCTCTTACTCATTTTTTCTATTCTCCAAATCTTCCTCTATTCCAGTTACTGCCTTTTGTTCAAGTAAAATCAAGATTCCCTCAGACGCCAGGCCTTACCCAAGCCACCTCTAAGCTCCATTCCACATCCGGTGAGATTTGGAGCCACACCAGCTCTAGTTGGATAGTTATTGGATCAACTGGGGAAGTGTTATGGTTTAAAATTGCAGGCTTAAGCAAGTATATTTAGTGTGAATACAGGAGGGAGCAGAGAGTGAGAGTGGGGCTGGAGATCTAGAGGAAACAAGCTTGAAGTACACTAAATGAAGATACTGTAGTGACCACGGCTGCTAGAGTAGATGCAGAGAAAGTGGTTATTCCAAGTAGGTAACTTTAAATATACTAGGAGCAAAGAATTGAAATTCACAGAATTGCATGAGAACATTCCCCACAGGGAAAGGGGATTCTATGTCTGCCGCATTCACCTTAACATCTAATAACAGCATGTCATCACGACTTCAGACCTGATTCAACCATAATATTCAGATTCCCGTTTGGCTCCCCAGTTCCATATTGCAGTCTCACTTTCCTTGCTGTTTTATCTTTGTGTATTCTGCCTCTTCTGTTAGCATGTGAGCCCCTTAAATATAAGCCTTATGCTCATATTTTTATTGCCACAGGGAATAACATATTTAACATATTAGACTAAAACAAAAATCTAGAGAGATAAAATATTCTTGACTTCTGAAAGTGGTTTCCCATTTAGTCTCACCTTGAGCATTCTTGATGCTGCATCTATTTCAGTGGCAGCAATGATGACAGATTGGGGCAGAACTTTCTTCTGGAGCAGCTGCCTAGCCATCATTGTCTCACCCTACCTTGACTACCTTCAGGGAAGGACAATAGAAGCCATGGTGGTCACCAGGGAAGCAAGTGGGTCAGGCATTGGTTGCACACAGAAATGTGATAAAGACAACCTCTAGCCACCTTTCTGAAAATCCATGATCAATAAATAGAGAGATGTGGAGTCATAGCACGAATGAAGCAATAAGGAAATGTCTATCCCATCAGACTGTCTTAGTTTTACTACAGACAGTAGAAGGAATTAGTCATCGTCTAAGCAGTATCAGGACTGATTTGTCCAGTTATGATCTTAAGAATTAGAGTTATCTGTAGCTAAGGACACTGGCATATCTAAAACTTAGCACAAATGAGAATTATTCTTCCACATGCAGTGTCCACTAGGGAGAAATACATATGAATTATGCTAAATGGAAAGCATGGTACCATCCTATGTCTGGGACATCCCATCCCCACCCCAGGGAAGTACCTCCAAGGAAACTGAGCTGTAGCACTGCAGGCCCCAAAGTGCCCCTCCTTCCCTCCTACTAAATCCACAAATTGACATCATGTCACCTTTCAACCAACAAAAGACTACCTGAACATCATGGTTAAAAAGAAAAGAGAATGAAACGCAAGACAGAGAGAGAGAAACAATGCTTAACCAGGTTATGGATCAGCTTTCCACTTCAGCCTGATGAAAAAAATAAACAAATAAACAAACAAATAAATAATGCCATAAAACACGCACCCATGAGCAGGGGCTTTAAACGCATATTAGCCCAACCCTGTTGGTGGCTCAGGAATTTCTACATGATGCAGCTTAGGGTGCAGTGCGGTTCAGAGGAGTTACGTTGGATTGTCTTGAAGGTTTTTGCACAGCATTTGCCTTCTTTGATTCCAGTTGCATAGGTTCTTGAAATGTGTTAGAAGGGATAGTTGAAGATTATACCTTGGTGAGATTAATAAATTTGGGCACCATGGGTGTTCTAGAATCTGACTTCATCAGACAAGTGCTTCTTCTTTATGGTTAGGAAAAGGGAGTGGAAGGAGACTGGAACATGGCAAAGAGTATTGTCTTCCATCTTTAAAAAAAAATCATTCCATTAATCAGATGTTATTCCTACAGTTTTTTTTTAAACGTGTAGGCTATTTTGTCCTTTACTATTTCTATTGCTTATCTAGAAGCCAATAGTGTTATACATGATATGTTTTCAATGAATGCTTCTTACCCGACTTCTTGTTTTATATTTCTTTTGTGTTTTTTTCACTCAATTTTTCTTAAATTGTTTTGTACTGTTGTGATACACTAATGCAAGGAGAACGAAAAAGGGGGAAAATCCAAATGTTCATATGAATTTGGTTCAATGGACCAATGCTTTAAATGAGTAAAAATGTGAACACACTGCATTTGCATTTGGCCTAAGCTGCTTTACTTCACAAAATCCTACTGGAAAGAAAGCACTTTTAGTGGAAATAAAAAGACAGTAGAACTCTACAGTTACTGCAAGGACACTGCAGCATAGTGATCAAGGCTCCAGAAATGCATTCGTATCACATATCCATATTATGGCTTAACCAAAGGAATAAAGGAAACTAGATAGCCTACATTAGTCAACTTGAAGTACAAACAGATGTTCTCTTGGAATATTCTTAAAGAATGGAAATAAATGTTGCCTGCAAAAAAGAATATAATTATAGCATTGGAGCGGCCTTTGACAAATGGCTATACATTTTATGGTATCAAATTTACATTTTTAAAAGCAAATTAATTTTCATAATTGTAGAGAAGGTAGTGAAGTAGGTGCTTTTATATCCTTTTATTTTTTCAGAGTTCCCTTTTATTTTTATTTTTTTTATTTTTTTATTTTTTATTATTATTATACTTTAAGTTCTAGGGTACATGTGATATCCTTTTATGTTGAAATATAAATTGATACAATTGCATGAGAGGACATTATGCAATGTGTATCCCAAACCTTAAAAACACCCATTCCTTATTATTTCATTATGATTAATTTTAGAAGTATGATTGTTAGGTTAGGAAGCCACCCCAATGGAAGCATCACATCACCTTGTAAGTGTCACTGTCTGAGGATCTTTGATGTGACATCCGGGGTACCGACCCTCAAAAATTCCACAGTTTATTAGTGATAAAACGTTACATCATTATTATGTTGTGAAAATGTTGGTAGATGAGAATAAACTTTCTGATAAAACTTTGTAACATCAGACACCTTTTGTTCTATTGTGTTTGATATTTAACCTTTTGAAGAAAGAGTGTTTATTTGCGGTTCACAGCAAGATTAACCAGAAAGTACAGAGATTTCTCATGTACCCCCTTTCCCACACACGAAAAGCCTCTCTTATTATAAACATTCACCACCAGAGTTGTACAATTGTTATAATAGATGAACCTACCTTGACATATCATAATGACCCAAGTCCATAGTTTACATTACGGTTCACTCTTGCTGTTGTACTTTCTATGGGTTTGGACTAATATATAATGATCTGTATCCAACATGATATTATCATACAGAGTAGTTTCTAACAATCATAAAGGTACTCTATTGTCTGCCTATTTATCTCTTCCTCTCCCCAACCACTGATAACCATTGGTCTTTTTACGATCTCTAGTTTTGCCTTTCCCAGACTGTCATACACTTGGGATCATATAGTAAGCAGCCTCTTCAGATTGACTTCTCTCGTGTTTTACATTTAAATATGCTTCTAACTTTTCTGCGTGTATTTTTATGGCATAATAGCTCATTTCCTTTTAGTATTGGATAAAATTCCACTATAGGCATATACCACAGTTCATCCACTCCCCTGCTGAAAAACATTTTGGTTGCTTCCATATTTTGGCAATTAAATAACGCTGTGTGGACGTAAGTTTTCAACTCCTTTGGCTAAATACCAAAGAACAGTAATGAACTTTTAAAAACTCCAGTTTGGCAATCACATGACAAAAAGCTCAACATCACTGATCATCAGAGAAATGCAAATCAAAACCACAATGAAATATCATCTTACACCAGTCAGAATGGCTATCATTAAAAAGTCATAAAGTAACAGGTGCTGGTGAGGTGTGGAGAAAAGGGAATACATACACTGTTGGTGGGAGTGTAAATTAGTTCAGCCCTTGTGGAATACTGTGTGGTGATTCCTCTAAGACCTAGAGATAGAAATACTATTTGACCCAGCAATCCCATTACTGGGTATATACTCAAAGGAATATAAATCATTCTGTTATAAAGATACATACATGCATGCATATGTTCATTGCAGCACTCTTTGCAATAGCAAAGACATGAAATCAACCTAAATGCCCAACAACAGTAGTAGACTGGACTAAGAAAACGTGGTACATATACACCATGGAATACTACACAGCCATAAAAAGGAAAGAGATCATGCCCTCTGCAGGGACACGGATGGAGCTGAAGGCCATTATCCTTAGCAAACTCACTCAGGAACAGAAAAACCCAAAGGCATGTGTTCTCATAAGCGTGAGTTAAATGATGAGAACGTATGAACACATAGTGGGAAACCACACACACTGGGGCCTTTCCGAGGGCGGATGGTGGCAGAAGGGAGAGGATCAGGAAAAATAACTAACGGGTACTAGGCTTAATACCTGGGTGATGAAATAATCTGTACAACACACCCCCATGACACAAGTTTACCTATGTAACAACCCTGCACATGTATTCCTGAAGTTAAACGTTTAAAAAATAATATTAAAAAACACAACAAAACAAAAAATCTCCAGTATGAATATGATGTTGCCTGTGTCTATCCTTTCATCTCTAAAGGATGGTTAATTAATATTTGAATGATGCTGGTCAGAAGCATACACTTCAGACATAGCTGGTAAGCGTCATCACATACTTCTACTAAAATTTTCACAGATGCCCAGGAGTGGTGGCTCGTGCCTGTAATTCTAGCACTTTGGGAGGCTGAGGCAGGCAGATTACCTGATGTCAGGAGTGTGTGACCAGCCTGGCCAACATGGTAAAACCCTGTCTCTACTAAAAATACGCAAATTAGCTGGGCATGGTGGTGGGTGCCTATAATCCCAGCTACTCGGGAGGCTGAGGCAGAATTGCTTGAACCCGGGAGGTGGAGGCTGAAGTGAGCCAAGATCGGGCCACTGCCCTCAGGCCAGGTGACAGAATGAGACTCCATCTCAAAAAAAAAAAAAAAAAAAAAATCCACAGAGGTTCAATTAATACATGTAGGATATAATAGAAATAATTATTTCATTGGTGAAATGGCTGTTTTTTGAAACTTGTTGACTTAAAAATTGCATAGCTATTGCCACAACTTGCATGAAGAAGGTACAAGATTTCCACCCACTTAGCAGCTTGCTTAGCACTTAGACTCTATGTCCCAAGCTCCATATATAGTTCCATGAGTCCCCATCCACCTCAAGAAGGTCTGTTGCCTATCTTAAATGCTTTTATATTACTAAAAACAGTTTTTGAAGCAGTATTGATATTAGTTTTATGTTACAAGGAACATACAGAACAAAATACTTAGCATGATACCAATTATCTAGAGGAAAGTACCACCATCTTACTTATATACCTCCTGCATATTACCTTTCATAAGTCACAAGCTATTGGTAGTCATTATTCCTGAGCGATAACATTGAAGGGCATGTTTCTTTATTGAGAGTGTTTCTATTATGTACATTTACTACAATAAGCACATTTTAATGTTTTAATATTTTTTAAAAGAATAAACATTACAACAGAAAGATGGTTGCTGGAAATGCAACTGCCAAATTACTGATTTGTGGAGAAGTTATGTTTGAATGAGATCAGATCTTGGTGACTATATCACCTTTCCACCCTTTTAAGTAGACTCAGAGGGCCTATCTGATGGCACATGTGCAGTCAGTGGCAGCAGTAAAGCCTGAGACCCTGTTTCTGACTCCCTATCTAGGTTTCCCTTGTACCAAATTTCAAGAACCTTGTTCTGTTGGTAAATGTGGCTTTCCCAGTCACAGAGACCTAGGATTGAATTCTGGTTATACTCCTTTTAAGCTGTGAGATTCTGTGGAAGTTAATTCTCTCATAATTAAATCATCGTAATAAAATGCTTGCCTAATGGGAATCTTTAAAGGATAAAGGCAATTAAATAAGATCGAGGGTGTTATGTTCCACAAAACTGTTCCCAATACATATAAGCTCTCAAAAATGGTAATTATTTTTTTTAAAAAAATATAAAATAAATGAATAAATGCAGACTTACTAGTTTTCTATCTTTTTCAGCCATTCAGAGTTATCAATAAACACAGCTAGGCCTTAAGCTTAATTTTTATCTTTTCTTAAGTCATATTTTAAAATTTCCTTGGCTTTGACTACATTTTTATATAAATAAATATATTTGAACATAATACATAGGCATATCTGTACTCCAAAGGATAATTTGTTATCACCAAAAATGTTAATTGTTCTAAAATCTGCAGTGTCACATTTAATATTGGAAAANTCAGAGTTAACAATAAACACAGCTAGGCCTTAAGCTTAATTTTATCTTTTCTTAAGTCATATTTTAAAATTTCCTTGGCTTTGACTACATTTTATATAAATAAATATATTTGAACATAATACATAGGCATATCTGTACTCCAAAGGATAATTTGTTATCACCAAAAATGTTAATTGTTCTAAAATCTGCAGTGTCACATTTAATATTGGAAAAGGCTAATTGGAAGATAATGTGCCAAATACGAAATAACCAATTAGCTCCTTTATTCAGAAATGGATTGATACTTACTATACTTTATCCCATGAATTTAAATGTTAACATAAAAAATCATTATCTAAGATGAGGTTGCCAATATTAAACGTAAACCCTTGAAAAGGAATTTTAAATAATAAATTTATGATCACATCTTTATGTTCGGCTATTACTCCGCCACATACACACTAAAGCTGTGTGCATGAGAGTAGAAAGAACATAAGATTTGAACTAAATGAGTATTGAATTCAAATCCCAGATCTACTATTTACCAACTGTTGAACGTTGGCCAAGTTACTTGAACTTCCTAAGCACGTAAAGTCTAATCTATGAAATGAAGATAATATTTGTTATCTATCAAATTAAACACAGAAGATTATCAGAGCTTAGATCCTAGAAGAGGTTAAATGGTGATAGAGACTTGGATATCCTCATTTCTCTAATATGGAGAGAGAGCAATTCATTCAAATCTGTTTTCGATATTTTATTTCCAACAAGTGGAGCAAATAAAACAAACTCCTGTTTTCTTATTTTAAATATAATAATTTGAACATTACAAAAATATTCAGGCAAAGTGGTGGGTGGAGGTGTGTCGAAAGACATAGTTTATTTCAATGGCTTCAGTAATGTTGGAATTCTTACGTTAAATGATGGGTTTAATGCACAATTTAATATTGTGCTTCAGCTTGGAGACATATGACATATTCTTTTGTATGTATTTAGTATTACATGAAACTTAAATGGATATAATGTTTATTTTATAATATCTGTGTTGAGCAGGAACCTACAAAGCTACATTTGCTCTTAAGAAATAAAGGATCCCCAGCACATCTGACACTTGGAGGAAAAAAAAAAAAAGAGCTTTGATCTATGATAGAATGTTGATTTGTCCTTGGGTTAACAAAATTAGTAATCACAGTTTACAATTATTAACAGTGCTTTCCCTGACAAGAGACACCTGGAGACCCCATAAATATAAAGCCAAATGGAAAATGTTTAGCATCTCAATCAGTAAACAATTCAAAAAGGTTTTGTATAGGACTCATCTGCAAATGAATAATCAGGGTTTAACTTCTAAGATTTTAAACAGTGTGAGAAATTTCGCTGTTAAATGTGAATCATCACTACATAAAATTTAAAAGTAAAAATATAACAATAACTTTGATCACTATTCCTCCTAAAGGGGGAAAAATAACTATGCTAATTTTTTTTTGCAGTAAGTTTAATTCCCCAATTTAAATCTGTTTCATTTGTATTACTGAGGTTTTAAAATGACCCCATTATAAACAATACATTCATATCCTATACACATTTCACAATATTCCGGAAATTTCATTAAAATGACACACAGTATTCATATTTTTATTGAATTCTTTCATTTTCGAAGAAAGCTAGAAAGCTTTGGGTATTTCTTTTTTTTGTAATTTTGTGTACATGGGATCATTGATATCATGTTAAATATTGTGCTCTGGATATAATTTTTATCTATTAGTTATAAAGCTATTTACTATCAATACCAGAATAAAAATCTGTACGTTTTCACCTTTGGCTTACCTCTCACCTTCCTAAGATATCATGTCACATGTCTACGTTTTCTGCATCAAGGTCTTACTTTCACCTTAAACTCAACGTGTCTAAAACTGTAGTGTTCCTTGACACAAAATTTGACCCCTGCTTTTTACTTTAGGTTTTCATCATTCCATAATTCTCCTTGAAACAGAAACTTAAACTCCAGTCACTGCACTTTCACTCCAACATTAAATTAGAGAGATTTTGAATGAAGGTCAAGTGCATGGAGTCTGATACAGTATCTGTGACTTTGGATTTACAATGGAGAAGCAAAGGAAGAAAACTGGTTCCTACAAATTCACAAATCTTCTTGGGAAAAAATAGACAAGGACATGGACAGGACATGATTGATATGGTTTGGTTTGGTAGTTTTTTGTTGTTGTTGTTTTGTTTTGTTTTGTTTTTTTAAAGAATCCTGCTTAAAAATCAGGTACAGAGAAGTCTGGAATATACATATAAATTTGGTAGTTGAGTTATACAGAGATAGTAGGAGATAAGTACAGGTAGAGAAACCTTATTGTAAAAGTCCTACATGCAAAATGCTCCAAAAACCTTTTGAACACCAATATGATGGCACAAGTGGAAAATTCTACACCTGATCTTATGTGACATGCTGTAGCCAAAATGCAGACTCACAGTATTACTCACAACAGCAAAGACATGGAATCAACCTAGATGCCCATCAAGTGGATCATATACAGAAAACATGGTACATATACTCCATGAAATCCTATGCAGCCATTAAAAAAGAATTCAATCATGTCCTTTGCAGCAACACGGATGTGGCAGGGGCCATAATCCTATGTGAATTAATGCAGGAACAGAAAACCAAATACATGTGTTCTCACTTATAAGTGGGAGCTAAACATTGGGTACATATGGACAAATGATGAGAACAATAGGCACAGGGGACTACCAGAGGAAGGGAGAGGGGGAGGAAGGCAAGGGCTGAAAAACTACCTATTGGCACTCAGCTTATCACCTTGGTGACAGGATCATTCATACCCCAAACCTCAGCATCACTGCAGCATGCTAGCTGCAGTAAAGAGATGAGTTGTGGATGTGGAAGGCCTTTTATTAAAAAGTTTAGCATGAAAGATGCTATATATGCCAATATCAATGCTTGGAACACAGTGACTAAAGACACAGTGTGCTTGCTTGGCACAAACTTTGGCTTGTGACTATGTTCAGTGATGATGATGAACGCGAAGATAACTTTGAAGAATTGAGTATGTCAGGTAAGAAAAATGATGTCTATCCTCCTTACATGAACAAAAAATATACCTTCAGAGTTTGTCAGAAATCTGGAAGTGGACATTAAAGAAGTTTATAATATCAATAATGGGGTTTCTCTTGTTCATGCATTGACTGATGGTCGGCTAGGGTTAAGTAGCCTAGCTCTGAAGCAAGGTGATTGTGACAATAGTGATGATGAGGATGTTTACAAGGCAGAAAAAGTGTCTATAGACAACACGGTGAAAACAAACGATGGGCTTATTGAAGGGCTAAAACAGTGTGCATTCGTAACAAAACAAAAAATGATGTCACTTTATAAAATCAAAGAGAGACTTGTAAGACATAAAGAAAAAAAAAACGGTTAATGAGCCAGATGAGTCTGGAGGAAACACTTTTAAAAGTTATCCAGGGCTGGGCATGGTGGCTCACACCTGTAATCCCAGCATTTTGTGAGGCCAAGGTGGGTGGATCACAAGGTCAAGAAATTGAGACCATCCTGGCCAACATGGTGAAACCCTGTCTCTACTAAAAATACAAAAATTAGCTGGGCGTGGTGGCGTAATGCCTGTAGTCCCAGCTACTCGGGAGGCTGAGGCAGGAGAATCACTTAAACCTGGGAGGCTGAGGTTGCAGTGAGCCGAGATGGCGCCACTGCACTCCAGCCTGGGTGACAGAGCGAGACTCTCAAAAAAAAAAATGTCATGCAGCAGAGAGTCTCCTCATCCCTAGAAGGCCCGTTTCCTGGTTCCTCAATTCTAATGTTTTTTTTTTTTTTTTTTTTCTCACGTCAAAAAAAAAAGCACATAAAATACAGTGTACATTAACATTTTAATCCAAACACAGTTTTGTAAGCAGAGACTGAAAGCCTGCCATTATTTTTCTGTTGTTTCACAGCTGATACCCGTATTCACAGCTGATACCCGTAAGCTACTGTGCTGCTTAGTTAACTTGAGCACACAACTCTTTCACAACACTAATGATATGTGTATTAGTCTATCCTCACATCACTATAAGGAAATAGCTGAGATGGGGTAATTTATCAAGGAAAGAGGTTTAATTGACTCACAGTTCCACATTGCTGGGGAAGCCTCAGGAAACTTACAATCACAGCAGAAGGCAAGGGAGAAGCAGACACCGTCTTCACAGGGTGGCAGGATGGAGTGAGTGCTAGCAGGAGAAATGCCAGACACTGATAAAACCATCAGATCTCATGAGACTCACTCGCTATTATGAGACCAGCCTGGGGGAAACTGCCCCTATGATTCAATTACCTCCACCTGATTCTACCCTTGACATGTGGGGGTTATAGGGATTACAATTCAAGATGAGATTTTGAGGGGAGGACACAGCCAAACCACATTAATATGCCTTTTTTTTTTTTAACTTTTAAGTACTTATGTATGAATAAGTCTAAGAAAACAATTGTTTATCAGTAGCGTGTAAATTCAGAGTAAGGAATCATAGTATTGGCAAACCACAGATTGTTCACATGTGTGGCTGAGGTAGTGATACCTTTGCTTGCTGATGGGCCGATACATGAACAAACTTTGTTTAATGCACAAAAAGACTTAAAATAAGGCCAGGTACAATGGCTCATACTTGTAATCCCAGCACTTTGGGTGGCTGAGATGGGTTTTATTGTTCAATCAGAACAGGTCCTAATTGAGCTCAGGAGTTCGAGACCAGCCTGGGCAACATGGTGAAACCCCATCTCTACAAAAAATATAAAAATAGGTTGGGCCTGGTGACATGTACTTGTAATCTCAGCTACTTGGGAGGCTGAGGTGGGAGGATGGCTTGAGCCCGGTAGGTGGAGCATACAGTGAGCTGAGATAGCACCGCTGCACTCCAGCCTGGGCAACAGACTAGACCCTGTATGGAAAAAATAATTTAAAATATTTTATAAAACTTCCTTCAGACTACATTACAAGGTATATATGAAACATAAATGAATTCCATATTTACACATGGGTCCCATCCCCAAGATATCTCCTATTATGCATATGAAAGTATTCCAAAGTCCAGAAAGAAAATCCAAACTCCAAAACACTTCTGGTCCCAAGCATTTTGGAAAAGAGATTCCTAACCTATAGATGAGTGATCCTCAGCGTGATCTTTCAGCCCACAATTTCTTTCTCCCACTGTCTCCGAATCTCATTTCACTGAGACTTTCAACCCCACCACTGCACTAAAGTCATTCTTGTTAATGTCCTGATATTCTTCTAATTACTGAGAACAGTTACCAGTTTTGTTCTTATTTGGACCAAAAATGTATTTTAACATGTTATTCACGTCTTCTCTTATTTGGCTCCCAAAATGTCAAAATCTTTGATTTTTTTTTTCCTCAAAAGTTTCTTCTCGATCTCCCTTTTAGATTCCTCCTCTTCCTAAACACTTAACAGCAGGGTTCCTCCGCAGCTCAGGACATTCTCTTCTCTATCTATTCTCCTTTGATGATTCAAATGCTCTTAAAGCATTAAATACTGTCATGTGTTGCTTCTCAGTGAGCGTGCATTCTGACAAATGCCCCGTTAGGCTGTTTCATCACTGTGGGAACATCACAGAGTATACTCACAGAAACCTGGATGCTGTAGCCTACTACACACCAAGGATATATGGTATAGCCTGCTGCTCCTAGGTTACAAACCTGCACAGCATGTTACTGTACTGAATATTGTAGGCAATTATAACACAATGCTAAGTATTAGTGTATCTAAACATAGATGAACATAGAACAGGTACGATAAAAGTACATCATAAAAGATTAAAAATGGTACAGCTGTCTGAGGCACTTACCATGAGCAGAGCTTGCAGGACTGGAAGTTGCTGTGGGTGAGTCAATGAGTGGTAAGTGAATGTCAAGGCCTAGGACTTACTGTACACTACTATAGACTTTATAAAACTTGTGCAATTAGGATACACTAAATTTATTTAAAATGTTTTCTGTCTTCAATAATAAAATTAACCTTAACTTGCTATAACTTTTTACTTTATAAGCCTTTTATTTATCGTTGTGAATCTTTTGTAATGACACAGCTTAAAACACAAATACATTGTCCAACTATACAAAATATTTTCTTTATATTCTTATTTTATACATTTTCTTTTTTTTTTTTTTTTTTTTTTTAATTTTTTTTTTTTTTTTTTTTTTTTTTTTTTTTTTTTTTTTTTTTACTTTTCAAACATTTTGTTTAAAAACTAAGACACAAACATAGGCCCCGAGTTTTTTAACCAAAACTAAGACATTGACCTAGACCTGCAGAGGGTCAGGATCATCAATATGACTGTCTTCCATCTTCACATCTTATTCAACTCTTTGAGACAATAACATACACGGAGCAGCATCTCCTATGGTAACAATGCCTTCTTCTAGATATCTTCTAAAGCACCTGCCTGAGGCTGTTTTACAGTTAACTTTTTTTTAGTAAGTAGAAGGAGTACACTCCAAAGTAAGGATTAAAAATAGAGTAAATACATAAGTAACATAATTGTTGATTACCATTATCAGTTACTATGTACTGTACATACCTGCATGTGCTATATTTTTATGACTGGTAACGCAGTGGGTTTGCTTAAACCAGCATTACCACAAATAGTGTGGAATGCATTGTATTATATAATCCATACTATGGCTACACTAAAGACTTCTAAATTTATATCTTCAATTTATATAGCTTTCTTCAATAGCAGACCTATTTACTCAACTGTTTTTTGAACATCTCTACTTGACTTTCTCAAACAAATCCCAGACTTACAAGTCTATTTTGAATGCCTAGATTTTCTATCCAAAACTTCTCTCCTACTCCAAGGAAGAGCAAGGAGGTCTATATGGCTGTATCAAACAGGCCAAGCAGCCCTACCTTAGGGACTTTGCATTGTCTCTCACATCTGTTTGGAAAGCTACACCCTGGATGTGCACACAGCTAACTCTCTCATCTCCTTCAAGTTTTTGCTCAGATGTCTCCTCTTTGAAACCTGCCTTGAGAATTCTTTTCAAAAAGGCAAACTCAGTGTACCAGCCCAACATTCCACATTCCCCTTATCTTTCCAATTTTTTTTTTTTTACAATGCCTTCTAGCAAATCACATAGTTTACCAAATTATAATATTTTTGTCTCTTTGTTTCCACTTAGACCTAAAACTCCGTGAAGACAGGAAATTTCTAATTTGTTCACTGATGAATTCTAAATACCTAGATTAGAACTTATCTATCACAAAAGTTGGATAGATATTTGAAGAATGAGTAAAGAAAGGAAAATGTAAAAATAGAAGGAAAAAAGTTAAAGTTAGATAGTTTGTTAATAGCACTGTTTAAGGGGCTAGTAAGCAAAGAACACGCCAAAAAGTAATGACTATAGAAGTAATGGTAAAACTAGAAAGAGTGACAATATGATTCAAGCCCAGGGAGGAGTGAGTTTTAAGGAATTAGTTGTCAATCATTTCAGCAAAGAAAAATCAGACGTTCAGAAAATTTTACAACTAGAAATTTAATGTATTTATTGGAGAATAGAATCGCAAAGAAGACTGAGATTTTGATGAAATGACTTTTTAGAAATATGAAACATGAGAGGAAGAGCCGATTTTCAGTAAAATATTGAAGCCAACATCAGATTGTTTAAGCCTCATCTGGGGACATAGAAGTAGAATGGGAGATGGAATCAAGAAACAGAATACAGATTCTTCTGCTAACAAGCTGCACCGAATAGAATGAAGCACATAGTAATAAGAGATAATTTCCTCAAAATGGGTAAGTTTTAAGGAAGATTATATGCAGAGACAAAGAACCAATACAGACTAAGAGGTTGAAAATACTGAATATTTACTGAAAACTCTCAATAGTACAGCTGAATCATTTTCCCATGATTTTCCATAAATGTTACCTTTCCAACTGAGTTAATATTGTCCAAATTATGCCAACAGGTAGTTCTGTGAAGAGCTCTTCTTAGAAACTGTACCTTCCAAAACACAGGAGATGAAATTGAAATGCAAACATCTCCCTCACCCCAGATAACAGATGACAGTAAAGCCTAGGCACACTCACCCTTTTCTGTCCGGAGCAAGAATCTAGAGACAGTGGTTTTTGTTTCTTTTTTTTTTTTTTTTTTGAGACAGCCTTGCTCTGTCACCCAGGCTGGAGTGCAGCAGGGTGATCTCGGCTCACTGCAGCCTCTGCCTCCCAGGTTCCAGCAACTCTCCTGCCCCAGCCTCCAGAGTAGCTGGGATTACAGGTGTCCACCACCGTGCCTGGCTAATTTTTGTATTTTTAGTAGAGATGAGGTTTCACCATGCTGGCCAGACTGATCTTGAACTCCTGACCTCAGGTGATTCATCTGCCTTGGCTTCCCAAAGGGCTAGGATTACAGGCTTGAGCCATGGCGCCCCACCTGGAGCAGTTTCTATTATTCATGGATGCATGGTTGGAGTGAGCCTTACTTCTCTCTAAGTAAGCGGGAGCCATCCACTTATAGATGGTCTTCCTCCATATCAAACAAGAAAGCTGGAGCCCCAGCTGCCAGGGTTAGACTTCAGAACCCCACAGAGGCATGCTGAGACCACCTACAGCCGTTACTGTCCACAGCAAAAAGGTAAGGAGGGTCTTCTCGGGCATCAGTGATAGCCAGTGTGATTGCAGAAAATGAAAGAGACAAAGCAAAGAGTGTGACACCACACGCACACACAGAGTTATGGCCAAGTGTGATAGAGGGCCGTACTTGGACAAGATTCTGGCTGAACTGATCTTGTATTTAAATTCTTCTCCAGGATGGCAGCACAGGCGTCAACTATCCACATGTATCCCTGATACGCACTGACTGAACTTAACTTTTCTTCCTTTATCAACGTACTGACCACTTCCACTGAAGTCATAGAGAATGCTTATTTTTGCTTTATTCATTGTAATACTTAGGTAATTTGTCCTGCATTATATTGTTACATTTTTATTTAAATATTTTGTTCATGATGTATTAGAAACTTTTGAAAGCAGGGCCTTGCTTTCACATGATTATTTTGGATAAAAGGAAGATGATCAGATTCAAAGACAAAAGTTGGATTAAAGACTGAATGTCAAATAGGCCTTCATCAAGGAGAATGGCAGAGCCTCAAGATGGAGAGGACCTGGGCCTTGATGACATCACCGCATCACAGAACTAACGAGGCCTGGGGCCTGGACAACAAAATGTCTCCATTTTCTCATTTATAAAATGGAAAAAATTATACGCTTACCTTACTGATTATTAACAAGAATACAAGAGTCAATATACATGAAGTGCTTAGAATAATGCCTGGGATATAATATAAGGAGGGAGAAATGGGGAGAAAAATGAAGGGAGGAAAGAAGGGAAGAAATAAAAGGGAGAATGAAGGGAAAGGGAAAGGGAATGGAATGGAAGAAAAAGGAAGGAAGAAAGTGCTTCGAGAGAAAGTAATATGCAGTTTCCAATAAGAATATTATAAAAGAAGACCTAACTTACCAAAGGAATTTCAGGCTGATAAATCTCAGGGAGTAGAAAGAAAAAAGTTAAAAGAGACATACAGATAAAATAATGAGAAGAGGTGCTAATAAAAGATGCTGGAACCACGCACAGTGGCTCACACCTATAATCCCAAGTACTTGGGAGACTGAAGTAGCAGAATCACTTGAGGCCAGGAGTTGGAGACCAACTTGGGCAACATAGTGAAGCCCCATCTTTAAACATGTTTTTAAAAGATTAGCTGGGTGTGGTGGCACGTGCCTGTAGTCCTAACTGCTCAGGAGGCTGAAATGGGAGGATCACTTGAGCTCAAGAGTTCAAGACTGCAGTGAGCTGTGATCACACCACTGCACTCCAGCCTGGGCAAAAGAGCAAGACCTTATCTCTGGCGGGGCGGGGGGGGGGGGGGAGCCGGGAAGGATACTCGAAAGTCACAAATAAGGGAATTGAGATTCTATACAGAAACACTGATATTAACACTACACAGACAAATAAGCTTGAAGTGAGTTTTGAGAGTACTGACTCACTACAGCTGTGTGGGTCCCTTTTTATTCAATGAGATTCTAAGTCAAACACGAACAGAGTTTATATTTTATACTAATTTTTATAATCCTTCTTAAAGTTTAACCATATTACAGTTTCTTTAAAAAAATTCTTAGTAATAATTTTTTAAAACACCAAAATTATGTACTCTAGTGGAAATCATATCCAATTTTTGCATACTGTTTTTTCTGATGTAGCTACCACAAATAATAAATGAGCTATAAAATACTATTCTTATATGTTTTCAACATTTGGTGTCAACACATTTGAAATCACATTTTAAACTACACATTCTATTTTGATTAAGACAAAGGAAGAGTAATACTTATTCTTAAGGAGTAAGTAATTCATTCATTTTTAGTTTTATTGCACTTATTGATAAGCCATTCATAAATGAGAAAACAAATTCACATGATGCAATTGAGCTAGAATTTTTAAGGACTTATCAGCTTTAATTACTGATGCTTTATGACAGATTATTTACTTTCTTTTTATCAAGGGTATAACATTAGATTTTTGCCTCAAAGCAAGTAGTGGCCGATCAGGAAATGTAGGCTTTAGGGAGTCAAAGAAAAGATTAATTTTGTAACCATGACCAATTTCACTTTCCATCAACCCTAAATATGGCAACCAAAATGCTCTGCCATTTGAATGAGCATTTACCAAAAATCCATTGTATTCTATGATTTAGCAAAATTCTTCTGAAAGGGAGAAAACATTATCAGTGTTAACCAATAACATTCTTTTAATAGTGTCTTTATCACGCTTTAACAGCATAGCAACAAAAGAGAAGGAGGCAAATGAAGGAGGAAGATTTTAAGACGGAAGATAATGGTCTTAAAATTGGAACTGGAAAATCTATTATGTGTGGTCATCAAATGAATACAATCTGTGATGATAACTTTTTCTGTGAAAATTCTGGATACTAAATTTTAAGCTCCTCCAAGGGCTAGACACATTTACACAAAATGGCAAAAAAAAAAATGGCTTAAGATGAACTTGAAAAACCATAATGAGATGAATGTGAAAAGAATTTCATACTCAAAAAGTTCTGACTTAGATAAATCAGCCGAAAGCTAGTTCCCAAGGGGAATAAAAATTAATGGGCTAAAACTTTATAAAAGTGTTTGAAATCTCTAATTCCTATAAAGCAACACTTAGCTTAATGTTTAATATCCACAGGGCACTTTTAAGAGTCCCCTGGCCCAAATCACCTTATGGATCAGGATTTAAAATTTACTTCACCTTCTTTAAATTGTTTTTCTATTTGATTTTGACTATTCCTGGTTTCTATATTACTTGCTAAATTTACCTTAGTTTGCACGTACAAGAATTGTGGGGCTTTATTAGTTTTTCAAACATGTTCCTTTGTAAAAGAACATGATGCCCTTAGCTCCCTTGAGGAAGGTATCATAATACCAAGTATCCTGAAATCCCAGCTAGAAAAAGGTCCATGGTTGTTCACTCCAGCTTTGGTTATACCGAACAACCCAGAAGCAACCAGGGACACCATTGTATTTAGAAATCTAGAATCCTTCTGTAAACTTGGGGATGGGCCTCGATGTTACAGACTTGAGCTAATCTAGAGCTGTGAAGATCCACCAAGATACTATGATGCCGTGTATGTGGAGGGCTGATCCTACCAATAAAAGCTTCTGGAGACTTTTCAGAATTGACTTCTCCACCTCCAGCAACTACCAGATATATAAAGTCAACTGAGAGTAAGTCTGTATGCTGAATCTTATACTTTTGACCTTTCCAGGAACATCTAGAATTCAACGATGTTTGTTACTGTTCCAGGGCTATTTTGTGTTCATCTATTCATGTAGGCACTCTGGTTATTAACTACTCAATCAACTGATAGAAGCAATGGCTTAAACTTGTCTACACCTGAAAGATTTTGGTATGGTAACACCAGGAAAAATTTCTCTGCTAGAAAAAAAAAAAGTGAGTCATTTTAGATTAAATAGGTACTTCAAGCTCAAAATCTATTTTGCAATATTTTATATTTTGAGATTAACTTTTTGAAATGTAAAATTTGCTAGTCAATAAAAAAAATCTTAGAAGCAAGATAAGAGAGCATTAATATTTGTTTTCAATGTTTCCATGCTAAACGTTATGATTTATAATCTTCAGGCATTGAATCAGTGTAATATTTGATTCCATTGCTAGTCAAGTAACAGTTTTCAAACGTGAGATATTGGTACTTCCAAATCAAGAAATCTGGCAAAAATGAAGAAATGAGGTAAAGTCATTACAGGAAAAGACCAAGAGGAGCAGAGTCATCATCATCATTGGCAACATCCATTGAGAATGTGGTTTATCATGTTTGGTGTCACATGTACCAAGAGATACATGTACCAAGAGATACATATACCAAGAGATACAAGGAAATTGCCTGCATGAAGCTTTCAGTCTAACTTGTAGATAGTTTGTTGCCTTTTAAACGTTTTTAATAATTTGTTTTTCTATCTAAAAGTTCCAAAGGAGTGACGAAGTCAGAACTTTCACACCCCAGAAAATGATAGACAAGAGTGGATTAGGATGCTTGAGGAGTTGAAGGAAAGGGTAACCTAGACTGGCAGAGGGAACAGAGTAGAAGAACAGTGGATGTGACAATCTGCACATCAGATTCAGAGAAAAATGAACCGGCTTTGCCTAAACGCAGAATCTAACCGAGGAAGAGTTAACAGTTTGAAGAGGTAAGATCTAAACTGCAGAGGATCTTGATCTTCAGGGACTCTTGCTTCTCTATTGTACAATTTTCTTATCATTTTCCAAATATATACAATAGCAATAAAATTGTGTTAATGCTTTTCAAAGTGTCAAACATCTACTGAGCACTTCTTTTAAGAGCGTTAAGCACTTTTAGTGAGTTAGTTGGTATATGCTGGCAACATCCTTTAGGTAAGTATTATTGTCTCCTAAAATTGTACAGAGAGTGAATGTTGGGATATCGAGAATGAGTAACTTGCCCAGACACACATAGCTAGGAATAGGTACACGTGATGGTTAATTTTAGGTGTCAATTTAACTGCATTAAGGACTAGCTAGAGAAATGGTAAAGCATTATTTTGGGTGTGCCTGAGAGGGTGTTTCCAGAGCAGGCTGGCATTTGAGTCCACATGGACTGAGGTAAAGATTTGCTCTCCATGTGGGTGGGCACCAAACAATTGGCTGGGGATCTGCACAGAGCAGAAAGGCAAAGGAAAAGTTTTCCTCTCCTCCTGGATGGGACACACTCTTCTCCTGACCTTGCACATTAGGACCCCAGGCTCCCTGGCTTGGGAACTCCAGGACTTCCATACCAGTGACCTTCCTGAGTTCCAAAGCCTTCAACCTCAGACTGAAGATTACATCATTGACTTCCCTGGTTCCAAGGCATTTGGACCCGGACTGAGCTACACTGGCATTTCAGGGTCTCCAGCTTGCAGATGGCCTGTCAAGGGACTTAGCTTCCACGCTGACTAATACAGTAGTTAAAGCCCATCAATATGGGGCTTCCTAAAATACCTCACCTCAACAAAACATGATTCTAGAAATCCAAAATTATTTCCACTATCAAATTTAACATTTGTGAGTTTTAGTGTGGCCTTCAAAGAACAAAGAAATAAAATAAATAGCAGAATTGGTGCTACATTTCTTTCTGAAGGACAACATAAAATAATCTCACACCAACCCTGCCGCCCTTTATGAAAGAACAGAGATAATTACATCTTTTCCTAGAGCACCAAGGCATCTCTTTTTTTTAGCCATCATAAATATATTAATTAATTCTCTCTGGTCTGCAGTTAAACATTCATCGTAAGTAACCCACCATCCCATCTGTGTGACGTTTAAATTATAATTAAGTATGAAACATTCAATGGCCATTTCTGGCATTAAAGTAAAATTGTTCTACAAGTATATTTGAGTATGCAGTTTAGAAAAGAAATATATAGAAATATTAATAATTCAGAATGCTTGCTTTAGTTCCACTGAACAAAGTGATGCCAGAAATGACTCATTAGGCAGAGGATACATTGTCAGCAGGAAAAAAGGAAGTGATGATTCATTTTGGTGTAAGTGGATGGTGTAACAATGCTTTGGCATTTATAGAGTATGCTTTAAACCCCCATGGCTGGTGGGTTTAAATGATTTTTGCAGTGTTCAAGCTGTCTAAGTTTTACTGAGCTGTGATTCCAGTGTGATATTTCCTTCTCTGCCCCTCGATGCTCTTTTGAATTGCTAACAGGTGCAGAGAGTGGCAGCCTGCAGTGCTTTTGTGGTGGTTCTTTTCTGCACAAATTTAATCATCAAATGATTTTTTTTATCTACTTCCTTCTGTAACACTTAAGAAACACACCATTAAACTTGCACGTGATTAGATTTCAATTCCAAAATATGCACAAAGCAAATGAGGCACACTGTCACAATGCCCTTAGAAAAGGAGATGACAATCTTACTCCTACTTTTTCCCTGGACTCCAAAACTCAAACCCAGGCACCTGAGTTGATGCTCGATTTTCCCGTAATGTAATGAAACCTTATTTCAATATTGGCCATTTCACATCTTCTGAACAGATAACTTACTGGGTATCAAGACATTGATATGAAATTGTCATTTCCTTGAACTTCTCTTTACTACTATTTTAGGGTCTACTATCCTGTTGTGTCTGGCTCCCTACTTCTGTAGTTCTCCTTCATTCACTTAGGAAGCGCATACACAGGGCCGGCTTTATTCCAGGACTAAAGACAAGCCTAGGCTTAGGCAACAGGACCTCATGCAGTGGTTCTGAAAGAGGCCATCAAATTACCCTTGTTAATTATCCACTCTCTCTTTGCATCACAGCTCTAAGCACTGGTGACTGGGTTTCTGGCTTACTCCTTGACCTTTTTATCTGCTGTATGCCCCAGCCTTCCAGGATTTAGGGTGACTGTAAGCCAGCTATCAAATGTCTGACATTACTGCCTGTTGCCTGCTAACAATCCATTGTTAGCCATCCAACAAATGTCTGTCCAGACAGACATTTCCTGCCTGTCTCTGAAAAACCGCCTGACAATGTGAGCATCTCTGTTCTCATACTTGCCAGGGATGAAGATGAGAAAGGTTTTTACCTTAGATGCTTTCTATTATTCACCTGCTATGCAACACTGTCCACACACTGAGCCTCAATGAAGTATTTTTGCCCTATTATTTAGATGGTTTTTTTACCTGCTGAATCACACTTCTTTCTGCCCCTCAGGCTGTTGACCCCAGCAGCAGCCGCAGCCTTCTGGAGGACAGAATTCTAGGTGCTGGCTTCTACCATTTTGCACTATCTAATTGCAGTTACAGAATTACAACTATCTGGCATAATTTTTCCTGCCCTCAGCTTTCATTCTTCTGAATTCTTGGAATATCATCCAGAGTGACCACTTTTACATTCTCACTTCCTAAATGGTGATGCTTTGGGGTTATGCTCACCTCTCCCACAAAAGGTAATACATCTGTATGGCCTTGTATGGTAGTTTCATGGGGAACAGACCAAAGTGGGGTTGGACCCAGGTTAGCACCTCTGTTGCACATCCTTGGAGTTCTATGTAGGAATGAGCAGTGAAGTAAAGACGGGTGGGGAATTGGCAGGAGAAAGAGCCCCAAAGAAAAAAATATCCAAGTGGAGAACCTGGGAATAGACATGAGACACCCGCCGTCTCCCTACATATACTGCCAGAAAGTTACTTTGAAAATGAGGAAGCTGTGGCTCATTCATGTTTTTCCATGTGGTTCCCTGATTAGCAAATATGGGTTAAGTAAAATACTGATTACAGGTTGTTATGGGCTTAATCATGTGTCCTCAAAATTCATATGTTGAAGCCCTATCCCTCAGTACTTCCAAATATAACTTTGTTTGGAGAGAGGGTCTTTAAAATAAGTAATCAAAATAAAATGAGGTAATTAAGGTTGGTCCTAATCCAATATGTCTGATGTCCTCATAAAAAGAAATTATGATATGGACACACACAGAGGGAAGACCGTAGACATAAGTAGGGAAGATGATCGTCTACCAGCAAAGGAGGGAGGCCTCAGAAGAAATAACGTTGATGACACATTCTTCTTACACTCCTAGGCTCTAACACTGTGAGAAGATAAATCTCTGTTAATAGTGTGTTACAGCACTTGTGATGGCAACCCTAGAAAACCAATATACAGGTCAACCTGAAAAAGAATCATCTCACACTCAGGACAGGACAAAAGTGTTTTGAATTCCCTCTAAGGTGATGTGAAACTCCCGTCTTGTGTTTAGGAAAAGGGTACAAAAGCAGTTGGCAGAAATAATAGAGAATGACCTCAAGTAAGCCAGGCATGGTGGCTCACATCCCAGCTACTTGGGAGGTTGAGATGGGAGAATCACTTGAGCTCAGGAGTTTGAGGCCACAGTAAGATATTATCGCACCACTGCACTCCAGCAACCTGGATGACAGAACAAGACCTGGTCTTAAAAAAACAAAACAAACAAAAAAAAAGAATGACCTCAAGTAACAGATGACTAATCTGAAGTCAAACTTGAGGTTCTGAAATTCAATGAACATGTTTATCCAAAGCATCATGTTTTCTAAAAGATTGTCCCATCCAGTCACTCATTGCCTTCCTATGCTTAATTGTCTCTATCATTTCTCACCCCAATATTAAAGATTCATTTTTTTACGAGTAAAATGTCAAAAATGTTTAATGTTTGTATTTTAATAGCTTTTGAGGTACAAGTGGTTCTTGGTTACATGGATGAATTGCATATTGGTGGAGTCAGATTTAGTGCTCCCATCACCTGAGTAGTATGTATTTTTTTATCCCTCAATCCCCCTTCTGCCTCTCCAAGGTTGATTACACCACTCTGCATGCCTTTGCATACCCATAGCTTAGCTCCCACTTATAAGTGAGAACATATGGTATTGGTTTTCTATTCATGAGTTTCTTCACTTAGAATAATGATCTTCAGCTCTATCCAAGTTACTGCAAAAAAACATTATTTCATTCTTTGTTATGGCTGAGTAGTATTCCATAGTGTGTATATGCCACATTTTCTTTATCTACTTATTGGTCTACAGGCACTTAGGTTGGTTCCATACCTTTGCAATTGTGAATTGTGCTGCAATAAGTAACATGCGCAGGTGTCCTTTGGATACAATGAACTCTTTTCCTTTGGGTAGATACCCAGTCGTGGGATTGCTGGATCAAATGGTAGATCTACTTTTAGTTATTTTAGAAATCCCCATACTGCTTTCCATAGAGTTTGTACTAATTTATATTCCTACCAGGAGTGTATAAGCACTTCATTTTCACTACATCCATGCCAATGTCTATTGTTTTTTGACTTTTCAATAATGGCCAATTTTTGCAGGGGTAAAGTGGTATCTCACTGAGGTTTTAATTTGCATTTCCGTGATAATTAGTAATGTTGAGCATCATTTTTTCATAGTTTTTGGCCATATGTATAACTTGAGAAATGTCTTTTTATGTTTTTTGCCCACCCATTGATGAGATTTGTGTTTTTCTTGCAGATATGTTTGAGTTCCTTGTAGATCCTGGATGAGTCCTCTGTTGAATGCGTAGTTCGCAAATATTTTCTCCCACTCTGTGGGTTGTCTCTTTACTCTGATGATTTATATATTTACTAATTTATTGCTGTACAGAAGCTTTTTAGTTTAATTAGGTTCCATTTATTCATTTTGAGTGTGTGTTGCTTGTCTTTCCCACCAGGTGCTGGCTCAGGGTGAGCTGGGGCTGGGTTCTATTCACTCCTGCATCCCCATAAGTCAATTGGCACCTGGCACAGGTATTCAACTCACATTTGCTAAAGAAATAGTAACTGCAGACATTAAATACTCTTCATAGAGAAGATTATTATTTGAGGCTATTTGTGCTTAGAATTATGTATGTAAAGTTCTTCATAAGAAAAAATGATGCTTTTAGCTATCATATTATAGAAGCAGCAGATAGGTAAAGAAAATTCATGAGAGGCAGGCATGGCATAGATTATATACTGCCACTACTGCAAGAACAACCTTGTCAGCCAAAACCAGCGAGTTTTCCTTGCCCTCACTCAGACAAATGTGGATTAAAGAGACAGTGAGCTTAAAGGGAGATAAACATTACTTAGTGATGGCTTAGAATCAAAATAAGTGAAATGTGATGCTGTCCAACCCTGGCATTTTCCACATTTGAGCTGAAAAACAGGATTAAAGTTGAGAGGATAAATTTTCAAAATGAGTTTTGCCAATAGAGGTAAATAGAGTATTTTGCTTGAAGAATTGCAAATTCCAGAAGAAGGTGACTTACCCATTTTACTTTAAACAAAACTGCTCATTAAAAAATAAAAACGAATGATTTTTAAATTACCCCTATCACTGATTCCCTCTACGGGCATAGACAATTAGGAACTGAATATAGGGCTCAAATACCCATTTAAATCAAGCCAACAAGAATATTAAATGCCAAATGCATACCCCTCTCACATACTTGCATCTCTTATTTTTGTCTCTGAATTTTAAGTCACGAAAATGTTATCTGCATAATGCTGAAGCACTACAATGTGAATATTATACCTAACTTCAGGATGTATAACTGATAAACTGGCATTCTCCTTAGAAGATTACCTATTCTCCTCCTCCTCCTCTTAGCAAGTTCTCCTCTATTTTATACCCTTAGTTTTTTGTCTCCTAAACCCTTTGGACTGTTTCAATGTTTCTCTTTCTTTTCCTCAGAACACAGAAAAGTAATAATAGCCATATTATGAGATGAATAGGGAAGATGTTTTCTAGGTTTTTAACTGTAAATGAGACAGTCCCACACATTCTTATTTACCATAGCTATAAAGAACTAAATGTTCTTCAGTTTAAACATAAAGAATTCTGGCTGGGCATGGTGACTCATGCCTGTAATCCTAGCACTTTGGGAGGCCAAGCAGGCAGATCATGAGGTCAGGAGTTCAAGACCAGCCTGGGCAACATAGTGAACCCTGATCTCTACTAAAAATAAAAAAATTAGCCAGACATGGTGGTGAGTGCCTGTAGTCCCAGCTACTCATGAGGCTAAGGCAGGAGAATCATTTAAACCCGGGAGGTAGAGGTTGCAGGGAGCTGAGATCGCGCCACTGTACTCCAGCTTCGGCAACAGAATGAGACTTTGTCTCAAAACAAAAACAAAAACAAAACAAAGAATTCTGTCAGCTACCATGAACAAATGATCAGAGCAGATCTTTCAAATTTATATACATTTTTCATTTTTAGCGTATTTGCTTTTATAAGAAGTATTGATATGCAAATTTTCTACTGGATGAGTTTGCAAAAGGCAGTCCCGAGGTTCAATGCCTTCTCCAACAATGAGATCCTATGGGGAAAAATTAGTAGCCAGAGGATCTTATCTGAAAATCAGAGTTGTGCTCTTTAAGCCCCATAGAAGTGAAAACAGTAGGAAGACATTTTCTTTTATATAGGGAGTTTGAAAGCTATGTAAATTAAAGCCATAGTAAAATGTATGAATAGAGTTAGAGAACCAAAGATAGGGAAAAATGAAATAGATGGGTAAATAATGGAATGTTATTTTTAAAAAACAAGCTTGGCATTACTAGACACATAAAATAGTGACAACAGACATGAAAAGTGCTCCATATCTAAAGAAAATGTCAGTTTCTTTTATGAGTCGCAAATTTAAGTAAAAGCAAATATTGGCATTGACAATAATGTTTCAATAACATCCTCTAACAAAAAGATGCATTTAGTAATAAAAATGAAGTCCTACTAAAGAAGAATACTGATTTGAAGGAAGAATCTGCTTTAGGAAATTTGTGACTGATTGCATTTATTTTTCCAACAAGATAGCTTTCAGAAAATAGGGAAACTTGTTATATTTACCAGAGATTCATTTATGCCTTCAACAAATATCTCTTTTGCCTTTAATATGTTAAAGAAGAGATCATTTCACAAACACTTACTACTGATATTTAATTTATGTTTGTTTGGAGTTTTCTCTAAATTGTAGCAACAAACCTTTTTCAGGTACTTAGTAGTGGCATCAACTCCATGAAACCAGTGCTCTCAAACCAGAACCATGTATGGGAGGGAAAAACTTTTCTCTATCCTCTCAGGTTCTTTGGCTGCTCCTGAGAATGAAACTAATAATATAAGGCAAATTAACAGGAGAAAAGCATACAAATTTATTTTTTTTTTATGTATACACAAGAGTCTTCAGAAGCAAAAGGAAGACCCAAATAAGCTATTAGACCCCAAAACTTATACAGGCAGACCTTAGAAATATTGCAGGTTTGGTTCCAGACCATGGAAATGAAGCAAATATTGCAATAAAGCCAGTCACATACATATCTGGTTTCTCGGTGTATATAAAAGTCTTGTTTGAACTCTGTAGTCTGTTAAGTGTGCAACAGCATTGTTTAAAAAATTGTTCATAAAAATACTGTATTGCTAAAAAATGTTAACAATCATCCAAGTCTTCAGAGGGTTGCAATCTTTTTACTGGTGGAGGGTCTTGCCTCGATGTTGATGGCTGCTGACTGATCAGAGCAGTGGTTGCTGAAGGTTGAGGTGGCAGTGGCAATTTCTTTAAGACATTAGAGAAGTTCGCTGCATTGACTGACTTTTCCTTTCACAAAGATTTTTCTGTAGCATTCCACGCCATTGGTACCATTTTACCCACAGTAGAACTTCTTTCAAAATTGAAGTCAGTCCTCTCAAACCCTGCCACTGTTTCATCAACTATGTTTATGTAATATTCAAAACATTTTGTCATTTCAACAATGTTCACGGCATCTTCACCAGGAGTAGTGTCCTTCTCAAGAAACCAATTTCTTTGCTGACCCATAAAAAGTAGCTCCTCATCCAATCAAGTTCTATGGTGAGATTGCAGCAATCTCACAATAATGCATCATGTTTGAGCTCCACTTCTAATTCTAGTTCTCTTGTTATTTCTACCACACTTGCAGTTATATTCTCTTCTAAAATCTTGAACTCCTTACAGTCATCCATCAGAGATGGAATAAACTTCTTTCAAACTTTTGTTAATTTTTAATATTTTGATTTCTTCCCATGAATGATAAATGTTCTTAATGGCATCTAGAATGCTGAATCCTTTCCAGAAGTTTCTCAACTTTCTTTGCTCAGATCTATCACTATCTTTGGCAGCTTTAGCCTTAAAAAATGTATTTCTTAAATAATAAAAATTAAAAGTCAGAATTACTCCTTCATCTATGGATGTTGAATTAGAAAGCATGAAAACAACACTAACATATTTGTACATCTCCATCAAAGTTCTTGGGTGACTAGATGCCTAGTCAATGAACAGTAATATTTTGAAAGCAATATTTTTTTTCTGAGTAGTGGGTCTCAATAGTGGGTTAAAAATATTTAGTAAACCATGTAACAGATAGATGTGCTGTCATCCAGGCTTTGTTCTTCCATTTACAGAGCACAGGCAGAGTTGATTTAGCATCAAGGGACTTACAATTTTTGGAATTCTAAACAAGCATTGGCCTCAACTTAGTGCCACCAGCTGATTTAGCCCTAATAAGAAAGTCATTCTGTCACTTGAAGCCAGGCATTGACTTCTCTAGCTATGGAAGTCCTAAATGTCATCTTCGTTCAATAGAAGGCTGTTTCAATTACATTGAAAATCTATTGTTAAGTATAGACACTTTCATCAATGACCTTAGCTGGAGCTTCTGGATAACTTGCTACAAGTTAATTTTTACATGAGCAATTCCTACTTCACTTTACACTTTTATATTATGGAGCACAGCTTATTTTCTTAAACATTATGAGCTAAGCTCTGCTACCTTCAAGATTTTCTTTTGTAGCTTCATTACATCTGTCAGCCTTCACAAAATTGAAGAGAGTTAGGACCTTTCTCTGGATTAGGCTTTGTTTTAAGGGAATGTTGTGGCTGGTTTAAGCTTCTATCCAGACTGCTAAAACTTTATATCAGCAATAAGGCTATTTCACTTTCTTATCATTCGTGTGTTCACTGGAGTAGCACTTTTTATTTTTTTTAAGAATTTTATTTATTTGCCTTCACAACTTGGCTAGCTGGCACAAGACACCTAGCTTTCAGCCTATCTCAGCTTTCATCATGCCTTCCTCATTAATATTAATCATTTCTAGCTTTTGATTTAAAGTGAGAGATGTGTGACTCCTCCTTTCACTTGAATACTTAGAAAGCTGTTGTATGATTATTCATTGACCTAGTTTTGATATTGTTGTATCTCAGGGAACAGGGAGGTCAGAGGAAATGGAGAGAGGTTGGGGAGCAGCCAATCTGTGGAGCAATCAGAACACACACAACATGTATTGATAATGTTTCTTGCCTTATATGAGCCCAGTTTGTGAGCCCTAAAAGAATTACATTGGTAACATCAAAGAGCATTGATCACACATATCCACAATTATTATGGGAACTTGGGGACCCCAAACATAGGGACTGGCTGGAATCGAGGCAGAAGAACATAAATTGTGAAGATTTCATGGACATTTATCAGTTCCCCAAATACTTTTATAATTTCTTACACCTGGCTTTACTGCAATCTCTGAATATAAATTGTGAAGATTTCATGGACATTTATCACTGTGCCAGTTATAATGTCTTATGCCTCTCTAATCTCTTAATCATGTTATCTTTGTAAGCTGAGAATGTACATCACCTCAGGACCACTATTGTACAAATGGATTGTAAAATGTGTGTTTGAACAATATGAAAACAGTAGACCCTGAAAAAGAACAGAGTAACAGTGATTTTCAGGGAAAAGAGAAGATAACCATAAGGTCTGACTGCCTGCAGGGTCAGGCATATTTTTCTTCTCACAGAAAGCCTGTAGACAGATGTGCGAGTAGGAGAGATATTGCTGAATTCTTTTCCCAGCAAGGAATAACCCTGGGGAAGGAATGCATTCCTTTGGGGAAGGTCTATGAACACCTGCTCTGGGAGTGTCTGTCTTATGCAGTTGAGATAAGGACTGAAATACACCCTGGTCTCCTGCAGTACCCACAGGCTTACTAGGATTGGGAAATTCCAGCCTGGTAAATTCTAGCGAGACTGGTTCTCTGCTCTTGAACCCTGTTTCCTGTTAAGATGTTTATCAAGACAATGCATGCACAGTGGGACATAGACCCTCATCAGCAATTCTAATTTTGCCTGGCCTTGTGATCTTTATTACCCTTTGAAGCATGTGATCCTTGTGACCTACTCCCTGTTTGTACACCCCTCCCCTTTTTAAAATCCCTAATAAAAACTTGCTGGTTTTGCAGCTGGGGGTGGTCATCACAGTCCGACCAATATGTGATGTCACCCCTGGAGATCCAGCTGTAAAATTTCTCTTTGTACTCTTTATTTCTCAGACCAGCCAACACTTAGGGAAAATAGAAATAACCTACATTGAAATATTGGGGGCTGGTTCCCCCAATATCTGGTGCATCAATGTGGCTTTTCCTTTTCCTAAGTGCATATGGGAACCCAATTCCCTTTGGTAGATGTGGAGAAACATTCATTGGTTTGGTCCACAGAAACACTTGTTCAACTCCCTGACAACTGATGAATAGTCTGTGAATTGTCCAGGTTAACTATGGGTCACACAGAGTCTAAACATCATGCTTATCTCTGCTATATTAAACTCCTGTTAAAACACGGTGGTGCTTGGGTACCAATGGAAAATATGATCACCCTATTCAGGACAGTAGAAGAACACTGTCCTTGGTTTCCTGAAAAAGGAACCTTAGATGTCGAACTATGGGCTTGTGTTGGTGTAACTTTCTGGGAACTGGTCCCAACAGGAAATTATGTTCCCGTCACTATTTGGGGTGACTGGGCCTTGGTACGTCTGTCCTAATGACATACGAATCCTGTGACCTCCTACAGTTATCACAGGTTTCTGGATCTGCCAACCTTCTACCTCTTCCTCAGCTTTCCTCTCCTGCACGGCCTTCATTATCTGCTCAGCCTCTCCCTTCGCCTACTCCTCCCCCACCTGCTGATGTTGAGGATCCAATATCTAATTCCCGTGACTTTGGCTTACATCACTCCCTGATGATCTTATTTCTTTTCACAAAGAGCCAGTACTTGTAGCTCCCAGGGCCCGAACTCAGATAGCCTGGGACCATACATATGCTAATTCTTCCCTCTTCAAACCTTTGCAGGATTTGCCTCTGGAGCCACCTAATGGCTCCGGGACCAAACTACAATTTACCTGTAATTCTGCAGGCCCTCCTCCATCCACGGCAGCCCCTCACCCTCCTGTCATTTTGGTCCCTCAACTGGTCACTTTGCCATCCACTCAGCCTGCTTCTCTGTACCCTTCTTCACACATGGACACCAGTAATCACCAGTATACTTCTGCCTCTTCTGCTCCTCCAATGCCCCTTTCTCACACTTTCATACCAGTCTGAACTCCTCAATCTCAGTTTCCCTTATCTACACATGCTTCTCCCTTCACTTCTATGCCAACTCCGTCTCAGGTGCCTGCTTTTGAAACTTCCATGCAATGCTTATTATGCCAAAACAAAGAAACAAGTGGATTAGACACATGGGCTTATCTGGTCGCGTTAGAACCTCCTAATGCTCAAGGGGTACAAGTATGTCACTATGCACCACTCAATCTTACCTTTTCAAAAGAATTTAAGGATGTTTGCACTCAGTATGGTACTACTTCTCCACATGTTAAAATGGTATTACAGACTTTTTGTACTGAGATCATTTTGCTTCCTTTAGACTGGGACATTTTGGCAAAAGCTGTTCTAATCCCAGCTCACCATTTACAATTCCGTACCTGGTGGTCAGAGGAGGCCCATATGCGGGCTCAGCTAAAAAGGGCTGATGGCATTCTAATTACTCAGGCTCAACTCACAAACTCTGATAATTTCTCTGATACTTATGCCCAATTAGGCTTTGATGCTCTCACCATGGAACAAGTAACAAAGGTGTGTGTGAGAGCTTGGGATAAATTGCACACACCAGGCCAAGCTCCTGTTTCTTTTACTACTGTTAAACAGGGTCACGGTGGATTATACCCTGATTTTTTAGCTAAATTACAACATGCTGTCGAAAAATCTGTCCCTGATGAGCGCACTCAAGGTATTCTCCTTTGTATGTTAACTTTTGAAAATGCAAACCGTGAGTGTAAAATGGCCATATGTTCCATCCAACAACAAAATTTACCTGATCACGAGGTGTTGCCTGTGTATATTAAAGCTTGTGAAGGTATCGCATCAGAGACCCATGAAGCTATTCTGTGGGCATGGGCCATGAAAGACAGCAATCAAACTGACTTGACTGATCCTTTCCTTGGAGCCTGCTATAATTGTGGTCAATTTGGTCATACTTGAAAAAATTGCACTGTTAAAAACTTAAAAGCAGCCAAGTTGGCTCAACAAACATGGCCAAATGCTGCTGCTACTGTTTGCCCATGTTATCGCAAAGGTAAAAATTGGGCAAGTACTTACTGCTCTAAGTATGATATAGATGGAAACCCCCTGCCACAGAACCAGGGAAATGGGAAACAGGAAATGGGAAATGGGAAACGGGAAACAGGAAACGGGAAACGGGAAACGGGAAACGGGAAGCAGGGCCAGTCCCAGGCCCCACTATCAAATGGGACACCTCAGACTCAAACCAATGTTGCATTTCCACTTCAAGTGGTCCCAACGCAGCCCCTAGCACAAACAAATTTACCTACAGCCAACCCAGATAGGTCCCAGCCTCTTCTTCTGTTTCAGTACAACGCTTGCCCACCTCCATGGTAGGGCGCAGGTCAGTCGATCTCTGTAGGACCATTCCTCTAAATTTACTACCTAATTCTTTGTTTTTAATTGTCCGCATGGGAGTCACTGGCTCTTTACCTCAAGGTTCGATGGGCCTGGTGTTAGGTAGGGCATCCACGTCTGTTAAAGGAATCACCATTCATACTGGTCTCATTAATTCTGATTCCCCTGATGAGATTAAACTCATCGTTTTTGCCAAGGTTTCTGTTTCCATTCCAGCTGGTGAGTCAATTGCTCAATTACTTTTAGTGTCTAATATTGTTTTAAACAAAGGAGATAAAATACGTGGCCCTGGGATGGGTTTTGGCAGTGAAAAAGCCGCTTATTGGATTAATGTAATTTCTAAACAATGGCCCACCTGCACCATACACATTCAAGGAGAAAAGTTTGAGGGCCTAGTAGATACTGGGGCTGATGTTTCTATTATTTCCTCTAATTTATGGCCTTCATCCTGGCTTAAACATCCCACTAACATGGGACTAGTAGGTGTTGGAAAAGCTGGTGAAGTTTACCAGAGCACATTTATCTTGACTTGCACTGGCCCTGATGGTCAAAAGCGTACAACTCAGCCTTAAATCATGCCAATCCCTATTAATCTTTGGGGTAGAGATTTGCTGGCACAATGGGGGCCTGAAATTAATATTCCACATAACTCTTATAGTGCTCTGAGTCAACATATGATGGAAAACATGGGGTTTGTTCCCAGACTCGGTCTCGGCCCAAAACATGATGGAATTACTAAACCTCTCCCAGTTACTGTAAAAGAAGACAGTGCTGGTTAGGTTACCCTTTTTTTTTTTTTTTTTTTNGAGACTGGAGCTGTTCCTATTCGGCCATCTTGCTCCGCCCCCTAGGTTACCCTTTTTAATGGTGGCCACTGCCATGCCTCCTAATCCCATCTCTTTACAGTGGAAATCAGAAACACCTGTTTGGATTGAACAGTGGCTGCTCTCTAAAGAAAAACTGGAGGCTTTTACTCACTTGGTTTCTGAACAGTTGCAACTTGGAAATGTGGAAACTTCTCTTTCCCCCTGGAATTCTCCTGTGTTTCTAGTAAAAAAGAAATCAGGCAAGTGGTGGATGGTAACTGAATTAAGGGCATTAATGCAGTAATCAAACCTATGGGAGCCATCCAACCCGGCATGCCTGTCCCTGCTTTAATACCTAAAAATTGGTCTCTCATAGTTATTGATCTTAAAGATTGGTTTTTTCATATTGCTTTACATAAATCAGTTTGTGAAGAATTTGCTTTTACTGTATCATCTATGAATAATCAGGAGCCTGCTGCTCACTATCAATGGGAAGTACTTCCTCAGGGAATGCTGAATAGCCCTACAATCTGCCAGCTTTATGTTGGGCAAGTGCTTTCACTAGTTCGAGCCCAATTTCCCCAGGCCTATATTCTTCATTATATTGATGATATTTTAATTGCTGCCACCACCGATAAAGAATTAATTGACTGTCATCAAATTTTGAGCTGCCATGTTACAGAGGCTGGATTATACATTGCTCAAGATAAAATTCAACAGACCACTCCTGTTCGATATTTAGGAATGGTGGTCAATAAACAATACATTCAACCTCAAAATGTTCAGATTAGGAGAAATTCCTTAAAAACTTTAAATGACTTCCAAAAACTTTTGGGTAACATTAATTATTTAAGACCTACTTTAGGGATTCCAAAATATGCACTAACTTGTTTTCTATGCCGCGGGGAGATTCCAATCTCCGCAGTCCCAGGACTTTGACCCCTGAGGCTTTACTGGAACTGGAATTTGTAGAAGAAAGAATCCAGACTACCCAGTTTTCTAGAGTACAGCTGTCTCAGCCTTTTCAGCTTCTGGTTTTTGCTTCATTGCAATCCCCTACTGGGTTAATAGTTCAACATCATGATTTAGTGGAGTGGTGTTTTTTTCCTCATTCTGTGTCAAAAACTTCGTTGGTTTTCTGGACCAAATGGCCACCCTAATTTGCCAAGCACGGTATAGAATACTTAAAATTTCTGGATTTGATCCTAATTGTGGTTCCTTTAAATCAGCTCGAAGTTCAAGCCGCTTTTCAACATTCCACAATGTGGCAAATTCACTTGGCTGATTTTATCGGTGTTATTGACAATCATTATCCAAAAAACAAACTGTTTGATTTTATAAAAATGACTTCTTGGGTGGTCCCTCGATTGACCAAAGATCAGCCCATTCCTGAGGCCATTACGGTGATTACTGATGGCTCCAGTAATGGAAATCCTGGTTATGTGGGTCCTACAGACAAACTTATTTCTACTCCTTATGCCTCTGCTCAAAAGGCAGTGTTAATTGCTGTAATTACTGCCTTATAGGATTTCCCCAAACCTTTAAATATTGTCTCTGTTTCCGCTTATGTTGTGCATACCACTAAACATATAGAAACTGCTACTATCAAACATATTGATAATTCTGAATTGACTTCTTTATTTTCAAGGTTACAACAGGCAGTTCGCCAATGTAGACACCCTTTCTATATTACGCATATTAGATCTCATACCACTTTACCAGGACCTATGTCTGCTGGTAACCATAAAGTCGACTGTTTGGTCTCTTTTGCAACCTAGGAAACTCAGGAGTTCCATAATCTCACTCATGTCAGTGCTGTTGGATTAAAAGATAAATTTGCTCTCACCTGGAAGGAGGCTAAGCTTATTGTCCACCGCTGCCCGGAGTGTCAAGTTTTTATATTTCCAAATCAGAAACCTGGAGTTAATCCCAGAGGCCTAACTCCTAGTGATTTATGGCAAATGGATGTGACTTATGTTAGCTCCTATGGCAGACTTTCACATGTGCATGTTTCTGTAGATACCTTCTCAGGTTTTATCTGGGCTACTTGCCAAACAGGGGAAGGCATGGCCCATGTTTAAAAACATCTGTATTCTTGCTTTGCAATTATGGGGCTTCCATATCAAATAAAGACAGACAATGCCCCTGGATATGTTACTAAGGCTTTTGATTTATTTATGCAACAATAGGGAATTTCCCATATAACTGGAATCCCTTACAATCCCCAGGGACAGGCCGTGGTGGAACGGGCCAATCGCACCTTAAAAACGCAATTGTCCAAACAGTCTGAGCAACAAAAGCATAATTTAAATACTCCCCACTCCCTATTACATTTAGCATTGTTTACTTTGAAATTTCTAAATGTTCCTAAAGATAATACTCTAACTGCAGCTGAATGCCATTACACAGGAAAAAATTCTCCCTAAACGAAGGCAAGCCAGTGTTATGGAAAAACCCACAAACCAATACCTGGGAACCTGGCACAATCATAACGTGGGGGAGAGGATATGCTTGTTTCACCAGGAGATCATCAATCCCCTGTCTGGGTGCCCACTAGGAGACTTAAACTTCGTGTTAATACTGACAACGAAAGCCACAGGGAAAAGATGTCTGCGTCAGAAGCTGCCCTCATATGTGCTGAGATCTGTGCCGATGCCTCAGAAGTTGGCACACCAATCAAAATGGATCTGGTTCAATCCTCCCTACTGGCAATGGAGACCCCTCTAACTAATCCCACTTCTCCTAATTACCTGTTTCTCCTTACAAACCTAAAAATCTCGCCATTTCTATTAGCCTGAAAATAATATCCCTCTGTTCTTCTCTTCCTCCTTCAGCACTGGATCTCGCTTACAACAGGTTTTATTTAATGATTCTCCTCCTTGTACTTTCTGTCTCACCAGCTGCCCCTCACACTGATTTACCTGCTACACAAAATTATTCTTATTGGGCTTATGTGCCTTTTCCTCCACTTATTCGACCTCTCATCTGGATGGATGCTCCTGCAGAAATCTATACTAATTATAGCATGTTGATGCCTGGAGCTACAGATGACCATTGCCCCACTCAACCAGGAGAAGAAGGCCTGCATTTAATGTTAACTATGGGTTATAAATACCTCCCTCTGTGCCTCGGACATGCATCTGGTTGTATCTATCTAGAAACTCAAGTCTGGACTGCTTATCTTCTGGAGAGATCAGCTACAGAGGAACCGGCACATTTGGTCTCCGGACTCTCCCTTTCTCCTTTAAGACAAATGAAAGGGGGAAAGGGTTATAGGAGACACCCGATACTTTCAATATAACCCTTCAGGAAAACAATACCTGAAAAATTTTGAGGGCCCATCTAAAACTTTAATTTTGGATGGCTGTGTTAACTTACAGGCAGTAGTATTAAAAAATGACTCATATGGTTTAGTAATAGACTGGGCACTAAAGGGCTATTTAAAAAACAATTGCTCCTCTGGTGGAAGGGAATGCCTGGAGGCTACTTATTTTATTTCTTAATGGAAGAGTGAGAATCATCATTCTCCTTTGCATAAGAGGTTCAGCTCATTCTTTCCCTTAAAATGGGAAGACAAAGGCGTTACCCATCCCCCCAACCCCCGCCACCAAGGCCTCATACGGTATTTCCCATTCTGAGCCCAGAACACCCAGAATTTTGGAAATTGGCTATTGCCATGTCCGGACTACGAGTATGGGAAGGGGAAACTTTTCTGTCTGTTGTCCCCACTACCGTCCCTCTACCTCAGTATCAATGTAGATTCAGACATTTTGCTTTACCTCCAACCTGACTATTCCCATACAGAGTTGTGTTAAGCCTCCTTACATGCTGTTAGTGGGACATATCAAAATTTGGATGAACAATCAAACTGTCCAATGCATTAATTGTCATTTATACACTTGTATTAACTCCCATTTTGACTCCAGGAAAAGAGTAATTTTGGTTCGAGCTCGAGAAGGAGTCTGGATTCTGGTAACTTTGCCCAGACCTTGGGAATCCTCCCCCTCAGTACATTTAATTAATGAAGTGTTACAGTGAATTCTAAAAAGATCTAAGAGATTTGTTTTCACTTTAATCGCTGTGATCATGGGCCTAGTTACAGTCACAGCACTGGCCACCACTGCTGGAATGGCATTACATCAATCTATTCAAATGGCTCATTTTGTTAATGATTGGCAAGCCAAGTCCACCCAAATGTGGAATTCTCAACAAGGCATTGATCAAAAATTAGCTAATCAAATTAATGGTTTAAGACAGTCTGTTATTTGGCTTGGAGATCGACTAATGAGTTTTGAACATCGCATGCAAATGCAGTGCAATTCGAATACTTCTGCTTTCTGTGTCACCCCATATCCCTACAATGAGACTGATCATTCATGGGAAATAGTCAAAGGACACCTTCTGGGTAGGGAAGATAATTTATCCTTGGACATAACCAGATTAAAGAAACAAATTTTTGAAGGCTCTCAAGCTCATTTATCCATTGTGCCTGGAGCTGAGGCGTTAGATCAGGTGGCATTCTTTCTGGACTAAACCCCATGACTTGGATCAAGTCTATTGGGGGCTCCACTGTATTACATTTTGGAATTATGTTTCTCTGTTTAATTGGATTGTTTTTAATGTGCTGGACCAAAGAATCCTGCATCAAAATCAAGAGAACGATTTTGAGAAAGGTGCCATGGCACATTTATATAAAAAGAAAGGGAAATATGTTGTGGGAAGTCAGGGACCCTGAAAGGTGGGACTGGCTGGAGCCAAGGCAGAAGAACACAAATTGTGAAGATTTCATGGACATTTATCCATTCCTAAAATTAATACTTTTATAATTTCTTACACCCGTCTTTACTGCAATCTCCGAATATAAATTGTGAAGATTTCATGGACATTTATCACTTCCCCAATTAACACTTTAAAAATTTCTTCTGCCTGTCTTTACTTTAATCTCTTAATCACATTATCTTCGTAAGCTGAGAATGTATGTCACCTCAGGACCGCTATTGTACATATGGATTGTAAAACATGTGTGTTTGAACAGTATGAAATCAGTGTACCCTGAGAAAGAACAGAATAACGCGATTTTCAGGGAACAAGGGAAGATAACAATAAGGTCTGACTGCCTGTGAGGTCGGGCAGAATACAGCCATATTTTTCTTCTGGTAGAAAGCCTATAGACAGATGTGTGAGTAGGAGAGATATTGCTGAATTCTTTTCCCAGCAAGGAATAACCCTGGGGAAGGAATACATTCCTTGTGGGGAGGTCTATGAATGGCTGCTCTGGGAGTGTCTGTCTTAGGCAGTTGAGATAAGGACTGAAGTATGCCCTGGTCTCCTGCAGTACCCACAGGCTTACTAGGAGTGGGAAATTCCAGCCTGGTAAATTCTAGTCAGACCGGTTCTCTGCTCTTGAACCCTGTTTCCTGTTAAGTTTACCAAGACAATGCATGCACAGTGGGACATAGACCCTCATCAGCAATTCTAATTTTGCCTTGCCTTGTGATCTTTATTACCCTTTGAAGCATGTGATACTTGTGATCTACTCCCTGTTTGTACACCCCCTCCCCTTTTAAAATCCCTAATAAAAACTTGCTGGTTTTGCAGCTCGGGGTGGTCATCATGGTTCTACCAATATGTGATGTCACCCCTGGAGGTCCAGCTGTGAAATTTCTCTCTTTGTACTCTTTCTCTTTATTTCTCAGACCAGTTGACACTTAGGGAAAATAAAAGAACCTACGCTGAAATATTGGGGGCTGGTTCCCCCAATACACAACCAACATAATAATAATGGAAGTTTAAAATATTTCAATAATTACCAAAAGGTGATACATGCTATTGGAAAGTGGTGCCATAGACTTGCATGACACAGGGTTGCTGAAAATCTTCAATTTGTAAACAAAAACAAAACACAGTATCTATGAAGTGCAATAACAAAGCACAATAACACACAGTTTGCCTTTATACCTTTTTTTTTTTTTTTTTTTTTTTGAGA